>NC_139544.1:11178485-11728604 GCF_965153285.1 Podarcis tiliguerta
AGAGAGTATTAAACACAGGTTCCCGGGAATGTGCAAGCTCTAAACAGGCAGCCAACAGAGTAGGCAAGGCAGCGTGGTGCCAATGAAAAATGAGCCCCGCGATCTTCACTCTCTACGTGACTGAATATGCTGTGAATAATGAAGAGCGGTGATACAATGAAAGCCTCGCTGTGTGAAAACATGCTACTGGGAAATGCCTGCAGAGTCGCTGAAGAAATCTGAACATTAAAGTTAGTTAGTCTTTGACTTAGATCAAGACTCCAGCTGATCAAATGGCAGGCAAGTGGGAAGATTTTCCTCTACTGGAAGGGTAGAGAACATTTGCTAGCATAAGGCAGCTACAGAGAATGATGCCCTTTCAAAACACCTGCCCGTTCGCATATTTCACTTTCTTGCAAGATTTTCGGAGAATAAAATCAAAGTAGGATCAACTCAGCGTTCTTGTTTACTGCAGTCTCTAGTGCTCTGGAAAATGTCATTTTCTTATGACATTGCCTGTTGTATTTGGGTACAAAATGTACCCAGGAAACAAGCTAGTGGTTTAGAAGGTTGGTCCCCCTTTTAAAGGTGAAAAATAATAACTGTGTTTGTAACTTTTTGTCAGCTCTAAAGGTGGAACGTGTTATGAGCTGTCAACTAAAATGGCAGCCCTATGCCAAATTCCTTCCACTCCCTCTGTAAAATGTAGCTCAAAGTATATCATACCTTGATCGTCCCCCGAAAGGCACAATGGGTGCCTGAGGTACAGAATGCAAAAAAGAAGAAGGCACAATTGTGTTTTCTGACTGTTGAAACTTCCTATCCAAATCATGCATTTAAAACACTCTTATAACTTCCCCCAAGCAATCCTGGGAACTGTAGTTTGTTCAGGGTGCTGAGAATTGTTAGGACATCCCTTCCCAGCACTAGTCACAAACTTCAGTTCCCAGGATTCTTTGGGAGAAGCCATGACTGTTTGAGAGTATTTGAGAGTGATTTGAAAGTATTTAATGTGATTTAAAATGTATGACGTGGGTGTGACAGGTGTATTAAAGAGCACAAGGTTACATTATGTTCCATGATCCTCACATTGCAGCTTGCATCTGTGGAGAAATCGGTTTTTTTTCTGAGGTAAAGTTGTGATTTAAAAATGTACACTGGGATTTATACGTTGTAAAGGCAGGACTAAACCACTTCTGGCACAACGGAACAGTGTGACAGAAATCAGAGTGCATGGAAACGGCGTTTACCTTCCCACCACAGCGGTACCTATTTATCTACTTGCACTGGAGTGATTTCGAACTGCTAGGTTGGCAGGAGCTGGGACAGAGCAACAGGAGCTCAGCTAGTCACAGGGATTCGAACCGCTGACCTTCTGATCGGCAAGCCCAAGAGGCTCCGTGGTTTAGACCACAGGCTCTGTTGCAGTAGCTGGTTGCTGGAATTTTCTGGGGCCCTCTAAGACAAGCAGCAGCTTGCAACAGGGTTGCAGCAAACAACTAGGCAGCACCTGCTGCTACTGTTATGCAAGAGCTCAGGTTCTGTTTACTTTTTGCTGGAGCAGATTCACGGCTCTGTGTTCCCTGCAACCCTCTCTCAAAATTCCAAATATCCTCATATGCCCCCCAAAATTCGTGACCACTGCCCTGTACCAACTGCACCGAAGGCACACCCTCCAACATTTCTCCTATGAAAATAGGGATGTCCTATTCAATTATTAAGGGACGCGGGTGGTGCTGTGGGTTAAGCCACAGAGCCTAGGACTTGCTGATCAGAAGGTCGGTAGTTCGAATCACCACAAGGGGGTGAGCTCCCGTTGCTCGGTCCCTGCTCCTGCCAAACTAGCAGTTCGAAAGCACATCAAAGTGCAAGTAGATAAACAGGTACTGCTCCGGCGGAAGGTAAACGGCATTTCCATGCACTGCTCTGGTTGCGCCAGAAGTGGCTTAGTCATGCTGGCCACATGACCCGGAAGCTGTATGCAGGCTCCCTTGGCGAATAAAGTGAGTTGAGCACTGCAACCCCAGAGTCAGCCACGACTGGACCTAATGGTCAGGGGTCCCTTTACCTTTTATTCAATTATTATTATTAGTAGCACCATATTATTACTATTATTTTACTAGTTATACTCCTTCCATATGCCTGGGTTGCCCAAACCACTCTTGGTGGCTTCCGTCATAGATAAAAACTTAATAAAACGTCAAACTTTAAAAACTTCCCTATACAGGGCAGCCTTCAGATGGCTAGGGGGTCGGATAACTCCATACCCTCCAACATTTCTCCAATGAAAATAGGGGTGTCCTAAGGAAAATTGGGGCATTCTGGGATCAAATCAGAAAGCAGGGTGGCTTCTATAAATCTGGACTGTCCCTGAAAAATAGGGACACTTGGAAGTTCTGCCAAAAGCTGAATACAGTGGTGCCTCGGGTTAAGAACTTAATTCATTCTGGAGGTCCATTCTTAACCTGAAACTTTTCTTAACCTGAGGTACCACTTTAGCTAATGGGGCCTCCCGCTGCCACCACACCGCCGCTGCGCAATTTCTGTTCTCACCCTGAAGCAAAGTTCTTAACCTGAGGTACTACTTCTGGGTTAGCAGAGTCTGTAACCTGAAGCATCTGTAACCTGAGGTACCACTGTATACCAAGAATGAAAGATCCAGGGGCCCGACTGTAAGAGCTTGCCAGAAGATGCTACTGGCTTGCTCTCCACTCACATAGTGAGTAGTGTAGCAGGGATCATCTGACATGAGGAGCCAATGGGGTCTAACTGGCCCTAAAAGCCCTCCAAGTCTTAGTACCATGAATTGCTCAGTTCAAGCTGTCGTCAGAGTGCTCCTACCTGCCTTTGTGTCTCTGTCACCTGCTTGCCAGTCCAGCTACTTAGCAGTTCAACTCTCTGCCTTGTTTCCCACCCCCTGAAACTCCAGCCCTTGACAGAGTCATTTGACAGTATTCGTGTCTCCCTCGGTAGTATAAAGCACATGTATAGGACATTCACATTTTATGTTTTAGAAATAAGACACATCAGATAATTACTCTCACAGATTTTAAATGTTTGCATGGTAGCCCAGCCATAGCAAGAAAGGCACAGAATTAGTTCTACAGATTTCAAAAATTATTAATAAAAATATGGTTTTTCTGAATGATTTTTTTTTTAAAAAAAAAAAAACCAGTGGGGTGACACTTAAGCTTTTTGCATGGTCCAGGATAACCAGTTTCAAAAGATTATATTTCTTTGCAATTGAGACTTTGCTAATAGCATCCTGAATGAAGAGATCATATTTAGCAAGGTTGATAATGCCTTGCAGAAAAAGAAAGGAAAAGGAAACGTCTTGTTAGACTGATGGTTGCTTTAAAACTGCAAGACAAGGGGTGATGAGTTTCTCCTTCCATGCAAAAAGTATTTTGCAGGGTCACAAAAAATATGGCCAGAAATATGGACTTAGAATTTGTTCTGGAAAGACTAACCAAGAAAAACTACTCAGTTTATTATGTTCAAGGTTTTCACTCAATGCCAAGGCTGATCATAAGGCAGCGGAGGGCGGTTGTCAAATACATTAGCTTTGGACATGATGGCAGTACCTGAGACATTTAAATATCATTTTTAAATATTACCTTGGGAGAATATCCAGCTTTAGGATACTTTTTAAAGAAAGTGCTCTACAAGTTAATAAGTCTACCATGTTCCTTTATTCCTGGCCTCACATTCCTATTGAGGCCTCAGCCTCCTCAGAGGGATGCTGAAATGGAGAGATTTGGAAATCCTCTGTTATTAAAACAGTAATTTCTCTGTAGCCCCCATCCATTTATTAAAGGGTGGTCTTTCTGTTTGTATTTATTTTATTATGCCTTTAAATAAACACAAGGCATGCCATGATGGCTATTCATTTTATTTATTGTTCTTAATTTTTATGAATTGCTTCTCTGCACTGCTAAAAGCACCAGAGGCTACTTTTATCTACAAAGCTCCATAAAATTGTCCTTTCAAACCTTGCGTTTAAAAGAAAGCGGATTGCAATTTGTCAAATAATACTTCTAGAAGTAAACAACAACAAAACCCCAAATCTAATTCAAGAGCAACTTATTGTTCTCTGTATTTTATTTTTTGATAAAATTTAAACATGCAAGGATGCATCTCCACATACTAGTTTTCACCAATGCGGAGCCCTTCAAATGACTACAAGTCCCAACAGCTCTGTCCCACACAGACGTTAGTCCAGAATGATGGGAATTGTAGTACAGCAACATATAGAGAGCATCCAATTAGGGAAGGCTATGCTCATTTGCTTTGAAGTAAATCCTATTAAAAAAAAAATGTGGCTTGCTTCTGAGGTAAATGTTGGCAGCAAGGCAGGAAATTATACTAATCGCCATAGCAGTCTACCATGTTCCTTTGTTCCTCATAAACAGAGCTTCTTAGCAACAACAACAACAACAACAATTTATTTTTTGTACCCCACCCATCTGATTGAGTTGCCACAGCTGCTCTGGCCAGTTGTGCTGTTGACGGTGATGGAAAAAAAGAGGAAGAACTACTACGACTATTATACAAAGTTATACTTTGTACAGGACTTTAAAAAAAAGAAAATGAGACACAAAGACTCACAATGTTGGGAAGGGCAAAATATTAGGATATGACCATTTGTAAATCGGGCACCTACATTAAAAAAAAAAAAAAAGGATAATGGCTAGAAGATGATGGAAGTTTTCTGTCCTTGTTTAAAAATAGACTGCTCCCTGGCCTACTCCTCCCAACCTGTATGTGGTGCCACCCCTCCTTCCCTCTTTCTCAAAACCCTTCCCATCCCCCATCCCCCCGCTTTTTACTTATCCTCTGAGCTCTTCCCCACCTGTCACCAAACTTGTACACATGATGACAGGGACACAGGTGGCGCTGTGGTCTAAACCACTGAGCCTCTTGGGCTTGCTGATCGGAAGGTCGGCAGTTCGAATCCCCGTGACAGGGTGAGCTCCTGTTGCTCTGTCCCAGCTTTTGCCAACCTAGCAGTTTGAAAGCATGCCAGTGCGAGTAGATAAACAGGAACGACTTCGGTGGGAAGGTAGGTAAATGGCATTTCCATGTGCTCTGGTTTCCGTCACAGTGTCCCATTGTGCCAGAAGCTACTGTTAGGTCCATCATGAGACGTCTGCCAACTTCCAGTCACAGATACCAGCAGCCTTCAAGCAAGCAAACTTGCCTTATTATCGCTCCCTAGCATCCCACTGCCAGAGGATTGCCTCCTTCCATTCACCACTTTGCCTCCTCCAAGTGAAAGAAACCTGGGCAGTGCTGAATGTCACATCCATTGCCAGGTGTGTCCTGCTGGAAATAGAAAAGGGCTTTCCCCTTGGCCTGCCTTTATATCCACTCAATTGCCAAGTGCCTTTGTGACATCACAAGAAACCCACAGCCAATGGCAACAACTGAGGAGGCATCATCTTCATTGCTTTGAGCCTCACAATGGCAGGTGGACCTATCAGTGATTGTGTGATTGTTTATTTGGGATGTTTCAGGTTGTTTTAATAAATCAGTGCAGCCAGTGAAAAGGCCCTTTCTCTTGTTGTCATCACCTGTGCCTCCACCCTAGGTGGAACACTGAAAGGCATCTCCTTCTGATTTTAGCGAGCGGGTGGCACTGTGGTCTAAACCACTGAGCATCTTGGGCTTGCTGATCAGAAGGTCAGTGGTTCAATTCCCCATGACAGGGTGAGCTCCTGTTGCTCTGTCTCAGCTCCTGCCAACCTAGCAGTTTGAAAGCATGCCAGTGCAAGTAGATAAATAGGTACCACTGCAACAGGAAAGTAAACGGTGTTTCCATGCGCTCTGGCACTCGTCACGGTCCTCCATGTGCCAGGAGTGGTTTAGTCATGCTGGCCACATGACCTGGAAAGCTGCCTGTGGACAAACGCCGGTTCCCTCAGACTGAAAGCGAGATGAGCGCTGCAACCCCATAGTCGCCTTTGACCGGACTGAACCGTCCAGGGGTCCTTTACCTTTTACCTTACTCATGACGACCCTTGCTCACTTTCTTTCACTCTAGCATTGTTCTCTCCCTGTCCTGTTCCCCACTATCTGTTTCAAAGTCTTAGGAGCAGGAGCCATCCGTATGAAGTAAAATACCACGTACAATGGTACCACGGAATCCCCCTCGTGCTACAGGAGAACGATGAGAAACTAGCTGAAGTGTGCAACCTTTAAGCTCATCTGCAACCTCTTCATCCAAGTTCCAGGCTTCTCCATTCCAGAAGACAAGGAAGAGAGATTTGGCAGAGAATTAGGGGACTGTTTTATGATAAGTTGTCAGCCCCACAGGAGTTTATGTTTTTAATTATGCACCCTGATTGGATATATGAGATTGATATCATTGCTGTGCCATCATTTAATAATATTCAGGCAGTTAGATTTGCCCTGGCGGCTCAGCAAACAATTTTCCTTCCAAAGTGCAGAGGTTTGCATTCTTTCTCTTCCCGCTCCGAACTGTTATTTATCTAGTCATGCCGTACAATTGTCCACCTCATGTTGGCTACAGTGAACTCTGCTTGACTCTTCCATGTACTCACCCGAAATCAATCACAAAGACGAAGACACTGGCATTGACACTGGCAAAACAAATATCCAAATGTAGAGTTTATGAAGCAACTCGGATCCAGATATTACTTTCTAATGCAACAGCGCATGCTACTACCTAGCCCTGAAAGTGGATTTTATCTGTCTCGGTTATAATGAGCTCATGCTGTCTATGTGATAAGGGTCATGTTTCTCTCTTGCACTCCCTAATAACTTCCTAATAATTTACAGTTCTAATGGAAGCGCTACAGACTTTCTATCTGCATGACATTTTAGTGACTCAGTCCACAGTCCTCCTCATTTCAGTGTAGAATTAGTCTTGCTCTCTTAACATCCATTTTATTTTGGATCAAATATGAGGCACTGAGAAGTCACCTTCCTATCACGCATCTCTTTCAACAAGGTCCTCGGCCTCAAATGCTTCTTCTGATTTTGTCTTCCAAGTTCAATACCAGCTGGTGTAGATTGAGAATTGAACCGTGCCCTTCAGGCAATTTTACACCAGAATGAGCATATAGATTTCCCACATTCATACATTATATTTTAGCTGCACTGGTGCCCCTGAGCAGTGTCCTAGCCAATACTGGGTTAACTACGCATAGCTTCAGAAATCAGATTTTTTTAAAAAAAATAAATCTTTTTTTATTTTGACAAAGTAATAATAAATAAATAAGAATAAAAATGTTCACCCCACCCCAAGACCATTCCATTGTAACTATCCGACCTCCCAAAATATCAACACCTCTTGTGATGGTTTGACCCCTTTGTGTTTTAACAGTACAAATTCTACAAACACCTTCCATATCTCCTCAAAATCATTTCTCCTGCATATTCCCCATCTTACCTTAATTGTACATGTTAATTTATCATCAATTGCTATATCCCATGCCTCTTTATACCATTCTTGCATTTTATATTCACCTTGCCCCTTCCACTTCCTAGCTATAATAACTCGTGCAGCTGTCAATAAAGAAATCAGATTTAGAACTCTGGGATATTCATGTTGGTAAGCAATATGTCCTAAGATCACAATGCCATTAACCATTAACACTTTCATTCTTAAACATCTATTTCCTATTCAATGATATTTCTCTTTAGAATTCTAGATATCTTTAATATTAATATTAATTTATTTATATGTTATCCATATGACTCGGTTACCCCAGTCTAAACAGGGTTGCCTTCAGGTGTCTTCTAAAAGTGAGATAGTTGTTTATTTCCTTGACATTTGATGGGAGGGCATTCCACAGGGCAGGCGCCACTACCGAGAAGGCCCTCTGCCTGGCTCCCTATAGCCTCACTTCTCACAGTGAGGGAACCGCCAGAAGGCCCTTGGAGCTGGACCTGTGTTTGGAATCCTGGAGAGCTTCTACCTATCAGAGTAGACTGAGCTGAGTGGACCAATGCTCTGACCTGCGAAAGGCAGTTTCCTATGTTCCCAACTCGAACTCTGCTTTCTAATCAGCCATGTTTAGAATTCAAATGGATGTGAGGACTTTATAACTTCCTGTGGAAAATGCTAGAAGCCATCTTTCTGCATGTCCACTGGAAAAACTTATACAGTAGCTTCATATTACAAGCTTGTGAACTTCCAGAAACAGATCTAAATATCCTTTTATGACTGGATTAGCCTCTTGTGATACAGAAAAGTATTGATCGAATATCCCGCTTACAATTTAGTGCAGTACTTAGTATACACTTAATTCTCCAAGGAGCTCAAGACCACAACTTATTACATTCAATAGAAATAAGAGGCTTCAGTACTTCCTGGGTGTAGCTCAGCAACTTCCAAGGCCAGGCTGATAAAGAAATACTTCAGAAGGATCAATAATATCATGTCCATGAAGTGCATTGGGGAGGAGGACCAAAGCAAGCCATTTCCAGTCTTCCAGCAGGATTTTGTTGAAGCAGATGAATAGAAAACTATGGGGGATATTCAATAGTCCTTTTTATTTTTATACAACATGAACCAGTGCTGCACGATGGCCTGGAAAAAAAAAAAGTATGCGCGGATAAGAGGAAGGAACTGCCAAATGGGAGTGACATTTTCAAATGAAAAACCTGAGCTATTTTGTGGCTCACTGTAACCTAAGTATTTTAGCCGTGTTTTAGCTATGCTTTTATTTGTACATCACTTGGAGAGCTTTCTGGTCGAGTGGACGTGTTATGTACTGAGTTGAATAGGATCCAAACTGCAGCAGTCTGATTGGTCCTAGAACAATAGGATCGAAAAGGCATCAGTCTGATTGGTCCTAGAACAATAGGATTCAGAATGCAGCAGTCTGATTGGTCCTAGAACAATGCAGCAGTATGATTGGTTGGCAGGAACCACCCAATCATGCTCCAGATAGAAGTGAATCCACAACCTGATTGGCTTACAGTAGAATTCCGGAATTAGCCAATCATGTGCAGCCTATTGTGTAAATAATGTATATAAGGCAGATACTTTGAGGGGATATTCATTCATTCCTCCTCACCACTATGAGCTGAATAAAGAGCATGAAATCACTTTGCGACTCTGAGTATATTTCACTGGCGACGAGGGTGGGATCCCGCTGAGCTGACTGCCACACACAGCACCGCAGCACCACAACCTGCCGCACCGCTGCCTCGCACCGTGTATCCAGGCTTCAGCTCCGGGGCGCAAGGAACTCAGAATGGCAACCGACAGCAGCTTCTCGCCGTTCAACCCAGCATCTGGAGACTGGGAAGCGTACGCCTCCCGTTTCACCTTCCTCCTAGAAGCCAAAGGGGTCACCGATGAAGAAGACGCCAAAAAGAGGGCGATATTCTTCAGCGTCTGTGGAGAGGAGACGTTTGAAATCGCCCGGGCTCTCCTTGCGCCTGAAGGCGTCGCTACTGTTCCATATAAACAATAATGGAACAGCTGAAGGGGCACTTTTCGCCGCAGCCCTCAGTGGTGGCTCGTCGAAATGCCTTCTATGCAAAGCGGCAAGCCCCTGGGGAAACCATAACTGGGTTTGTGACCTCTCTCCGCCAAGCTGCCCGGTTCTGCAACTTCTCAGAGCTGGAGAACATGCTTCGGGACCGCCTCGTCGGTGGCCTGGAGGATGAGAAGCTGCAACGACGCCTCTACGCGAAGAAGGACCTAACGTTCCAGGTCGCTCTGGAGGAGGCCCTGGCAACGGAAGCTGCCAAGAGGTCGACGCAAGAGGCACGGCCGAGACTGCCACCCCAACCGAGGGTCCACCACGAAGACCTCACCGACGACTCAGGATCTGACAGGGAGGAGGTGCACCGAGTACAGCAGCGCACTCAAGCAGCCCACATACCACAGCTGCCTCGACGAGAAGGAGGGAACTGCGCAAGCTGCGGGGAAAGTCACGAGAGGAGGACTTGCCGTTTCCGCAACGCAGAGTGCAGGCAGTGCAGAAAATTGGGACACATCACCCGGGTGTGTCGAGCTCGGCCCACCCGACGCCAGGCATCAGATGACCAATCCAAGAGCCCCAGGTCCCGGGGCCCAACGCACCAAGGCAACTCGACGGAGCTCATGGACTTCCAGGTATACCAGTTGCCCCACCCCAACGTAGAGAAAATTTATGTAGAGGTACAGATAGAGGGCGCCCCATGCCACATGGAGCTTGACACGGGTTCAACTCTATCCATAATCTCGGCAAGGACCTTAAGGAAACTGTGTCCTGCTGGGGGTCCCAAACTCAGGCCGGCCCCATTCACCCTCCGGGACTTCCAGAAACGTAAGGTCCCCACAATGGGGGTGGGGACCTTCAGGGTGCAATACTGAGGGCGGACGCGGCAACTGGACTTGCTTGTGGTCAAGGGCCCCTACATTAGCTTACTGGGATTGGCATGGTTTGAACCACTGGGGCTAGCCGTCACCGGGGTGAACAACACTAGCTTACAAGTGGACGTGGACGCCATATGCAAGGAATTTCCGGGGGTTTTTGATGGGAAATTGGGACAGTATACGGGCCCCCCCATTGCTCTACAGCTTGACCCCGCAGTACGACCGGTCAGGCTCAAGGCCCGCCGGGTCCCGTTCGCCCTGAAACCCCGTATAGACGAGGAATTGGACCGGCTCGTGGAGCAAGGAGTGCTGGAGCCGGTGCCTAATGCCCCCTGGGAAACCCCAATCGTCACACCCGTCAAGCCTAATGGTTCGGTCCGCATCTGCGCAGACTACAAATGCACCATAAACAAGGCCCTCACGGCCCATGCATACCCAGTGCCAGTGGTCAGCCATGTCCTTGCCACCCTGGCTGGGTCGAAAATTTTTGGCAAGCTGGACTTGGCCCAAGCATATCAACAGCTACCAGTAGATGAGGCCACAGCAGAGGCACAGACGATTGTGACGCACAGAGGAGCGTTCAGGGTAAAGCGGCTGCAATTCGGCGTCAGCGTGGCACCAGGCATATTCCAGAACCTAATGGACTCTCTCCTTAAAGGAATTCCTGGCGTCACCCCCTTCTTCGATGATGTGTTGATTGCCGGGCCCACACCAGAGGAGTTTGAGGACCGCCTCCGCACCGTTCTGCACTGTTTCCAGACGGCGGGTCTCAAGGTGAAGCGGGAAAAATGCCTACTAGGAGTGCCTCAGGTGGACTTTCTGGGATTTATGGTGGACGCAGAAGGGGTCCACCCAACTGGGGACAAGGTACGGGCCATTTGTGATGCCCCAGCAGCCAAGAGCAAGACTGAACTTCAGGCCTTCTTGGGACTATTGAACTTTTACCATTCCTTCCTTCCCCACAAGGCGGTGGTAGCGGAGCCCCTACACAGACTCCTGGACAAGCGGGCCCCTTGGGTGTGGGGCCAGCGCCAGGAGGCTGCATTCCAGGCAGTCAAGGACTTGCTTGTCTCAAACTCAGTCTTGGCACACTTTGACGAGAGGCTGCCGGTGGTGCTAGCATGCGACGCCTCACCCTATGGCATTGGCGCTGTCCTGGGACACCAACTCCCGGATGGAAGAGAGGTACCGGTAGCATACTTTTCCCAGACACTCAACGCAACCGAGCAGAACTACTCACAAATAGACAAGGAGGGGCTGGCAATTGTGAAGGGAGTAAAAAAATTCCATGATTTCTTGTACGGGCGGCCCTTCACCGTGGTGACTGACCACAAGCCGTTGCTTGGCTTGTTTGCCCCCGAAAAGCAGACCCCCCAAGTGCTGTCTCCTCGCGTCCTCAGGTGGTCAATTTTCCTTGCCAGCTACCAGTATGCACTGATTCACCGACCTGGGAAGGCAATGGGCCATGCAGACGCCCTCAGCAGGCTACCACTACCGGAAACAGGCCCCGACCCAGCACCTGCACAAGAGGTTATGAGCCTGGAGCTGCTTCCCGACCGCCCCATTCAGGCACAAGAAGTTGCACACCGTTCCAAGAAAGACAGGGTCATCTCCCGGGTCTTGGACTGGGTGTGGAGGGGATGGCCCAGCAGCAGCCCCGGGCCAGAATTCGCTGGCTACACAACCCGCAAACATGAACTGTCAGCCCACAAGGGGTGCCTGTTATGGGGAAGCAGGGTCGTTGTTCCCCAGCCCCTCCGCAAAAGGGTCCTCACAGCCCTACATGAGACACACCCAGGGGTAGTAAGAATGAAGGCCCTTGCCAGGAGTTATGTATGGTGGCCGGGGATCGACGGAGAGATAGAGGCCTGGGTCAAACACTGCCAGGCCTGCCAAGAATCCTGCCCAGATCCCCCAAGGGCCCCAGTCCAGTCCTGGGAGTCCGCCCGAGCACCATGGTCACGCCTGCATGTGGACTTCGCTGGCCCCTTTCAGGGGAAAACATTCTTCATAGTGGTGGACTCCTACACCAAATGGCTGGAAGTCGCACTGGTACCGTCCACTTCTACGTCCGCAGCCATCCGGATACTACGCAGGCTATTCGCAACCCACGGGCTCCCTGACACTCTTGTCTCAGACAACGGGACTGCATTTACGTCAGGAGAATTCCAAACCTTCATAGCGCAGAACGCCATCCGCCACATCCGTTCGGCGCCATTCCACCCTGCCACCAATGGCCAAGCAGAACGCATGGTGCGGACCACCAAGGACACCCTTCGCCGCATGACGCAAGGGGATTGGGAGTACCGCCTTGCCACATTCCTTCTAGCACAGCACAGCACCCCCAGCTCAACGACTGGCCGGAGCCCCGCTGAACTACTAATGGGTCGGCGCCTTGCAATCAGATTGGACCGCCTGCACCCCGATAGAACTCAGGATGAGGTAGTGGTGGGGGAAGGCCGGAACCCCCGGACCTTCGAGGCCCAGGACCCAGTGTACGCAAAGAATTTTGGGGCAGGCCCTGCATGGGTACCTGCCACAGTCACCAGGGTCACTGGCCCCGTGTCGTACGAGGTGCTAACAGATGGGGGGCAATGCTGGCGCCGCCACTGCAACCAGATACGGCGACGATTCCCGGGAGAAAACCAGGAGGAGGTGGACAGGTCAGAGGAGTCCCAAGGGAACAGTGGGGCAGTGAGGCCTATACAGCAGCAGGGGCCAGCAGGAGAAGCAGAATCAGTAAATACAGAGACGACCCGCGAAGCCGAAAGGACACCAGAACCAGAACCACGACTGAGCGAGCCGGTTGCGCCAGACCAAACAGGCCCATCACAGCCAGCATCCTTGGAACACGAGCCAGAACCTGAACCCCGGACCAGGGAACACCACAGGCCGCAACGCACACGTAGGCCGCCGGCGTATCTCGAGGACTATGAATGCGACCTCCCGGGCAGGACTGTAACTTAGAGGGGAGGGGTGTTATGTACTGAGTTGAATAGGATCCAAACTGCAGCAGTCTGATTGGTCCTAGAACAATAGGATCAAAAAGGCAGCAGTCTGATTGGTCCTAGAACAATAGGATTCAGAATGCAGCAGTCTGATTGGTCCTAGAACAATGCAGCAGTATGATTGGTTGGCAGGAACCACCCAATCATGCTCCAGATAGAAGTGAATCCACAACCTGATTGGCTTACAGTAGAATTCCGGAATTAGCCAATCATGTGCAGCCTATTGTGTAAATAATGTATATAAGGCAGATACTTTGAGGGGATATTCATTCATTCCTCCTCACCACTATGAGCTGAATAAAGAGCATGAAATCACTTTGCGACTCTGAGTATATTTCAGGACGGCACATTTATAAAATGAATAAACTTTAATTAAGTCAACATGTTAGCTTCATAGATAAAGTTCTCCCCAAAAGGTTTACTTGAAAACATATCTTTGAGTAACAGTATTTGCTCAAAATTTACAAGTTATGCATATAAATTACAGTACAGTTTTACTTAGTTGCTTAGTTTAAATCCATCAATGACTAAAATAGAGCAGATGAAAGCTGAACAAAGCAATAAAATGGTTGATCTTTACAAAGAGTTACTAGGCTCAACTCCCCTGACCTAAACACTGGACTCACTAATCACAGATGATTTTAGGATGCTCAGAGGGAGGAATAGTCAAATTGCATATGATCAGAGGCAACCTTAATTATTATGCTTTATATTCAGTGGTGGAAGCCATGATTTTTAAACCCTGTTTCTGGGGCAGAGCCATGGTGAACTCTAGCTCATATTGAGTTCAGAAATTTCTGGTGTTTTTTTTTCAAATTTACTTATTAACATTTTCTTAAAAAACAAACAAAAACCTTTTCCTGTTGCCCTCCCCTTTTCCAGGAGCTTCAGTCAGAAGTGCAACATGTAAATGGTAATCATTGCAGAAAAATATGTACAACAGAACACAAATTAACCCAAGAACTGTTCTGATGCAGTTTCTGATCTGACTTCCAACCTCTCACCCTCTAAACCCATTTACTCCCATTCCATAAGAAAAACTGCTTAGGATAAGAAATGGTCACCTAAACACCTCCAGTAGTTCTGATACACCCAGTGCATCTGGACCAAAGACGGAAACTAGGAGGTTCCTGGGTTGGACAAATTGCAGTCGCATACAAGGTGTCTTCTGAAGCTACTGCTTTAAGATTAGATCCTGCAAAACATCCCCCCTTGGATTGGATGTAAGTAAAGTGAGGCTGGCTGAGGGCAGACTGAGGCTGTTTGAACAATGCCCCATTCATCCCAATAGACCTCCCTCCACTGGAAAACCCAATATATAAACTGTTGAAAGAGAGGAAGGCAGGCATTTCTTCCAACAGAAAATGGTGCTTCCTATAGTGAAGAAAACTGTTTTAGGTCTAACTCACATATCCTCCAACATTTTCCCAGTGACATCCTATTTTTTTATTATTATTATTATTATTATTATTATTATTATTATTATTAATACCCCACTCATCTGATAGGGTTGTCCCTGCCACTCTGGGCAGTTTCCAACATATATAACAACATAATAAAACATTAAACCTTTAAAAAACAGGGCTGCTTTCAGGTGTCTTGTAAAGGTTGTATAGCTACATATCTCTTTTGCTCAGGGGTCACATAACTCAATACTCTCCAACATTTCTCCAATGAAAATAGGGACGACCTAAGGAAAAGCGGGACATTCTGGGATCAAATTGGAAACTGGGATGGCTTCTGTATATCCAAGACTGTCCCCAGAAAATAGGTACAATTGGAAGTTATGAACTCACTGTTGTTGTGTTACTGTCATCATTGTTTACAATGATGTTTTGGTAACCACTAATGAGATGGTCAAGCGTTTGCCACCAAGAGTTGCACAAAGCCCAAAGGAGAGAAAAGGTCAAAAGAGTAAATGAAATGCATGGAAAATGAATAGGAAAATAGGCAAAAAAATCTTTGCTGGTGGGTCTCCAAAGTGACAAGATTATGGACCACTGCAGTCAAGGCTCTTATGAATGGCAATAGCAGCTCAAGATAGGATACCTAAAATCTTCATATCAGTGTTGAATGTTTTTATATAAAACCACCAAAGCTGTTTCCCGGCAACTGACAAGAAGAGTAAAAAGGCAATGAAGATTTATCTTGTCCTTTGTGTAATGCCATATCTACCAACTCAGCTCCAGGTCAGACACATAACAATAATGTCACATGTCTGCTACAGATCAAAGGAGATGATGGTCTGAAGCGCTCAGAAGGATGCGATCTCCCATCTACTGACAATTCTGGCATTAGAATTTGCAGCTGCTCAAGTAACATTTTTTAAACGGAAGCCATACCTTTGTATACTTGAGTTCAAACATGCAGAATGTTCAGGCTCTGCTTGTGTTTGTGAAAGCTAAGTTGAGAAGATGTCTGCAAACAATAAGAATGCATATAAGATGACATGGCAGAGGATGGCAAAAAATTAATTTCCCTGGAGCAGAAAAAAACGCCCCCCGAAAAACCTTTTGCCAGTTCTGCATGCGCTCACACACCAAAAAATGATTTATTACGTAGAGTCGTGGGGCACCTAGAGTTATTTACAGTTAATATATTGTTATTTTTACAAATGAACTTCTCATCCTTACCATAAAAGGGACATCCTATCAGATTTAAAATCCTGATTGCCTTCCAGCCTGGCCTGCGGTATCATAAATGCTGCCGTATCCCTGAGCTAGAGATGAATTAATTAATTGCAGCAACATTTGTATCCATTAAATTCTGAGTGATCTAATCTCCTGTTATAGCAACCATTAATTTATATCAAGGAAAGCAAGGAAATGCAGCTTGGGGATGAGAGCTGAAATTACACTCTGCCCCTAGTGACACGAGGCGTTAAGAATCAAGTCTCCTGCCTCACCACACACACCCTGTGTACAATCTGTATAGCACTTTCCTGAGTTCTGTTTCTTGGCCATGCTAGATGGTATTGCAGTCTTGGCAGAACAAGACAAAATGCTGGAACTGGCTGATATCTATTTCTGCTTCCAATAGTGCTCAGGTGTTGGGAACTGACAGGAATGAGGTCATTGAGAAACAAAGGAGAGAGAGAGCAGTGTACTCAGGGAACCCCAAAGTTTCCAAAATATATATACGCTGTGGGGGTTTTTTAACCCGGGGAATAAAGCGTGTTCTTCTTCAGGGAGAGCACGTGTTGCGGTGGGGTCTGCTGAGCCACCCCTCTGTTACCAGGCAGGGTCTCTAAAGATGGCCTGGGGCAGTGATTGGTTCACTGGGTTGCTGGGGTAAAAGTTATGTTACAATTTTGGTGGGAGGGGTAAAAGGTTTAAATACTCTGCACGCAGCCTTGTACTTTCTCTTTTGCTGCGTGCAACGGATCACCCGCCCACCCGCCCTAGAGTAAGGGGTTGTTGCGTTGACCTTGCTATGCCTGTCATGGGGTCATCTGCCTTTGAGCAGGGGCCTGGTAGGAATTTTTCCACCTGGCAAATTGGCTGACTGGGTGGTTTTTGCCTACTGCATAGCAAATCGTCACAACTTGTAAGGTTGTGGTTAGGCATTGGTTATAAATCTGGCAGAGGAGGGGTTAGGATAGGCTGTGCCTGCCCCTCCATGGTTGCTGCGGAAAGGGAATTCCGTTAAAGGAATCCTGGGGCTTGCCATCTTTTTGTCCAATCCCTGGAATGGGACTAGGGCCGGCAAGCCTTCGGGGAGCAGGCGGGTGAGAGTTGAGGGTCTGTGACTCAGCTCCAATTCCTCCCCGACTTGCTTTCCCCCGCACTGTCTTTCGGTGGTGCCCGGAAGTCAGTTCTGTCCCCAGGCGGGGGGACAGATAGTCTTAACCAATGCCTAAACAACCACTCACGGTTTGTATTTGAATAAAGTTGTGGCCAAAATCATGCCTAAAATCTTAAACAAAAATTACGTGTCTGTTGTGTATTATTTGGGGGGTGGATTGGGGACCTCAACACGCAAAAACCAGTTGCAGCCATGGAACTCAATGTGAGGCTTCCCTTGAGCTTGAGCCAGAAACTGTAGTTAGTGCAGAATGCTGCAGCACAATTGCTGACAGGAGCCAGGTCTTGTCAGCATATGAAATCTGTGCTCAGAGATCAGCACTGGTTGCCAATTTGCTACTGGGCCAAGTTCAAGATGTTGTTCTTAGCATCTAAAGCTCTTGACAACTTGGGACCAGTTTACCTAGGAGATAGTTTAGTGGGGAAGCATACCCTCCAACATTTCTCCCATGAAAATAGGGACATCCTATTTCATCACCATCATAATCATATTTATACCCTGTTCATCTGACTGGGTTGCCACTCTGGGCAGCTTCCGACATATATAAAAACATGATAAAACATTTTTTAAAAAGTTTTAACATCTATCCTATATGGTGCTGCCTTCAGATATCTTCTAAGTATAGTTACTTATTTTCTTGGCTTGGGAGTTAGATAACTCCATACCCTCCAACATTTCTCTGAGGGAAATAGGGATGTCAGTTTGTGTTTCTTGGTGCAGAAAGTATTGATCTCATGTGTAAAGATTCTTTTCTATTCTGATTAATACTAGAAGCTACTAGAAGTTTCTCTGTGTGAGAGAAGCAGACAGAGGAGTTATACCTTCTGGGAAGTTTGGGTTATACCTTCTGGGAAGCTGGTTTGAACTGGTTCTCTTATCTCTATTCTGCATTTACACTGACTATAAATATAGGCCAAAAGGAGCCTGGGTCTTTACTTTTCTCTTTCTGTCTGCATTCCTTCTGGTGTGGTGTTTCTGTTTCTGTATGCTATAGTGTTAAGGTTTAGTCTTGTTATAAGTTTTTAAGTGCCGCAACTGAATTCTGTATGAACTGAGCCAATCCCGATTGTATTGGATTTGTAACCATTCAGCTACATTTGCCTTCAGCACAAGTAAGCTCTGCTGAATGAAATATTGCCTCTGGTTTATTTTTGGAAACTCTGCTGAACTCTGCAACGTGTTTAAGTTTTTTCCTCCACACGTAAGACAGTGTTTGACAGTCCTAAGGAAAAAGGTGGCATTCTGGAATCAAATAAGAAACCAGGGCAGCTTCTGTAAATACGGGACTGTCCCTGGAAAATAGGAACACTTAGAGGGTCTGTGTGGCAGTCATGACTGATTCCGTTTTCGCTTATCCAGTTTATTTCAAAATATTCCTGTTGTTAAAGCTACCTGCTATAATTTAAGGTTTCATATATTCTATATGAATGTCTATGTGAAACATTAAAGACCACAGAAATATCATGTATTTTGAAATTACAGTGAAACTTTCTAATAGCCACTCCTGGGCATAGCAGTTTGGGGAGTTATAATGGGATGGATAATGAAAGTGCAATTGCCAAAGGGGAGGTGGGAACAGCTCTTTAAGCTGTCGTAACCTGAGCGGTACCAACAAAAAAGAACCTTTCTTCCCCTTGAAGATATTAATTGTTAAGTTGTGGGTGAACATATCAGACGACACAGGGATTCTTCAAACAGCTCTTGTTTATTCACAGGCCAGAACAGAACTGAACTGAAGGGTTCAGCCAGCCTGCTTATATAGAGCTCCACTAGAACGCAACAGTAACCATTTTCTGTAACTATCCAATCACTGAACATCACTTTCAATCGCTTATTTGCATATGTGGACCTGAGTGAAAACTATCTACAGTATCCCCCTGCTGGCCCAGGGTGAGATCTTCAGTACATAACATTAATTGCTTTGCTTACAAATGGTACATTGTTGCTTGCTGTTACAAGGTGGTTGCTTTTGAAAAAAAATTTGCAAAGGAGTGGTCCACTGGCAGATTTAAAGAGAGCCAATATTTTGGCCAAACACTTTGATTATAAGAATATACATGTTATGCAGGTGGTGCTGTGGTCTAAACCACTGAGTCTCTTGGGCTTGCCAATCAGAAAGTCAGCGGTTTGAATCTCCGTGATGCGGTGAGCTCCCATTGCTCGGTCCCAGCTCCTGCCAACCTAGCAGTTCAAAAGCACATCAAAGTGCAAGTAGATAAATAGGTACCACCCTGGTGGGAAGGTAAACAGCATTTCCGCGCGCTGCTCTGGTTCGCCAGAAGCGGCTTAGTCATGCTGGCCATATGACCCAGAAGAACTGTCTGTGGACAAACACCGGGTCCCTCGGCCTGTAAAGCAAGATGAGCGCCGCAACCCCAGAGTCATCTGTGACTGGACCTAAATGTCAGGGGTCCTTTACCTTTACCTAAGCTTATCCACAAAATAAATAAATAAAAAATTCCAGTAGTACCTTAGAGACCAAGTAAGTTTGTTTTTGGTATGAACTTTCGTGTGCATGCACACTTCTTCAGATACACTGAAACAGAAGTCACCAGACCCTTATATATAGTGAGAGGGTGGGGAGGGGTATTACTCAGAAGGGTGGTGGGAATGGGTTATTGGCTGATAGGTGTGGTAAACCTGTTGACGACTGTTAATGACTGCAATTGGTCTTACAGGAAAAAGCAAGGGGTGAGATGGCTGAAAATAGCTTTATCATGTATAATGAGATAAGAATCCAATGTCTCTATTCAGACCAGGTCTCCCCATGGTTTTAAGTTTGGTAATAAGTTGCAATTCAGCAACTTCTCTTTCCAGTCTATTTCTGAAATTCTTTTGTAAGAAGACAGCTACTTGGAGATCTTGTATAGATTGTCCTGGGAGACTGAAGTGTTCTCCTACTGGTTTCTCTGTCTTGTGATTCCTGATATCAGATTTATGTCCATTTATCCTTTGGCGTAGGCTTATCCACAGTTTGTCTCGTTTTGCTGCTTCTCCCCAGAGAAAACCAGAGCAAATGGCCATTCAAGTTTCCCCCAGATTGAGATTTCTTCTGCTGTATTGCCAAAGACTGGGTTTTCCCTTGGAAAGGAGCGGGACAAGAGGGAAACCACTTGAACTCATGCCTAGAAAGTGCGGGTCAAACAGAAAACCACTTGGACCCATGCTGTCTTGGCATAGCCCAAAGGGCAGTATGGATGAGCCCTGCATGTGATTTGTCTTAAGTATCACTGCTTTCAAAAATGATGAGAACTTTGTATTCCCATGTACTGTATTTTTTGCTCTATAAGACTCAGTTTTTCCCTCCTAAAAAGTAAGGGGAAATGTGTGTGCGTCTTATGGAGCGAATGCAGGCTGCACAGCTATCCCAGAAGCCAGAACAGCAAGAGGGATTTCTGCTTTCACTGCGTAGCGATCCCTCTTGCTGTTCTGGCTTCTGAGATTCAGAATATTTGTTTTCTTGTTTTCCTCCTCCAAAAACTAGGTGCGTCTTGTGGTCTGATGCGTTTTATAGAGCGAAAAATACGGTACTTTCCCCAATATTCTGGGACTCTGGCTAACAGAAGTCTGCAGCTAGACGTGGGAAAAGACTGTAGTCTGTGCTTTTTTCTTAAAGAAAAATAGGTGCCCATACTCACCATGAGGTTGTTACAGTAAGTGCCGCACTTTTTAACAACAACAACAGAGATGCTGGTACTAAGTATCCTTTAGTACCCCCTGGGATAAAAGCACCGCCCATAATATTGAAAGGAACAGCATGGAATGTAAATGGTACGTCAATTTGAACAGAATTTTCAATTTTTCTGCTCTTTCTCTTCCTTCCGACGTTTCCTTCAGACAGAATATGTCCTGCTCATCTGCTTGGAAAAGGGAGCATCCTTCCATTCAAGCCAAACCCCTCTTCCCAATTTCTTCTCAAAATCTACTACTTAAGTGACAAAGTTTCTTAGATAGCCACAGCCTCTTCTCCCAATTTCTAGGGGCACAGAATCTGAGCTGAGAGTAATAATGAAGCTATTTTAGAGTACCATGTAAGATTAACCAAGGGAGCAGACACTATTATCATGGCCACATTATTCCTCAAAGCAAACTGAACATGTAGAATTTCAAATGACTTTGCAAGCCCAGACACGGTGAGCCTGCGGCCGCTGGGGCAGGACCACAGGAAACAATCCAAATGACATGTCAACATCTTCGGATCAAAATGGCCTCAGTTTTATTGATTATAGATGTCCATAGGCTTTGGATATGTATCCTGAATGAACCAGCCTGATTGATTTCAATTGGGACAAATGTAAGGTTTTGTCCTTACATTTAATGTAAGGTTTTGTCCTTACATTTAAGTAATGCACTTAAGCAGGAAGAACCAGCTGCACAAATGTAAGGTGGAGGACATGTGGCTTACCAGTAATACATGTGAAAATGATCTATGGGGTCTTAGTAGACCACAAGCTTAACACAAGTCAACAATGTGATGCAGCAGCAAAAAAAACAACTGTTTGAGTTGGTCCTCCTCAGTAGTTCCACACCCTAAATTGCCCATGACTGGGCAGTTCAATTTTGAATGATAATAATAATAATAATTTATTTGTACCCCGCCCATCTGGCTGGGTTTCCCCAGCCACTCTGGGCGGCTTCCAACAAAGATGAAAAATACACTAAAATGTCACATATTAAAAACTTCCCTGAACAGGGCTGCCTTCAGGTGTCTTCTGAATGTCAGGTAGTTGTTTATCTCTTTGACATCTGATTGGAGGGCGTTCCACAGGGCGGGCGCCACTACCGAGAAGGCCCTCTGCCTGGTTCACTGTAACTTGGCCTCTCGCAGTGAGGGAACTGCCAGAAGGCCCTTGGAGCTGGACCTCAGTGTCCGGGCAAAACGATGGGGGAGGAGACGCTCCTTCAGATATACTGGACCGAGGCCAGTATGGAGCATCCCGATGCTCCTTGCAGCCAGCCACAGCCAATGACGATGCCAGCCAGCCACAACTATGGCTGCACCTAGCTGCAACTGTTACTGTCACCGAAACAGCCAGTGGTCTGTGTAGAAGTCACATCTACAAAACAAAAGGCTATTTTCGTCTGTTGCCATTGCGGTGAGCGGTTGGTGAAGCTTGAGTATGACTTCCTACAAGACATTCAAGATCAAGCGGTTTCTCGCTAAGAAGCAGAAGCAGAACTGGCCCATCCAACAATGGATCTGCATGAAAACTGGGAATGAAATCAGGTACAACTCCAAAAGGAGACACTGGAGGAGGACCAAGCTGGGCCTGTAAAGAGAAGCAGCTCCAATCTTACTAGCATGCCTCTGTATCTTGCATCAAGCTCTTGGGCGACAGAATGGCCTCTTCCTACCAACCTGCCACATTTTCAGGGCTGGAATTCTTTGTGCTATGCAGTGTCCCCCCTTTGTAGAAATATTACAAATATTATTATTATTAATAATAATAATAATAATAATAATAATACTTTTTATTTATACCCTGCCCTCCCCAGCCAGAGCCGGGCTCAGGGTGGCTAACACCAGTAAAATTACAATAAAAACATAATGGGGGGGGGGAGAGAAAAGAGAGAAAAAACCAATTTAAAATACGGGTTAAAATACAATTTAAAATGCAGCCTCATTTTAATAGTAGCTCATAGATCAAAACCATAAGGGAAGGGAAACATAAGGGTCAGACTGAGTCCAAACCAAAGGTCAGGTGGAACAGCTCTGTCTTGCAAGCCCTGCAGAAAGATGTCAAGTCCCGCAGGGCCCTAGTCTCTTGTTACAGAGCATTCCACCAAGTCGGGGCCAGTACTGAAAAGGCCCTGGCTCTAGTTGAGACCAATCTAACCACCATGCGGCTTGGGACCTCCAAAGTGTTGTCATTTGTGGACCTTAAGGTCCTCTGTGGGGCATACCAGGAGAGGCGGTCCCATAGGTGCATGGGTCCTAGGCCGCATGAATTAAATGAATTAAAAACTGAAGGGGGCAAAAGAAGAAACTTTCCTCTTTTTCTTAAATAACAGAGTCCTGAGAACTTGGGAAAATTTGATCCAGGTGGTTCATATCATATATGTAAGCATGAACCTAGAAGAAAAAATGGACATTGACTCATCCTTTCTGAATATAATGACATATGGTTTCTCTCCACCACCACCAAGCGGATGATAGGAAGTCATATGGGATAGTGGTTAAGGGCAAGATAGAAAGTCTTCAGTTGAACTCTTGAGATGCACATGAATCTCATGAGCATCGATGAGTGTGGCATGTTTAGCCGCCTTGTGGTACAGAATCCAACTGCCATGACCTGTATCGGAAGTATTGCAGTCTCAAATCCCTGAGAATTTCCTCCGGTGGTCTAACAGGCACTTGGAATGAAAGAGCTGCAGAACTGAAGCCATCTGTCCTCATTTTAGCATTCCAAGGTCTAAGAAAGACGTAGCTAATTAGAATGCTTTACAACCTCAAAACAAAGGCGGAGGATAACCTAAATAAGCATGCTCTTGTATTATGTACAAGCTGGTTGAAGGTCAACAGTTTCCAGCTTTGTAGACCAAGAGAAGAGAATGGCATCGGTGTCGTGCCACAATTACACACACAAAAAGTAACTGGCTGTTAGTCTGCTACTAGACATATTTCCCCAGTGATTGCATTTTATGGGCATCCTCTGTTCCACCATCAAGTCTTGGAATAAATAAAATATTTATAAATTTCATAAATATTTATAGAAGCCTAAATAAGTAGCAGAAGTCTTTGGAATCTCTTTCCAGAGCAAAACAAGACTTTTTAAAGGGCCTGAATGTATGGCTGAAATGAGACCCTTCTATATTGTACTTAAAATGCTCAACAACCTTAGATGACTTGGAGATGTAACGCTACCCCATTCTGCCTCACTGTGAAACTCTTCTTTATTGCCATGATGCATAGTTAGTGGAGATTTCCAGACTTTATTCCTCCCATTTGCTGCCTACAATTTTCTCCTGAGTATATTGCAAACAGATTCATTTAACCACAGAAATAGACATACAATAAGATGATTTCACCTCCTGAGAGCAACTGTTCCCTTTGTGGAATTATATCCCGTTTGAGAGTGCATGCACCAGTTGTTCTAACGTGAAAATAAATTATGTGCTGTAGCAACTGGTGTTTTGCTGTGCTTGCAAAAGGCTGCTGTTCTAATTTGAATAGACAAAGCGTGTTCTCAATAAAGGAGAGCACGTGTTGCGGATGGGGACGGTCAAAACACTCAGTGGTAAGTAGGCAGGTTGGTATCAATGGGCCTGTTTGGATCCTGTTGCTGGGGCAAAATAGATGTTGCCAATTTAGGGGTGGGATCAGAGGGTATTTAAGCAGGGTCCACAGCAAGCTACTTTCTCTTTCGCTGTGGACATCGGATCAGTACCGAGCTTCAGCTGGAGACTGGTTGTATACCGACCTTATTTTCACCCCCCCCCCTCAGTTTTCCCTCCTTTTTAATCTCTTTCTTGGTTTTGGTTATTGCTTTCTAATTTTCTTCACCTTCCCGGCGCTCAGGTTTTACCTACCGCATTTGGCGAAGGGTTGGGGCCCCCGGGCCTAAGGGCTCGTTGGGGGGGGGCGCTGGGGCGTCGAAGGACCAGTCCACCCTCGCCTGCTCCGAGGTTCTATTAAGGCCTGCTCCTGCGGCAAGCGGTGGTCTGGGGGCGGCGTGGGCGGCGCGGACGCCCGCGCGGCCCAGGGAGCGACGCGAGCGGCTCCCCCGCGGCGCTTCGTCGCCCGCTTAGCGGGCGCCTCGTGGTTGCGCTCCCCTCTTCCCCTCCCCCCCTCCCCCACCCCCGTTCTAGGTCTCCCGAGGGAGCGCCGCGGCGCCCGAACTCACCAGGGGGTCTGTAGGTCTAACCGTTGCAGCTGGCGGCTGGGGCGTAGGTTGTGCGCCACGTGGCGCTCACGGGAGGCGGTTTAATACTCCGCGCAGCATTCTTTGTGCCTTTTCGACGCGCTGGGGAGTGTGTTTGGGCCTACAAGCCTTTGACCGTTACGACGCCATTTTAGGGGCAATTTTGGCGGGAGCGCCATTTTGCCCATCCTCCAGGGCTCCGGCGGCCATTTTGTGTAAGGGCAGCTAGCTTGGAAGGGGAAGCGGTTCCCCCTAGTGGCTGTCTTGGGTTAAGCGCAGGTGAATTTGTTTACTATTGGTGATGGTTCTCTTTGGCTGGTACTGAACTACGTTAATTTTTCCGAATTTGGTGGCCTTTGGCCAGCGTTCATTCTTATTCTACACTGATCGTTGATTTGACTACTGGTTGGTGGTACAGCAGGGTTGCCACTTCTGCTACTGCTTTGCTCCTTGATTCTGCTTACTCAAGTGTTATTTTAATTTAATTTTGCTTACTTAACTCTTCCTTTATTGTTTTGTTTACTCAAGCTTGTTATTTGGTAATTTGATTTATTCCTTTATTTTATTTATTACTATTATATATATTTTTTTTTTCATCAGTAGTAGGAATGGCTCCCAAGAGGAAGGCGGCCGTAAGTTGGCCCGGAGCAGTGTCCTCAGCGAAGCGACCTATCAGAGGCCCATCCCAGGCCTTGCGTTCTCCGGAAACAAGTCCGTCTTTGAGGCGTCTTCAATCTATGGTCACCGATCTTGCTGATGACCCAGTGGCCTTGGCGCACGTGGAGGCTGAGATGGAAGGCCTGGTGCAACGCTGTTCAACTTCACCGACTCCTTCCGCGATGCCAGCTCATACTGCTGACGCATCGTCCCCGGCTTTGTTTTCTAGCGAAGATGAAGGAGCGAATCCTTCTGATGAGGGTTTCTTACCTAACACCCAATTGACTCAGTCCCCGGTTTTACCGGTGACCCAGGTAGCCCCAACAAGGGCGCGGAGGGGCGCCAGAAGGGCGCCCAGGCGAAGAGCCTCCGCCCGGGCCAGGGCCACAGGGGATCCCTCAACGCAGTCCTTAACGGCTTTGAGGTCTGTGCCGGGTCATTCACAAGTTGTCTCCTTTCAGTCGGTTTCAGGCTCTGCCCAGCAGGACGATGGTTCAGAGTCATCGGTTGAGGACAGTCTTCCCCCTCCGCCAAAAGCCTCTTCCGGTGGGCGCCGGCGCCATAAAAGGAGTTCTTGAAGACGCACCAAGAGGAGGCGTAGGGACACCTCTTCTTCTTCCTCAGGTACTTCATCCCAGACCTCTAGTAGTGATGAGGAAGCCTCTCTTAAGCTTTATTGGGGCTTTGGAGAGGCTTCAGGGCTCCCAAAATGGGCATGGGAGCGTAGGGCAAATTCACACAGGGCAAAGTATGGGGCGGTGCAGGAATGCCGGGAAGGAGTCCTGGTGCCCGACGTTAAGGTCTCCACCAACTCAGCCAGAGACATTATTCCTGGCGCGCACTTGTCCGCCAAGTTGCGCTCCAGGATTTTGGATGGCCGTTATGTAGATATATTTAGCCTGGCCCCCTCGCTGGAGGGCCAGGACTCGCAGGAGAGGGCCACGGCCTCTTCTAGGAAGCGGGTGGTCTTGGCTAAGGCGGATAGGACATTCGAACGCTGGTTGGACAGCTTCCAGGTCTTCGCTGGAGTGGTGTCAGCAGCTTATCCTAGGAGGTCTCTGCACTTATGGGTGTACCAGACTATAGTCCATTCGGCCTTTACGATGGCTGGACAATCTGCTGCGATATCCTATGATGAGAATTTCAGGCGCAGGGCTGCCAAGATCCCTACGGCCCGTTGGGACCGGAAAGATCTGGATGTCTGGACCACCTATGTGGCCCCATGTATTGATAAAAAGGCACCGGAACCGCAGAAACCCAAGGCTGGCCCAGCGCGGCCAGGTCGCAAGCTGTTTTGCTGGGATTTTAATAAGGGCACTTGCCAACGGCAATTTTGCAGATACTCCCACGTTTGTGAGAAGTGTTCTGGTAGCCACCCGGCGTCCGCTTGTGCTGGGGGACGGCGGCCTTTTCGTAAGGGCGGGGGCTCTCAGCAGCCCTCAAAGTCTGCTCCCCAAGCCCCAGTTGTTGGGGCAGGAAAGTAGCGTGCTCCTTACGTTGGCCGATACCCCGGTCCGGCTTCAGCCGTTGCTTAACTTGTTAAAATCTTACCCGGACCGGGATGCAGCGGCCTATTTGAGTGATGGTTTTTTGTTCGGCTTTAGAATCCCGGTAGTTTCAGCCCCGGTGGCGAGGAATACGGCAAACCAGAAGTCTGTCAAAGATATGCCAGATGTGGCGCGTAAGAAGATTGGGAAGGAACTGGCCTTACGTCGTATGGCTGGCCCCTTCGTTGCTCCCCCATTTCCTAATTTGCATGTCTCCCCTTTGGGTATAGTTCCTAAGAAGGCTCCTGGGGAATTTCGCCTAATTCATAACCTTTCACACCCTAGGGGCACATCAGTAAATGATGTCATTCCCCCGGAGCTTTTGCTCAGTGAAGTATGCTACTCTTGATCATGCGATCAAGATAATTCGGAAGTTTGGGCCTGGGGCCCTTTTGGCCAAATGCGACATTGAATCTGCATTTCGGCTACTCCCAATTCATCCGGATGACTTCTGGTTGCTGGGTTTTTATTTTGATGGGGGATATTATATCGACAAGGCCATGCCCATGGGCTGCTCGGTGGCCTGTGCCGCCTTTGAGTGCTTTAGTTCATTCCTGGATTGGGCATTGCGTAAAAGGACGGGGCTGGGTGGAGTCACCCATTATTTGGACGATTTCTTACTGGTCGCAGCAGGCGATACAGGTGACTGCGTGGTGTTATTGCAAGCCTTTGCGGCTCTAACGGAAGAGCTGGGTGTGCCTTTGGCGGCTGGAAAGACGGAGGGTCCTTCTACGCAAATGACATATTTGGGTATCTTGCTGGATACCGTGGCCCAAACTTCCAGCTTGCCGGCAGATAAGATATTCACCTTACGGGCGGTCATTGAGAAGATGCTTCCTTTGAGAAAGGTTACCTTGCGACAGCTGCAGTCGTTGCTGGGGCACCTGAACTTCGCCTGTAAGGTGGTCGCTCCTGGACGACCATTCTGCTCTCGCTTGGCCAGGCTCATGTCGGGCTTGAAAGCCCCGCAGCATAGGGTGCGCCTCTCTAGTCAGGTGCGGGCTGACCTACGCATTTGGCTGGAATTCCTGGCGGACTTCAATGGGGTGTCTCTGTGGCAGGACACTCTAAACTTACAGAATGATTTTCAGGTGCATTCGGACGCTGCGGGATCGCTGGGGTTTGGCCTGTTTTGGGACGGTAGGTGGTGCGCAGAGCACTGGCCGCCGGCCTGGCGTGGGGAAGCTATAACTCGGGACCTAACTTTTCTTGAGTTTTTTCCCATTGTAGTGGCCGTGCATCTGTGGGTCGAGCATTTCAGGAACCGTCGAGTTTGCTTTTGGTCTGATAACATGGCGGTGGTGAATGTGCTAGCTAAGCAGTCTTCACGATCTCCTAGGGTGTCTGCCTTGTTACGGGCTTTTCTTTTACATTGCCTGCGTTTCAATATCGTGTTCTCTGCCCGTTTTGTACCTGGTGTATCTAACGAGATTGCTGATGCTCTGTCCCGTTTTCAGATGGAGCGCTTCAGGTCCCTGGCGCCAGAGGCTCGAGACCGTCCGGAATTTTTCCCGGATCACCTCTGGAACCTTGGCAGCACTTAGTTACAGGGAGTAGCTGCATCCGTTGCGCCCTCCACCTTGCGGTCTTATAAGAAGGCCTGGACTGATTTTTTGCATTTTACGGGGCAGTCAGTTGCGGGGGTGGTTAGTACCCCCCATTCCACCTCTCAGGTACTCCAGTATTTGGCGCATCTGTATCAGATGCATCGCGCAGCTAGGACAATGAGAATTCATGTAGCAGCGATTTCCTTCTTCAGCAAAGCATTTGTTAATAAGGATCCCTGTCGGAAGTTTGTAGTGAGGAAAGCTCTGGAGGGCTGGGGACGCCTTCGTCCATCCAGGCCAACCTCCAGGCAGCCCATCACGTTTGATTTGCTGACAAGGATACGCAGCAAACTGAGGGGTATCTGCTGGACTAAATATGAGGCTCGGCTATTCTCCGCAGCATTTTCTCTGGCATTTTTTGGGGCCCTGAGAGTAGGGGAGGTGGTCCTTGAACCTAGGCGGGACGGAGGTTCGAGGGGTTTATTGTTGCAGGACGTGAGCGTGTCTCCGTCGGAGCTGCAAGTTAATGTCAGAAGCTCAAAAACGGATCAGCTGGGAAGGGGAGCGGTTATTCGGCTCCCGGCAACTGGGGAGGTGGGCCCATGCCCTGTTAAGGATCTCCAGAAATTTCTGGCGGTACGACCACCAGGTGGGGGCCCCCTGTTGCTACACGAGAATGGGCAATTGTTGACAAGACAACAGTTCACTAAGGTATTACGCAAAGCTATTGCAGCATGCGACCTTACGGCTTCTGAGTTTGCTCCTCATTCCTTCCGGATTGGGGCAGCGACAACAGCCGCTCATTGGGGTCTAACGGCGGAAAGGATTAAGGATTTGGGCCGGTGGAAGTCGGATGCCTTTAGGGGTTATGTGCGGAAATGATGCGTTTTCGTGTGCTTACGTCTTTTGTTTCCACCCTAGGCCCTGTTGCCATTCGCATCTGGATTGTGGGGCACAGTATTGTGCATTGGGCGGCTAGCAGAGCTCGACAGTCCGGATTGGGTGCCGGCCTGGGTCTTCCGCAGCACGTACGGGTGTCTTGGATCTCCAGACGGGGGATGCTGTGGAAAGAACTTTTGCCACTTATACAGAGGCGTGTTTCCTTGGATGGCCCTCCTACGGTGATGGTGATACAGCTGGGAGAGAATGATATGGTCTCCTCCTCATGTTTTGTTTTACGTGCGGTTATGTTGCAAGATGTGAGGGAATTGGCAGCCTTGCTGCCCGACACTAAAATAGTTTGGTCACAGTTGCTTCAACGTCGCATTTGGCGGGGTAGTCCCTGCCCGGCTGCCACCGAACGAGTCAGGAAGCGGATTAATTCCGCAGTGAGCAAATTGGTGGTTGAATTGGGTGGGCTTGTGATTCCTCACCCTCTTCTTACATTTCAGGCTGTTGAATATTTTAGGATGGATGGGGTTCATCTTTCCTCAGTTGGAAATGATGTTTGGTTGAATTCGGTGGTGGCCAAGTTGAAGGAATGGTTGGGTTTGTGAGTGGTTGGCGGCGAGCGTAAGAGCTCGAGTGGCGGTTAGGCATTGGTTTAAATTGGTTGGAGGAGGGGTATGGATTGGCTGTGCCTGCCCCTCAAAAGCTGCTGCTGCACGGGAATTCCGTTAAAGGAATTCAGGGGCTTACCATCCTTTCGTCCAAACCCCTGGAATCGGGTTTGGGCCGTGTAAGCCCCTAGGAGCATGCGGGGAGAAGCTGAGGGTCTGTGCCGCAGCTCCAGTTATCCCTGATCTTGTTCCTCCACACTGGCTTCCGCTGGAATCCGGGAGTCAGTGCTGTCCCCAGGCGGGGGGGACAGATAGTCATAACCAATGCCTAAGCAACCACTCATAATTTGTATTTTAATAAAGTTGTGGCCAAAATTATGCCAAAAACCTTAAACAAAAATCATGTGTGATGTGTGAGTTATTGGGGAAGGGTGTTTTGGGGGACCTCAGCACGCAAAGCGTGTTCTCAATAAAGGAGAGCACGTGTTGCGGATGGGGACGGTCAAAACACTCAGTGGTAAGTAGGCAGGTTGGTATCAATGGGCCTGTTTGGATCCTGTTGCTGGGGCAAAATAGATGTTGCCAATTTAGGGGTGGGATCAGAGGGTATTTAAGCAGGGTCCACAGCAAGCTACTTTCTCTTTCGCTGTGGACATCGGATCACCCGCCCGCCCTCCCTTGTTTGGGCTTGCGCTTTTGACCTTGCTATCGCCTGTCTAGGGGTCGTCCGCATTGGTGCGGGGGCATAGTAGGAATTTTCCTGATTGGCTGATTAGTGTGTGCCTTTCGGGTTTTGCCTACTACGTAGCAAATCGTCACAACTTGTAAGGTTGGCGGTTAGGCATTGGTTTAAATTGGTTGGAGGAGGGGTATGGATTGGCTGTGCCTGCCCCTCAAAAGCTGCTGCTGCACGGGAATTCCGTTAAAGGAATTCAGGGGCTTACCATCCTTTCGTCCAAACCCCTGGAATCGGGTTTGGGCCGTGTAAGCCCCTAGGAGCATGCGGGGAGAAGCTGAGGGTCTGTGCCGCAGCTCCAGTTATCCCTGATCTTGTTCCTCCACACTGGCTTCCGCTGGAATCCGGGAGTCAGTGCTGTCCCCAGGCGGGGGGGACAGATAGTCATAACCAATGCCTAAGCAACCACTCATAATTTGTATGATTAATAAAGTTGTGGCCAAAATTTATGCCAAAAACCTTAAACAAAAATCATGTGTGATGTGTGAGTTATTGGGGAAGGGTGTTTTGGGGGACCTCAGCACGCAACTCCAATTCATTCGTCAGTTGAGCTGCTACATTTGCAATGGATAAACTCATAATGTTAGTATAGCAAGCAAAAATGGCACTATTATTTAATATGCCTGTATTTCTTTTTCTAGGCTTCCTGCTTCTGGCAATAAAAAAGATTTTGTAATTACTGATATGGGGATATATGGCCAAATGATCTTATGCTGAGAAGACACAATTGTCTCCCTTTTCTACTTGATGACCCCATGTCAGAAGTTTGTAAATAATGTGAAATTAAGTGCATCTGCTCATTGTAAACTTACCCTGTATTCGGTATAAAAATATTTGCTGGTCAGCATTGGAATGCCAAACTATGGTTAAGCATTGAATGCATGACCTTCCAAATTTGTGTGTGCAAATCCTCTAGCACAGGGATGTCCAACAGGTCGATCGCGATCTACTGGTAGATCCCAGTGAGGTTTTGGTAGATCACAGTCGATCTCTGTCTCCCTTTCCTTAGCAACGCTAAAACTGACTGCTGCCTCACCCCCTCACACCGCCCTCCATTGTTGTATGACCTCTGGATAGGAAGATGGAGCTTTTTCTGTGCTGCTGTTTTGATTCATAGCAATCTTCTTGTAAGTGACCTTACCCCTTTGTCCCTTGCCAAAAACAATGGGGCTTTTCTCCTCCCTAAGGAAAGCTCAACAACTTTGAGATGAACCCCAAAAAATGGGGGTAGATCACAGCCAGTTTTTAATTCTGAAAGTAGATCGCAGTCTCTTGAGAGTTGGCCTAGCATAACTTCGAGGAGGAGATTTGAAGTTTGCACTTCTCTTTTCAACTATCTGCAGTTACTCATTATGTCTGAACTCAGACCAACTACGGCTCATGTTATCTATGGTTTAGGGAAACAAGCCAACTTCAAACATGGATAATTAGAGGCTAATTTGTGGTCTTCCAGATGTTATTGGACACCAGCTTCCATCAGCTCCACCAACATCATCAGTGTGATGGGAATTATAGCCCCAACATCCAATCTGCCACATGCTAGACACTCTTTATCATGCAGTTCCCATTTCCATCCAAGTTATTATTTGGTAATATCGTATTTAAGGGGCCACATCGCATGACCTAACAAGAAACTAAAGTTCAGCATATGAGATCCTGAAAAGAAGTATTTCAGTTTGCAGTTGTGTTCCCCAAATTTGAAGAATAAGACAATGTACACAGATAGTAGATCCTGAGAAGTGTGTGTTTTCAAAAGCAATAATATTTCTTCTAGGTCCATGCTTACATATATAATATGAACCACATGGATCAAATTTTCCCAAGTTCTCAGGACTCTGTTTTTTAATAAAAAGAAAAAGAAAAGGTGGAAAGTTTCTTCTTTTGTCCTCCTGCAAAGATGGTGTTCCAGGCGTGAGATCTTCAGACATGGACTTTTTCCCCCTCCACACACAAGACTAAGAGAAACACACCCTATCCAGTTCTACAGTCCCTGGCGATTGAGACAATGTACGGTTATCAGATCTCTAAGCTCTGTCAAAAGGATGTGTAATAACTGATAGTTCAAAAGCCTCTTTCCTTAAGAAGAGATTTGGTGTCTTGGGGTTTGGGTTGGATAGTTCTATCTATTGCCTACAAATCAGAGTTCTTCATTATCCTTTAAAGGTGGGAGAGTATAGCAATGGCAAATCGGCAGATGCTTTAGTATACAGTGCATGTATCTTGCTCTGGTATCCTTTGACATGGATATAACTGAAGGAGAGAGAACACTATCAACGTGTCATGCCGTGATTTAGCAGTATGACTACCATTAATGTCAAGGCAAGTTGAACAGCTAATGAGCAGTTCTTTGAAAACATATCCTAGAGTGTCCTCAATAAAGCCGAGGGTATTGAGCCATCTGCCAGTGGTGCACATCAGGAAAGCCTATCTAAAGTACGCTTCGTGACTTGCTTTACCACTGAACATGATTTTTACAATGAAGTCTACAAAGATTACTGAAAGCACCGATACATGTTAGTTTCATTGTGTGCAAGTAAGTCTGGCAAGCATCCCAGTGCTCAGTGTAAAAAATAATCCCACCAGAATGGATGGAAAATTAAGGTAGGAAGGGAAGTCAAAGGTCATCCAGTTTAGCCTTCCTGCTAATGCAAGAAATTCACTACTGATGTTTAAGCCTTCTTAAAAATCTGTAACAAGGACAATGTAATCTCTTCCATAGCTGGAACAGCTTGTAACATCAAGAAGTTCTTCTTAATGTTGACTTGAAATTTATTTTCTTGTAATTTGAACCCACTGGTTTAGGTTCTACCTTTTGTTACAGCAATTCAGATATCTGAAATAGCTATCGTATCGCCTCTTAATCACTTTTTATTTAGGCTACATATACCTGGTTCCTTCAACCTTTCTGTATAGGATTTGGCTTTCAAACCTCTTACTGTCTTGGTCACTCTCCTCTGGGCATTTCCCATTGGTTCACATCCTTATGTTTGTTTGTCAGTATCCTTATAAAACTGTGGTATAAAAGGTAAAGGAACCCTGGACGGCTAAGTTCAGTCAAAGGTGACAATGGGGTTGTGGCGCTCATCTCACTTTCAGGCTGAGGGAGCTGGTGATTGTCTGCAGACAGCTTTCCAGGTCATGTGGCCAGCAGGACTAAACTGCTTCTGTTGCAACAGGACACCGTGACGGGAGCCAGCATGCATGGAAACGCCTTTTATCTTCCCACCACAGCAGTACCTATTTATCTAGATGCACGGGTGTGCTTTCAAACTGCTAAGTTGGCAGGAGCTGGGGCAGCATAGTGGGAGTTCAGCCCATTGATGGGATCCAAACTGCCAATCTTCTGATCGGGAAGCCAAAGAGGCTCAGTGGTTTAGACCACAGCTTCACTTGTGTCCCAAATAAACAAGCACACAGTCGCTGTTAGGTCCACCCACCATTGTGAGGCTCAAAGCAATGAAGATGATGCCTCCTCGGCTGTTGCCATTGGCTGTGGGTTTCTTGTGATCTCACAAAAGCCCTTGGCAGCTGAGTGGATATAAAGGCAGGCCAGGGGGAAAGCCTTTTTTTATTTCCAGCAGGACACACCTGGCAATGGATGTGACATTCAGCACTGCCCAGGTTTCTTCCACTTGGAGGAGGCAAACAGGTGAATGGAAGGAGGCAATCCTCTGGCAGTGGGATGCTATGGAGTGATAATAAGGCACGTTTGCTTGCTTGAAGGCTGCTGGTATCTGTGATTAGAAGCTGGTGGATGTCTCGTGATGGACCTAACAGTAGCTTCTGGTGCAATGGGACGCCGTGACGGAAACCAGAGAACTTGACACACGTGATGCCTGACTAAAACATAATAGAATGATACATCTCCATCTTGCAATCTTGACACTAGCCTTGTGTTTGTCTTCTAAGTCATTGCATGGTACTACTGACTTGTGTTTAATTTGTGGTCTAGATCCTTTTCACATGCACAGCTGTCAAGCCATGTGCATCACATCTTAGATTTATGTATCTGATTCTCCCTACCTAAGGAGAGAACTTTACCTTAATCTCTGCTGAATTCATTTTGTTAGCTTCAGCCCCGTTCCCTGTCCTGTCGAGATAATCTTGAATTCTGTTTGTTGTCATTTGCAAATTTGATAAACATCTCCTCTATTCCTTCATTCAGGTAATTTATAGTGATGCTAAACAACACAGAAGCACAGAGCAGAGCTAACTTGACGTGAGGAAAACTTTTACAGTACTTTGAATCTGCATGAAGCAATTATGCCTATGCTTGCACTTAACCAAAAATGTAGAAATGTGTGAAATATGTAATCTTTGTCTGCACTGGAGAGCTGACGAGCTGAACTGTGAACTGAATTGTGAAAGGCCATGCAGAGTTGGCAGAATCTGGAAGAAGCAAAAGGAGAAGTGCAATGTGCAGCTGAGAGAGGTCAAGATAACAATGGAGGAGTAATTAAGCTGGATAGTCAGGGGTATTCTGAAAGTTTGGTAAAGATCCATTTGAAGAGGAGGATGACTTCCTCCTACCCAGAGGCTTTACAGAGCCATTTTATGCAGCACAGGTGGTAAAGGTAAAGGACCCCTGACAGTTAAGTCCAGTCGTGAATGACTCTGGGGTTGCAGCGCTCATCTCGCTTTACTGGCCGCCGAGGGAGCTGATGTTTGTCCGTATACAGTTTTTCCGGGTCATGTGGCCAGCAGGACTAAGCCGCTTCTGGCAAAACCAGAGCAGCGCATGGAAACGCCGTTTACCTTCCAGCTGGAGCGGTACCTATTTATCTACTTGCACGTTGGCATGTTTTTGAACTGCTAGGTTGGCAGGAGCAGGGACCAAGCAATGGGAGCTCACCCCGTCATGGGGATTCGAACCGCCGACCTTCAGATTGGCAAGCCCTAGGCTCAGTGGTTTAGACAACAACACCACCCACTACAGGTGGTAGTTTAAGAAAATAAGTAGTATGAGGTTATCAACCACTTTTTTTCTTTTTTTGCATATGTCAAATGGAGTCCTTGTCTGTCTGACACTCATTTAAGTGAATTTGTGGATCAATTTCAATGAGGTCATGTTCCCCACTGAAGATGTGTTAAGCAGCTGGATAGTGTCTAACTTCTCAGCTGCTTAGAATTGGTAGGATATTTGCATTACCAGCATTAAGCAACCAATCAGCTACATTCAAGGGTAATACATGGAATAGAAGTTAGCTCCAAGTTCCCAAGTTGGTTGAATGTGATTTGCTTTTCCCTGTGTTGCAAGAAATTAATTCAGTTCTACTACTTGTGCTCAGAAGGCTAGAATGCAGTGGCTTACATTCATGGACTTCCAAGTATAGAATTTTCCCCCCTCGGGATAGGGAAAATGCAACATTTGTCATGTAGTTCAGCAAACCATAGCTGTCTATTTATTTATTTATTAAAAAATGGATATCTAGCATGGTTGAGCTGAACCAGAATGTGACCAGGACATTGGAGGAAGAGGTTTTCCCAACATATTCTCATTCTGCTACTATCGGTCATGAACTATCACCATCACCCAACACATTTCTTATTTGTTTATTATTATTTTATTTATGATTGTCAGTTTTATACATTTCACTAATTTTACAATTATTTTAACATTTCAAAACTCAGCTTCCTTCCCCCTCTTTCTGTGGTTCCTTAAATTTGTTTTTTATATTTTCTGCATATTCCAAATTAACTTAATTTACTCATTTATTCATCTACTTTAAATATATACTCTTATAAAACTGCATGTTATTACAATAATCCTGCCAATGTTCTTATCCGTTTACAATTTATCTGTAAATATTCAATAAACCATTTCCATTCTTTTATAAAATGTTTGTTATCTTCCCCAAAATTTCTTATTTGCAATGGGAAGAAAGTTCCCATTTGAGTTTGGGTTTCTTGTAAATGTTTTCCGTTGTAAATCGCTCTCCTGTTTTCAGCTAGTTGGAGGATTAGAGACATAGTTCATTGCAAGTTTGATTCAAACACAAAAGATTGACAATGTACAATATACAATGGATTCACATCATCCTTTTTAAAGCGCTCTTAGATCACTTTAAGCATCATGGCATCCCCCAAAGAATCTTGGGAACTGTAGTGATGCTGAAAATTGTTAGGGGACCCCTCCCAGAGCCACAGTCCTCGACACTCTCAGCAAACTACGGTGCCCAGGTTTCTTGTGGGGAAAGCTATGGCTGTTAAAGTGCTACAAGAGTGCTTTAGATGGATGTGATCTGTTATTTTAAAAATCTGGTGCTTTTCCTTTTTGGGGTTTCCAAGAGCCCGTATAGAGTCCTTAGGTGGGTTCCCTATTGGTAGGAGAAAATAACAGAGGCCAACCGGAGAATATTGAGAAGCAAAGCAGCTAGTAAGCCTGATCTTTATTAAACTGTTGCAATAGGGTCCTCACTCACCACATGCAGGAGGGAGGAGGAACCCCGAACAATGGTGTGTAAGCCCTTATATAGACATTTGAAATTGCCCACCTTGTAGCTCAAGACCACCCCCCAATACAGCATACATACATCACAGATTCTACAGCAGAATCCCGTCTGGCAGAAAACCTGTTAATGGGTTTACCTGGACAGTCTGGCCATTCTTTTCTGATGATAAATATTTAATTCCTGAGTCCAGGTCACAGGCTCACCCTATTCATACCCAAATGTGCCCTTAAGGTAGGATTTGAGCACAGAGACATTTCCTTCCTCCTTGCAGAGAAATATTTGAAGTCACTTTGGGAGAGTCAACATGGTTTCAGGATTGTTCTCCTGTACTATTTCAGGCCAACCTGCGCCTGCCAACCTAGCAGTTCGAAAGCACTCCCGGGTGCAAGTAGATAAATAGGGACCGCTTACGGTGGGAAGGTAAACGGTGTTTCCGTGTGCAGCTCTGGCTCTCCAGAGCAGCTTCGTCACGCTGGCCACGTGACCCGGAAGTGTCTTCGGACAGCGCTGGCCCCAGGCCTCTTGAGTGAGATGGGCGCACAACCCTAGAGTCGGACACGACTGGCCCGTACAGGCAGGGGTACCTTTACCTTTACCTTTACTATTTCAGGCATGTGGTTTACATACTTACATATGTGTTTGCCTTGTAAATTTATAACATTTAATTTATATATTTGAGACCTTAAATTCTTATAACAGATCAAATAAAACTTATGGCTGAATTTGACTGACATGAATATGCGCTTGAATAACCTGTAGCAGGTTTAGCAGTTGTGTTGGGCGGAAACCTGCTATTTGCAACAGAGGAAATGCTCACATGCTTGTAAATAAGCAGATATTACACGCACCATAGTTCTCCTGTGCCCTCTCATCCAAAGGAAACTCAACTCTGTTACGCTGCCCCAGAACTCCTCTCAGCTTCAGGAATTCAAGAATGCTTATCAATACAAATCCACCAAGACCCAAGGTTAAGGGAGTAGCTTGAATCGGTGTGTAACTGCTCGGAAAGAGCAGTAAAGATAGCAAGAACTCTGTAGCAAGAATCAAATTTGATTATATGCTGGCTTGAACTCTATATTCAGCAGAAATGTCCAATTCTTTCCTGACAAATTATCCAGTCAGCATGGATCATATAGTACTAAAGAAGTAAGAAAGAAAACTTTCCTTTTTGGTTTCATTCTCCTTAACTTCAAGGGTCCACATCAACATCTGGTACTTCATGGGCAAGCAACATTGTGTCCTCCAGATGTTGAACCACTACTGCCATCAGTCCCAGTCAGCAGTCAGGGATGATGGGAGCTGTAGTCTAACATCTGAGGAGGTACCACATTGACTACCCTTCTTACACTACATTTAATATCAAGACAACAAGACGTTCCCGACAAGACAGCAGAAAACAGGAATAAAGGGAGGCTTCTCATTTCTTTAAAAAAGGAGAATTGTTATGTACTGAGTTGAATAGGATCCAAACTGCAGCAGTCTGATTGGTCCTAGAACAATAGGATCCAAATCGCAGCAGTCTGATTGGTCCTAGAACAATAGGATTCAGAATGTTATCAGTCTGATTGGTCCTAGAACAATGCAGCAGTCTGATTGGTTGGCAGGAACCACCCAATCATGCTCCAGATATAAGTGAATCCACAACCTGATTGGCTTACAGTAGAATTCCAGAATTAGCCAATCATAGAATCATAGAGTTGGAAGAGACCACAAGGGCCATCGAGTCCAACCCCCTGCCAAGCAGGAAACACCATCAGAGCACTCCTGACATATGGTTGTCAAGCCTCTGCTTAAAGACCTCCAAAGAAGGAGACTCCACCACACTCCTTGGCAGCAAATTCCACTGTCGAACAGCTCTTACTGTCAGGAAGTTCTTCCTAATGTTTAGGTGGAATCTTCTTTCTTGTAGTTTGGATCCATTGCTCCGTGTCCGCTTCTCTGGAGCAGCAGAAAACAACCTTTCTCCCTCCTCTATGTGACATCCTTTTATATATTTGAACATGGCTATCATATCACCCCTTAACCTCCTCTTCTCCAGGCTAAACATGCCCAGCTCCCTTAGCCGTTCCTCATAAGGCATCGTTTCCAGGCCTTTGACCATTTTGGTTGCCCTCCTCTGGACACGTTCCAGTTTGTCAGTGTCCTTCTTGAACTGTGGTGCCCAGAACTGGACACAGTACTCCAGGTGAGGTCTGACCAGAGCAGAATACAGTGGCACTATAACTTCCCTTGATCTAGATGCTATACTCCTATTGAAGTTATAGTGCAGCCAATCATGTGCAGCCCATTGTGTAAATAATGTATATAAAGCAGATACTTTGAGGGGACTTTCATTCATTCCTCCTCACCACTATGAGCTGAATAAAGAGCATGAAATCACTTTGCGACTCTGAGTATATTTCAAGAATCATTCTCACCTTAGCTACAGAGAAAGTACAGAACAGGCAAAGACTCTTCTCCAATTCCAGCCCATGATGAAGAAGGGCTCTAGACCCTCTGAGTTGGAGTTTAGGTCTGATATCCTATCCCAACCTTTGCACCCATGCCTCCAATTGCCAGATTAGCAATGGAGGTTGTGACAATTGCCGCAATGGGACCTAACTGGCAGGGACCCTCACAGATTCTTCTGGTTTGTCAGGACAACTCTTGCAGTAAAAAAAATGGAAAAAGAAAGGCTACTTCTGAATAAATGGAGGCTGAGAGTAGCCCTAAACTGAAGCCTCTTTAGAGGGAATGCCTGAGTTAGTCGCAAATGAATAAATGAATGTACTATTTACCTGGACAAAAGGGACACATTCCAGAAAACTTGATCACATTTTTCTGGACATTTATGGAGAAGAAAATTGGTAAAACTAATTTCCTTCTTTCCTTGCATTTTCTTGCTTTCTCTTTGTTTTGTGTTATCATCGGTCTCTTTTCCGCTCTTCAACCTTAATTCCCTTTCACAAAGGTGCAAGCTGTGAAAGTTCCTTGGCATAGATGTATTGAGTTGTTCTTGGAAACTTTTTCAGCTTTTCAGTCCAATTGCAAGATTGGATTATTTGCAGTATTACACAAATTACCTTGCTTTTCCTTTGTCGCAGGTAGTGAGTACAAGATTGCTACAGTACCGTTCCATAAATACTTTGCATCCATCTAAGCACCCTAAGAAACAGATGTAGTCATCCGAAAACTTTCATATATCATGGAAGGAAGGGAAAATATTTTCTCCCCATTGGTGACAACACAGTGGGAACCTATGAATCCCAAACAATAAGCTTTTATGTGCTATTTAGACCTTGCAGATATGGTTGCCTCATTGTGTTTTATAGCTTTGCAATTCCCATAAACACGGCGTACTTATAAAAAGCAAAACCACAACAATCCAAGAGGCCCCGAGAGAGACCAAGATTGTGCCTTTGGTTTAATATTTGAGTCACAGCCGAGTAGGGGAAGTAAGTAAAATGGGAGTCCTCTGTTCTCTATGACTAAACGTGGAAAATCAGGTCATGATTCAGATGTAAAGCTAGAAAATGGATTTTGTGGAGGTGTTGAGTTCAGTTTTCTGAGAAAGCCTGTTGAAGCAGAAATACAAATTGATGTAAAGGGCAATCAGTAAAAGACTGACATTCAGCCTAGGTTTTTTCTGTAAGGAAAAAATGATTCCTTGTATGCATTTCTGAGGTGCCTCAACAGCTCCTTCCATATTGCAAACAATAGTGTAACTGTGGGATGTAAACACAGGAGCAGTCAATGACAACATTCCTAGAGTATACATGTTAGAACATGGGGAGGGATGTCTGTCTAGCAAGCAGGTAAACTTCCTGGGGACGGACTTCCTCCGCATGTGACCAGAGGTGGGTGTGGCCTCACCTGTGCAGGTAAATGTAAAAGCACAGGGCAGGCAGCCATCTCTCTCTCTCTGCCATCTTCCTTCAATGAGGAAACATCTAAGGATGCTCTCTTGGCTCTCAGCCAAGAGAGGACTAAGGGACTATCTTCCATAAGATAGATTCTGAGTGTATTTTACCTTTTTTAAGTCTGTGTGCCTTCTGGGATCATATTGTGAACAGAACGTGAGTAAACTCTTTTATACTTTTATGAAGACTGTGTTGTGTCTTGTATTTTAAGAGGGAACAAAGGGGAAATTACCAGAGTAATTATTATAGAGGTTCTAGCGAACCTGTGCAAGCGTTACCGTTGCGTACTTAAAGGGGAATGTCTATAAACTCTGCTGATATTTTGGGAACTTGTTAGCACAAGTTGGATAAGGATATAATTAGTCAATATATCCTCTCCTGCACCCCAGAACATTCCCACAAAGGGTTATGGGCCCAGGTATTGCATATTTCTGCGTATTTTTGAAGGATTGCATTGGATTGTGATTTTGAGTTGAGTAGTATTTTTCTGAGTTAACTTCCTGGTAAGCACATGGTCCTTTGTTCCATTGTGCAGTGGGGATTAAGCAACCCCCCCTTCCCTCAGAGTTCACAGTGACCCAAGGCAGTGAAGAATTGTTTTGTATTTTGAGATTTTGAATTTTAAAATTTTGAGAAATTTTGAAATTTTGAAGAATTTTCAAATTTTGGATTTTAAGATGGCTAGAGCAGCTTTTGATAGTGATGCAAAGCTAGGAATGCCTGTGCTGAATGAATACAATTTTATGCACTGGAAGCAGCGCTTGATAGCATGTTTGGATTATAAGCACATTTTGGAAGCTTTAGAGCCTCAGCCTACAGGATCGTCTGAGGAAGCTTTAGCCAAGATAAGTGCTTGGAAACGCATGAACAGTGAAGCTAGACACATAATTTTGAGTGGACTTCGTGATGAGCAGCTATCATTAATAAATAGTACAGATGATGCATCTCAGATCTTAAGAGATGTTGAGCGTGTGTATGGAGAATCTAGCATAAACTGCTTCAGAAACTTGGTGTGTAAATTAACCAGATTGAGGATGAATTCAAAAGAGGAATTCACAGAGCACATCAACAAGTTTACTGAGATTATTCAAAGAATTGATCTGACTCCCAAAGCTTTTGATGAAGATATAAAGATAGCATTTTTGTTATCATCGCTTGGACCACGCTTTAGCGCATTTGTAAGTTTGATGGATCATAGACAAGGTCTGACTTTTAAAGACTTGATTGGTTATTTAAAAGAAGAATGCAGAGATAGAGCTGAATCTCCAGTGAGAAATGCTAGAAGGAAGGACAGCAGTTATGCATCTAGGCAATTTACAAAGTCCAAAGAGATGCCTAAGAAGGTGATTTGTTTCAATTGTAACAAAGAAGGACACATTGCAAAGAATTGCAGGGCTCCTAAAGCAAAGAAACCCCACCCCTTTCAGCCAAAAGGGGAAAAGAAGGGGAAATGTGAATGCACATGGCTACTGCAAGAGAGGAATTTAGCTGTCCAGAATCGTGAAAATAAACGTAATAAATGGATTTTAGATTCAGGTGCCAGTTCGCACTTTTCATATAAAAAGGACTATTTTAATGAGATTAATGAGATAAATGATGAAGAAGGATCTGAAATTGAGATTGCAGATGGCAACATTGTTAAAGCAAAAGGTGCAGGTTCCATGAGTCTGAAATGCAATATAAACAATGAATGCATTGAGAACACAATCTCTAGAGTTTTGTATGTTCCAGAGCTGAGCTGCAATTTAATCAGCGTGTCCACATTGGACAAGAAAGGTTTCCAGATCACATTTGGAAATGGAGAATGTAAAGTGACTAGAAATGGCAAAGTGTTTGCTCAAGCAAAGCTAATAAATGGTGTATATGAGCTTGATCTTTCAGAGAACCAGTCTGCAAAGGTGGCACATTCCAGCCAGAAGGATGAAGCAGATCTGGACCTATGGCACAGAAGGCTTGGACATAGAGACACCAACGTCATTCTGGATCTACAGAAAAGAGATCTTGTAAGAGGTTTGCAGGTAAAGCAGAGCAACAAAGCTCCAGCAAAGTGCATAAGCTGTATTACTGAGAAGGCTGTAAAACCTTCATTTCCACGTTGTGCAGAACAAAGAAGCAACAAAGTGCTTGACATAGTGCACACTGACATATGTGGACCCATGAATGTTCCCTCGCTGGGAAAGTATAGATATATTTTAATATTTCTGGATGACTTTTCAAGATTTTGTGTTGTATATTTCCTCAAAGAGAAGAGTGAGACAGTGGACAAGCTCCAGGAATACATTGCCATGGTCAAGAACAAATTCCAGAGAGCTCCAGCTGTGTTAATGAGCGACAATGGAGGTGAGTACTGCTCAAATGAAATGCAGGCTCTCCTGGCCAAGGAAGGAATTGCACACGTAACCACAATTCCTTACACACCACAGCAGAATGCCATAGCTGAGAGAAAATTTAGGTCCATTATGGACATGACAAGGTGCATGCTAAAGGATGCATGTTTGCCACAGAAGCTGTGGGCCGAAGGAGTATACACGTCGGTATATTTGCAGAATAGACTGCCAACTAAAGGTGCAGAGCGCACACCATTTGAACTTTGGCATGGGAAAGCTCCCAGTCTGTCGCACATACGTGTGTTTGGAAGTCCGTGTTACTTCCACGTGCCCAAGGAACACAGACACAAGCTTGACTCCAGGGCAAAAGCAGGTATCCTTGTGGGATACGCCTCTGGAGGCAAAGGATACAGAATTATGGACTTACAAACTGGTAAGACAAATGCATACCATGCGGTTTATGTTGATGAATATGGAAAAGTAGACACTAAGAACACTGTTGTGGATTCTTCAGATGAGTCAGAAAGGACTCAAGAGTTCGTATATTTCCCTTTTGAGACCCCACAAAGTAATTATCTGCCTTCGAGTGTTACAGCGCCCCCTACAGGCGACACACAAGAAGGCGCAGAGGACCAGAACCCTGGCGGCACCAGAGACGAAAATGAGGACTCAGATGGGGACATGCCTGCGTTGGAGGAGGATGAGGAAGCTGATGCGGTCGCAGAACCAGAGGTCAGGCGCTCGTCCAGAACCAACAAAGGTGTCCCACCATTACGGTTGTCCTACTTTGCAGGGTCGGCGTTTCCACAGGAACCTTCCACTTGGGAAGAGATACAGGAGATGCCAGCTGCAGAAGCCAGTCTCTGGAGGAAGGCCGCGCAGGAAGAGATGGATGCACTGCATCAGAACAAGACCTGGACACTCACTGAGCTGCCTCCCGGTAAGAAGGCCATTGGCAGTAAATGGGTTTTCAAGGTTAAGAAGGGGTCAGAAGGAGAAGTGCAGCGCTACAAAGCTAGACTTGTAGCACAGGGATTTTCACAGCGTTTTGGTGAAGACTATGATGAAGTTTTTGCACCAACTGTGAGGTACAGCAGCGTAAGAATGCTTTTAAGCATTGCAGCCTCCAAGAAAATGAGAGTGAAACACATAGACATTGCTACCGCTTTTCTACATGGGCAGATTTCTGAGGAAATTTACATGAAACAGCCCAAAGGTTTTGTGAAACCACATGAGGCACATTTAGTGTGCAAACTCCAGAAAGGACTTTATGGACTTAAGCAGGCTGCTAGAGCCTGGAACCAGAAGTTGCATAAAATGCTGACGCAACTTGGGTACAAGCAAGGTGATGCTGACAAGTGCTTGTACAGTAAGTCAAATAATGGACAATTCTCATATATCTTAGCTTTTGTTGATGACCTGATTATTGCCACAGCAAGTGAAAAAGACTATACACAGATAGTAAAACACCTTAGCAAAGAGGTGGAGGTCAAGGAGCTAGGAGATGTCCAGTACTACCTCGGGATCCAGGTGGAAAGAGAAGAGGACGGCTCATTTCTTCTCAGCCAAAGACAGAAGATCCACGAGCTGATTGAGCACATGCAGATGCAAGACGCACATCCAGTTGCTACACCGATGGCTACTGACTTCCTGAAGAATCAGCAGGATTCGAAGCAGTTGCCAGACAACAGTGACTACAGGTCGGCGATTGGTAAACTTTTGTATTTAGTTACCACATGTAGACCTGACTTAGCTAATGCTGTGGGGATTCTTAGCAGAAAGGTGAATTCTCCCACTGAGCATGATTGGGCAGGTGTAAAGAGGGTGGTGCGATATTTGAAGGGTACCATGAATTGTAAATTAAGGTTACCAGCCGTCAGAGACCCTAAGTTGGTTGGGTATACTGATGCGGATTGGGCTGGGGATAATGCTGATTATAAATCAACAAGTGGTCATGTTTTCATGTTTGGTGATGGACCTGTTTCATGGGGCAGTTATAAACAGAGCTGTGTAGCATTATCTTCCACAGAATCAGAATACGTTGCAGCAACAGAAGCCTGCAGAGAGATCGCCTGGCTTGATCAACTCATAAAGGACTTTGGGTTGGTGAGAAAAGGGCCTGTCTGCTTGCTAGAGGACAATCAAAGTTGCCTGAAGCTGACTCAGAGTGAGAAGTTCCTGGCCAGAACAAAACACATTGGGGTTAAATACCACTACATACGCCAGATGATCCAGGATGGACTAGTGGAACTATCCTACTGCAGCACCAATGAGATGACTGCTGACATCCTGACGAAACCCCTACCAAGAGAGAGTTTCCAGAATCTACGTGTCAAGCTGGGACTCTGGGTGGTTGAATAAAGTTGTTTATGTTTTGTATAATGTTGTATTGCCTGAGAAGGGGTATGTGGGATGTAAACACAGGAGCAGTCAATGACAACATTCCTAGAGTATACATGTTAGAACATGGGGAGGGATGTCTGTCTAGCAAGCAGGTAAACTTCCTGGGGACGGACTTCCTCCGCATGTGACCAGAGGTGGGTGTGGCCTCACCTGTGCAGGTAAATGTAAAAGCACAGGGCAGGCAGCCATCTCTCTCTCTCTGCCATCTTCCTTCAATGAGGAAACATCTAAGGATGCTCTCTTGGCTCTCAGCCAAGAGAGGACTAAGGGACTATCTTCCATAAGATAGATTCTGAGTGTATTTTACCTTTTTTAAGTCTGTGTGCCTTCTGGGATCATATTGTGAACAGAACGTGAGTAAACTCTTTTATACTTTTATGAAGACTGTGTTGTGTCTTGTATTTTAAGAGGGAACAAAGGGGAAATTACCAGAGTAATTATTATAGAGGTTCTAGCGAACCTGTGCAAGCGTTACCGTTGCGTACTTAAAGGGGAATGTCTATAAACTCTGCTGATATTTTGGGAACTTGTTAGCACAAGTTGGATAAGGATATAATTAGTCAATATATCCTCTCCTGCACCCCAGAACATTCCCACAGTAACATCATCAAACTGTGATGGGGTTGGGGGCAGAAACTGGTTGCCTTGTTCGATATTCAGGGAATATATGCAAACTGCAGATATTTCATAGAGGGAGCAGGAAATACAACCCACCTGGGCAATAGAAAAATAATCCATAAATATCTGCCAGCGACTCTTGATATTTTGACAAATGTTTCAGTGCCTCAGCAGCAGCTGTTGCAGAGGAGAGAGAAAATGTTCACAGCCAATAGCAACAAAAAATTTATTACAGTTGTATTTTTCTTATCATTGAATTAGAAAATGCTGAACCAGACATTCTGAGATTGTCATGAGGAAATATGCTTCAAGAGCCTTCATACATACTAAAAAAATAATAATGTAAGTGCATTGTAATTGTCAGGCTTTATGGGCGCATCTGAGGTGCAAAAGAAAAGCAGTTCATGGATTTGCTAAGCACAGTTCAAATGGCATGGCTGGAAGAAGAAAGGCAGCTCACAAAATCACACAAAAACCATGATTTTAACATTATTAAATTTCTGAACCAGAAGCCCTGTAAATGGAGATTTCTCTATTTGGTTTACCAAAAGTAACAGTTCACGTTAAAAAGAAGGAGATAAAAGTAAGAAAAACAGAATGCTCCCCAAATCACAAACTCTTGTCTTAAGCAAGAAGGCCAGGAGTGGGGAGCCCCAGATTCAAATCTCCATTCTACCATGAACCTTACTCTTGGGTCAACTCACAATGTTTCAGCCTAACCTGCCTCACAGGGTTAATAAAACATGGAAGAGAAAAACCATGCCTAATGCCTTGAGCTCACTGGAAGAAAGGCCAGATATATAAAGCTAATAAATGAAAGGATATAATCAGAAGCACCTTGAGAATGATGTAAGTGAACCTATGTTACATTTCTCTATTCAATCACAATTTTTAATAAGTCCTATTCCGTGCCCAATAATCTTGGGGAACTTTTACCTGGCAGAGCCGTGGCCCATAGATTGCAGCAAAATACTGGGCAAGGTTTTGCCCAGTATCTTCTCTGTGTGATGGGCTTGTGGGAAAAAGCTGTCCCATGAGCCTTTGGGGAGGGGAAAACCTATATAAGGCTGCTTCCCTTGGAGCTCACAGCCATTTTGCTTCCCGCCCACCCACCCTCGGGTTAGAGCCCTTCACTAAGCAATTTTGGGTCACTGGTTGACAGGGCAGGGAAGAAATTTGTGTCTCTCAACCTGATTGGTACTTGGTTGTGGGGTTTTTTCACCCTTCCCTCTGTGAAATTATGGCTTCCCTTTGTTAGGCGGAAGAACATTGTTTGTTGTTGTTTAGTCGTTCAGTTGTGTCCGACTCTTCGTGACCCCATGGACCAGAGCACGCCAGGCACTCCTGTCTTCCACTGCCACCCGCAGTTTGGTCAGATTCATGTTTGTAGCTTCGAGAACACTGTCTAACCATCTCGTCCTCTGTCGTCCCCTTCTCCTTGTGCCCTCCATCTTTCCCAACATCAGGGTCTTTTCCAGGGAGTCTTCTCTTCTCATGAGGTGGCCAAAGTATTGGAGCCTCAGCTTCACGATCTGTCCTTCCAGTGAGCACTCAGGGCTGATTTCCTTAAGAATGGATGCGTTTGATCTTCTTGCAGTCCATGGGACTCTCAAGAGTCTCCTCCAGCACCATAATTCAAAAGCGTCAATTCTTCGGCGATCAGCCTTCTTTATGATCCAGCTCTCACTTCCATACATCACTACTGGGAAAACCATAGCTTTTACTATACGGACCTTTGTGGGCAAGGTGATGTCTCTACTTTTTGTCTGTTTGTATGAGGGTGGAAATGGCATTGGTCAGGGTCAGCATAGTATAGGGGGCTCCCCATAAGGGGCCTGAGGGGAGCATTGACCACAGCAAACTCAAGCGTGGGTTCGGTATCTGCCTGGTTGGAATTTGCACCCTGGTTCCCCACTGAGACCTTGCTTGCTTGGCTTGCACCACGGCAAGATTGAACACTGGCCGACTCCTGTCATACAGGTTTGGAGCGATCCAAACCCAGCAGATCGATTCCATCAATGTGGGGCTTGTGGAATGATGAACTGATCCTAGAACCCAATGCCATGCCAACCCTTGCCCTGCCTGCTGGTGTCAATAAAAATTTGGCCTGATTTTATCCCATCACCATTGCACAGTCTGGTTATTTTACTGCTCTCATGGGTCACATACTGCGCTTGCCCATGCAAAGCAAAATATCCTAAGATACAATATATACTTTTTGTTCATCACTCTGACCTGTTTTTAAAGGTTCTGCTGGGCATTGTCGGAAAAACCCATCTCTATCTTTTTATATATATATATATATAATATTTTATTTTCCACATTCAATATACAAACAGAAAACAAATCGACAAACACATCAAAAAGAAAATAGCAAAAACAAAACAATACATACATTATACAGAAAGAAAAAAAAATGAAAAAGATAAGAATAAAAAAAATTAAAAACAAATATTATGTCATTGTATTCTTCAGCATTAACTTAAGTCTGCGACTTCCCCATGCCTTCCCACTCTGTATTCTAGATCTTATATTCTGGTAGTAAACTCTTTCCCTCTGGCGTATCTTTGGTTCAGATTAATGTTATTGTCTTATTTATCCTTACAATTCCCTATGTCTTACTAAATACACTTTCTGTAACATTGTCGTTTTTATAATAACATTCTTGTACATTCAATCTGATACCTCAAACGTTCATAATTTTATAATGTTTCTGTAGATAGTCTTTAAATTTCCTCCAGTCTTCCTTCACCGTCTCTTCTCCCTGGTCTCTGATTCTGCCAGTCATTTCTGCAAGTTCCATATAGTCAATGAGCTTCATTTGCCATTCTTCCAGCGTGGGTAAATCCTGCGTCTTCCAGTATTGCGCGATGAGTATTCTTGCTGCTGTTGTAGCATACATAAAAAGAGTTCTATCCTTCACTTGAACCTGTTGGTTTACCATACCCAGGAGAAAGGCTTCTGGGGTCTTTCTAAATGTATATTTAAATATTTTTTTCAATTCATTATAAATCATTTCCCAGAAAACCTTGATCCTTGGGCACGTCCACCAAAGGTGAAAGAAGGTACCTTCTGCTTCTTTACATTTCCAACATTTATTATCAGGCATATGATACATTTTTGCAAGCTTGACTGGTGTCAGGTACCACCTATATATCATTTTCATTATATTCTCTCTTAAGGCATTACATGCCGTAAACTTTATTCCAGTGGTCCACAACCTTTCCCAGTCAGCAAACATTATGTTATGGCCAACGTCTTGAGCCCATTTAATCATAGCCGATTTCACTTCCTCATCCTGTGTGTTCCATTTCAGCAGCAAATTATACATTCTAGACAATATTTTTGTTTTAAGTTCTAATAGTTCTGTTTCCAATTTTGATTTTTCCACCTGGAAGCCAGTTTTTCTGTCCATTTTAAATACCTCCATTATTTGATAATAATGAAGCCAATCTCGGACTTTACTTTTTAGTTTGTCAAAACTCTGCAATTTCAGTTTGTCACCATCCTGTTCTAAGATCTCCCAATACTTCGGCCAATTTGCCTCCATATTGAGTCTCTTTACTGCCTTAGCTTCCATTGGAGACAACCACCTTGGGGTTTTGTTTTCCAAAAGATCTTTGTATCTGATCCAGACATTGAACAGTGCTTTTCTAACAATATGAATTTTGAACATTCTATGCACTTTAACTTTATCATACCATAGATATGCATGCCGGCCAAATGCATTATTAAACCCTTCTAAATCCAGTATGTCTGTGTTTTCAAGAAGTAGCCATTCCTTCAACCAGCAGAAAGCTGCTGCTTCATAATAGAGTTTTAGGTCTGGCAGGGCAAAGCCCCCTCTTTCTTTAACGTCTGTTAATATTTTAAATTTTATCCTTGGCTTTTTGCCCTGCCAGACAAATTTAGATAGATCTTTTTGCCACTTCTTGAAACAATCAGTTTTATCAATAATCTGCAGTGTCTGAAACAAAAATAGCATTCTTGGCAATACATTCATCTTAATTACAGCAATACGCCCAAGTAGTGAGAGTTTCAAGCTAGACCACGTATCTAGATCCTTTTTTATCTCCGTCCAGCATTTCTCATAGTTGTCTTTAAATAAGTTCCCATTTTTTGCTGTCATAGTTATTCCCAAATATTTAACTTTCTTCACTACTGTTAAACCTGTTTCTTTCTGAAACCTTTCATTTTCAATTTCTGTCAGATTTTTTGTCAAAACCTTAGTTTTTGTTTTATTTAATTTAAAACCTGCCAATTGGCCAAATTCTTGAATCAGTTCTAAAACTTTTTTTCCACTAGATTCTGGCTCCTGCAACGTCAAAACCAGGTCGTCTGCAAAGGCTCTTAATTTATATTGTTTGGCTCCGACCTGTATCCCTTTAACCAATTGGTCCTTTCTGATCATATTCAGCAACACCTCCAGGACCGATATAAAAAGTAGTGGGGAAATTGGGCACCCTTGTCGTGTTCCTTTTTCTATTCTGAACTCTTCTGTCAAAACATTATTTACAATTAATTTAGCTTTTTGTTCAGAATAGATTGCCCCTATACCATTTTCAAATTCTTGGCCTACCCCCATGCCTTGGAGATTCTTCTTCATAAAACTCCAAGAGATATTGTCAAAGGCTTTCTCTGCATCCACAAATATCAACGCCGCTTTTGTGTTTATATTTTCCTGTAAAAGTTCCAAAATGTCAATTATATTTCTTACGTTCTCTGATAGATGTCTTCCTGGGAGAAAGCCTGCTTGATCTTTATGAATCTCCTCTATTAATACCTTCTTCAATCTTCTCGCCAAGATATCTGCAAATATTTTGTAATCCACATTTAACAATGATATAGGCCGGTAATTCCTAAATTGATGTTTTTCAACGTCTGTCTTTGGTATAAGAGTCACAAAAGCTTCTTTCCACGATTCTGGAGCCTTTTTCCCCTGAAGTATTTCATTACATATTTCTTTTAAGGGTTGAGTTAGCCAGTCTTTCAATGATTTATAATATCTTGCAGTCAGCCCATCAGGTCCCGGAGCTTTGCCTAGTTGCATATTTTGGATGGCACTCTCTACCTCTTGTTCTGTTATCCTGCTGCTCAGTTTAAGTTTGTTTTCTTGCGATATTTTTGGTAGCCCATTCACTTTCAAAAATTCTTCTATCTCTGTTTCTTTCTGTGGTTGTTGAGAGTAGAGCTTTTTAAAATATTTTTGAAAAGCACTCCTGATCTCGTTGGGATATTGCAACATTCTTCCTTCAACTTCCAAATTTGTAATAGTGTTCATTTTTTGTCTCTTCTTCATTTGCCATGCCAATAACTTTCCACACTTATTTGCCGAATCAAATGTTCTTTGTCTCATCTGTTTGATTTTCCATTCAATCTCTTGGTTTATTAATTGCATGTACTGTACTTGATACAACTTTATCTCTCTTAATATTTCCTGTGATTTTGGGTTTGTTCTCAATCTCTTTTCACCTTCCTTGATCTTGTCCAAAATCTTTTCTCTTTTTTCCTGTTGTAATCTTCTCTTGAGTGCATTTTGTTGGATCAAAAAGCCTCTCATAACCGCCTTACTTGCGTCCCATATAATTCTTTTCTCCACTGTAGTGTTCAAATTTATTTCAAAATAATCTTTCAGAGTTTTCTGGGCTTTCTTTACAAATTCCGCATCTCTAAAAAGAGAGTCATTCATCCTCCATCTGAAGGATCCAGTTGGTTGTAAGTTCATTACCATCTTAACAGCGTTATGGTCGGAGCAAGTCTTTGGGCAGATTTCCACCTTATTTATCTTTGGGGCCAGTTCTCTAGTGGTCCAAATTTGGTCAATTCTAGTCCAAGTCTTTTGGGCTTCAGAAAAGAAGGTTCCCTCTCTTTCCAAGGGATGTTTCGTTCTCCAAATGTCAATCAAGTCCAGGTTATCAGTCATTTCAAAAAAGGTTTTCGGTAGTCTCCCATCTTTAGTAACTACCTGTCTTTGTGCCTTATCCATATTCGTTGAGACTACTCCGTTCAAATCTCCCATTAGAATCACATTGTACTCCATATAATCCAACAATGTCTCATGCAATCTTTTAAAGAATTCTGATTTTCCTTCATTGGGCGCATATACACCCACCATCAAATATTTCTGTCCATGATACTGTATTTCAATAGCCAAATATCTTCCTTGCTCATCTTTAAAAACAAATTTTGGTGCCAGGCCTTCTTTAACATAAATTACAACTCCTCTTTTTTTGACTTTGTCCGATGAGATAAATTCTTGTCCCAACTTTTTATTAATTAAAATTTTTCTGTGAAGCCTGGTCACATGTGTTTCTTGCAAGCAAATCAAGTCCACATGTTCTTTTTTTAATATGTGAAAAATGGATTTCCTCCTCTGAGGAATGTTCAAACCATTACATTTCCAACTCAAAAGCTGCAGAGACATGTTGTATTATTGTTATTCTGTTCCTCCCGTTGCTTCTGGTAACTTGTCTTCTTCTGCTCCTGGTGGAGTCTTTCCATCCAAATTTAGATTCAGTATTGCCTCTGCTGTCTTCTTTCTGGAAAAACCCATCTCTATCAGCTGATATGCCCATCAATTGTTTGCAGCCCAGCCTCAACCGTGGCTCACCCTTTAGAATTCAAGGCATACACTATGTGCCCACATCTCCATCAGCTTTATCCATTAAAGGAAATAGGGCAGCTTTTGCCACCAAGAAAGCTGTATGCATACATCTGTGGCTGTTACTAGGGTGGTGGACTTATGTGACCTCTTCTATGATTCGGAATAAAAAATGCTCTTCTTTTTGAGAGGGAGCTCAATGTATGCACCACTTAGTTATGATCAAATTTCAGGCTTACTGCTTTGTTGAAACATGAGCCAAGCTGATAGAGGTCCAATCCAGTACAGTGGTACCTCGTGCTGCGTAACCTCCAGGTTATGGAATCTTCGGGTTATGGCTGCGACAAACCTGGAAGTTTTGTGCTCTATCGTGCCGCGCACGTGCGCAGAAGCAGCACCTCTAGTTATGGATTTTTGGAGTTGCGCATGGCACCCCGAAACGAATTAAATCCGTAACCAGAGGTACCACTGTTTCACTAAAATGAAGAGAGGTTCTGCCATTTTCATAATTTTTAAACTGGTAGTCTTTCTTTAATCCGTTTTTATTGCAAATTTATTAAGGAAAAGAAACAAGTCAGGGAATAAAGCACAAAATGGAGAAAAGGAATAGAGACAAAAATATCAGCTCACATTTGCAATATAATAAGCAACAATATTTTCTTCTTAATGTACACATACAGATTGATTTATGCCATTCGAATGTCTGGATAACTTTCCAATCAAAGTTAGTGTTTATACGTTCAGATGTAGCAAGGGCATTAAGATCGAATGCAATGGGGCTTTCCTCTTTACTCCCCCCACTATGCATCCCCATAACCTCCCCATATTGGCTCAGGCAGGTTGAGGAAACCTCCCAGAACATGTTTTTTTGTGGGGGGTGGACAGAGAAAATTCCATCATCAGGCAAGCAAAAATGCTTCTGCCGACAGAGTGATTTGCTTAGCGCTATGTTGAATTTCTCCCATTATCCGGGTTTCCTCGATGTCACATACTGTGTTCTCCTTCATGGAGAGCACGTGTTGCGGTGGAGGCCTCCAGGACACTCCAAAGTTGGAGGGCTGGCTAATTGATCGTTGGCCACTGATGCGATTGGGGCTTCCCTTGTTGTTGGGAAGAAGTTAATGTTGCCATTTGTTGATTGACAGCCAGAAATACTAAAACTCCTTGCACGAGGATAGGGCTTCCTCTTTTCGCCCGTGCATTGGATTGCCCGTCCCTCCCTCCCTAGAATTAGGGTTGTTCGCTTTGACCTTGCTATGCCTGTCATGGGGTTGTCTGCTTTGGAGCGGGGGCCTGGTAGGAATTTTGTCCATCTGGCTGATTGGCTGGGGCCATTTGGTTTTTGCCTACTGCGTAGCAAATCATCACAACTTGTAAGGTTCACGGTTAGGCATTGGTTTATGGTTTGGTTGGTTGAGGGGCATGGATTGGCTGTGCCTGCCCCTCTAATGCTGCTGCTGCAAGGGATTCCGTTAAAGGAATTGGGGGCTAACTATTGCTTGTCCACTCTGTCAAGGGGGCTCGGGCCATAGCAATGAGCTCCTGGTTGCATTTGAGGTGAGGGCAGGTTCCCTGCTCCGCGTAACCCCCAAGTGTATTCCCCCATTCTGACTTTCGCATCGTGCGGAATGTCAGTCTGTCCCCCATGGTGGGGGCAGATAGTCGCAACCAATGCCTACGCAACCACTCACAAATTTGTATTTTAATAAAGTTGTGGCCAAAATTATGCCAAAAATCTTAAACAAAAATTTCTGTGTGATGTGTGAGTTATTTGGGGTGGACCTGGGGACATCGACACACAAGTTTGTTTGTTTGTTAAAGGGACAATGACAGAATACATGGGAAAGAAGTTTCCTAGTAAGGCAGGAGTAACTAACTTGTGTGACCTTCCAGATGTTGTCCAACTCTCATCAGATGTAGCCAGCATGGCCAGGAGTCAGGGGTGATGGGTTTTCTAGTCCTACAATGTCCATATTGTGAACAAACCCTGAGCCAAAAATAAAAATAAAAATTCATAAGTGTTTACTGCCTGAGAAGCCATAATATAATTTTATAGATATAGATAAGATTCTGGAGTCAAGTCTCAACTTCAGAGGAACTTTGGGACGTTCTAACTTCTCTGCAGCTAAAAAGTACTCAAACAGCATTTTAATATAGGCCATGTTTCGGTGTTAGCTTTTCATTCAGTGCTGCTTTAATTATGCAGACAGATAAAATTCATAGATGTTATCACAGTGCAGTGACCTTTGGACTTCGATTTAATACCTGAAGGAGCTGTTTCTAATTCATTCCTGGGCTCTTACACCCACCTATAATGCAAGTCTGAGGGTGCTCAAAATGAGAACATTTAGATGAAGTTTGATTCACTGACCTGTTTCAGATTCAATTCACCTTGACCCAACTTTCACACCCACCTGGCTCTTCCGCTGTCTTCCTCCCTCTTTTCATCTCACCATCAATCTCGCTTGCATACACCTTGGTCTATTTTCTGTCTCTATTCAACGATACCATTGCCATTTCTCCATTCCTCATTTCCTGTTTTGCGCAACGCTTTAGGTAGAACTGTCTTCTCCCTCCAATTCCTCTTGTTCCCTTAGCCAGTCTGATGTTCCAAACTGCTCTTTTTATTGTGAATGCCAAAGGGGGAGGAAATCACTTTTTTCCTACTCATAGGTGTGTGGGAAAGTCCCACTGAAATGAATGAGACACATCATATATAAATTTGGAAAGGGTTGCAGCTCAAGACATTACTCAAAGACTACCTGAATCATTGGAAATTAATTTGGCAAGCCCTTACATGACCCTACCTCCCTATTCTAAGTCTTCTTTATTTATTTTTATTTTCAAACTCCCTTTTAGCAAATCACACAACCCCCTTCTGTTTCCAAAACTGAGGTATTCCTCTTCTATTCCCATGAATGACATTTCCTATTTGGAATAGCATTCAGCATATTCCCTTCCTTTTGGTCTGATTTTTTTCTTGGTATTTTCCTATGCAACCAACGGCAGAAATGCAGACACCAAAATATGACATCGACCATAAGCATTTCTGACATATGCTCTGGCTAATTGTGACTATTTCTGTCAACGAAACAAACAAATAAAGTAGCACAGTGGAAGCAAGTTGAATTTGACATCTTTCCCATTGTGCAAGCAAGCTTTTGCTTTAGCAGAAAATCACCTGCGGCAGTCCAAGCCCATAGCAACGTCTGTAGGTGTGACTCCTTAGAGAGGAAGGGCAGGGAGATGGAGCAGGAGGAATGTAACTAATAAATAAATAGCTGCAGGAAGTGAAAGGCAGAGAAGTTTTGAAAGCTCAGAGACGCTCAGTGCAAAGGTCACACCAATATATCACTGCCACAGCTAGAACTTCATAAACAGACAAGCAGGGTTATGCTCTCCTTTGCCAGATTTCTGCAGACCTGGGGGCTCCTGTTTTCTTGGGAGTCCTTCTAGCATTTTAGAAGGAAAACCCAACTAAATACCTTAATCAAGTCCATATTTATAAAGATAAAACATAACAAAGAGACACAAGCTTTATAAGGCTTCTGGGCAAAATGCTATTTGCTGAGCTCCTCCTCCTGCTGGGGCCTCAGCCGGCTTCTCTGGGGTCACTGGTGAAAGGCAGGATAAGTGCTCTGAGCAGCACCAGGAACCTGACTGCATCTGCCAGTTTATTTTATTGCAAATAGGTTTTTGTTAGTTGTCCAATATTCCCCCAATAATAGCCAGATTATAGCAATGTCAATTAATGCACCTGCCATTTTCATTCCCCATGTTGCCTTGGAGAGATACTACATCAGGAGCCTGGGGGCAGACCCAAAAGCCATATGCTACTCTAAGTATTTTATGTGAAATGTGTGTTTCTGGATATATATAAATTGTTACAGATCATCAAGTTGGATGGGACTCAAGGGTCATCTAGTCCAACCCTCTACAGTGCAGGAATCTCAGCTAAACCAGGCATAGGCAAACACAGACCTCCAGATGTTTTGGGACTACAATTCCCATCATCCATGACCACTGGTCCTGTTAGCTAGGGATGATGGGAATTGTAGTCCCAAAACATCTGGAGGGCTGAGTTTGCCTATGCCTAAGCTAAAGCATCCATGACAGATGGCCATCCAACCTCCGCTTAATAATAATAAGAATAATAATAATAATTTATTATTTATACCCCACCCATCTGGCTGGGTTTCCCCAGCCACTCTGGGCGGCTTCCAAAAGAATATTAAAATACTGTGATACATCAAACATTAAAAGCTCCCCTAAACAGCTTCAAGGAAGGAGAGTCCACAGCTTCCAGAGGGAATCTGTTCCACTGTTGAACAGCTCTTGCTGTCAGAAAGTTCTTCCTGATGTTTAGTTGGAATCTCCTTTCTTGTAACTTGAAGCCATTGGTTCAAGTCCTAACATCCAGAGCAGAAGAAAACAAGCATGTTCGCTCTTCCTTGTAAACCGTTAATTGTTTTCATCACTCGTATACATTCTTGAGCAATAAAGTGTCCCTTTGGAGTTCAATGCACTGTCATTCTTATAAGGTAATGTCAAAGTTCTTAACAATCACAAAGTTATCAGTATCCTCACCTGATCAAAATAGCTTTTTGTTGTCATTTAGTCGTTTAGTCGTGTCCAATTCTTCGTGACCCCATGGACCAGAACATGTCAGGCACTCCTGTCTTCCACTGCCTCCCGCTGTTTGGTCAAACTCATGCTGGTAGCTTCGAGAACACTATCCAACCATCTCGTCCTCTGTTGTCCCCTTCTCCTTGTGCCCTCCATCTTTCCCAACATCAGGGTCTTTTCCAGGGAGTCTTCTCTTCTCATGAGGTGGCCAAAGTATTGGAGCCTTAGCTTCATGATCTGTCCTCAGGGCTGATTTCATTAAGAATGGATAGGTTTGATCTTCTTGCAGTCCATGGGACTCTCAAGAGTCTCCTCCAGCACCATAATTCATAAGCATCAATTCTTCGGCGATCAGACTTCTTTATGGTCCATCTCTCACTTCCATACATCATTACTGGGAAAACCATAGCTTTAACTATACGGACCTTTGTCGGCAAGGTGATGTCTCTGCTTTTCAAGATGCTGTCAAAAATAGCACAGGGTGGAGTAAATTATCATGCCTTGGAAAATGGGTCATAAATTGCAGTTCATGATATCAGTCTAGTGTAGTAACTTCCATATTAAACTTATACATAGAAAACATTGACCTATAGCTAGCTAAGTCCTATTCTATGTAGGCCCATGGAAAGTTTGCCGTGTCCATTAATTTCTTTGGGTTTACTCTAAGTATGACTAACTTTGGATACAACCGAAAAGTTCAAATTCCCGTTCCACCATAAAGCTTACTAGATAGCCTTGCATAGCTTTTTCTCATTCCCCCTAATTTATTAAATTGGGTCATTCCAAATGGAAAACATTACTCCAAGTGCCTTAGGTGAAGGGTGTTACACAATGTAACAAATAATCTTCCAGTGCAAATAGGTATCAAAGTAATGTGAATTCTCTGTCTCACACATTTCCTTCCTATTTCTCAACTTTTCAGAACATGAAAGACAGAATGAAGAATAGTTAGAAGGAGGAGGAAGAAGAGGGTTGCCCACCACCCATTAGACCCATTTGTTTAATAATAATAATAATAATAATAATAATAATAATAATAAATGTATTATTATTGTTATTACCCTGCCCATCTGTCTGGGTTTCACCAGCCACTCTGGGCGGCTTACAGCACATAAAAAATTGTAAAACATTCAACATTAAAAACTTCCCTAAACAGGGCTGCCTTCAGATGTCTTCTAAAAGTCAGATACAGTGGTACCTCGGGTTGAGTACTTAATTCGTTTTGGAGGTCCTTACTTAACCTGAAACTGTTCTTAACCTGAAGCACCACGTTAACTAATGGGGCCTCCTGCTGCCGCCGCGCCGCCGGAGCATGATTTCTGTTCTCATCCTGAAGCAAAGTTCTTAACCTGAAGCACTATTTCTGGGTTAGCGGAGTCTGTAACCTGAAGCGTATGTAACCCGAGGTACCACTGTAGTTGTTTATTTCCTTGACATCTGATGGGAGGGCATTCCACAGGGTAGGCGCCACTACCAAGAAGGCCCTCTGCCTGGTTCCCTGTAACCTCACTTCTCACAGTGAGGGAACTGCCAGAAGTCCCTCGGAGCTGGACCTCAGTGTCCAGGCTGATGGGGGTGGAGTTAGATGCCAATGATATATCATTTTCATATAGTTTTCTCTTAAACCCTAAAATGCTGTAAATTTTATATCCATATTCCACAATCGTTCCCATGCTTCCATATCTGTATTATGACCCCTACTGCATTGTGGGCAGTATGAGCAAGCAAGGGATCAACTGATCAAATCCCTACTAGCAAATTTGCCAGGGAAATCTGAATCCCCCCATATTAAATACCTTCTGGAGGATAGGTCAAATGATATTACACTGATCATGGCAAAGTTTCTTTTGGAGGTTGCAAGGAACAAAGACCATCATGCTCTAGACATAACAAAATGACTACCTCGGTCTCTTTCACCTGTCGTTTGGTTGTCTTAACTGTATCTTGTTTTGAAACTGTGTTGTGGGTCTATGGACTGCAATAAAGATATACGTATATACAGTGGTGCCTTGGGTTACAGACGCTTCAGGTTACAGATGCTTCAGGTTACAGACTCTACTAACCCAGAAATAGTACCTTGGGTTAAGAACTTTGCTTCAGGATGAGAACAGAAATCGCGCGGTGGCGGCAGTGGGAGGTCCCATTAGCTAAAGTGGTACATCAGGTTAAGAACAGTTTCAGGTTAAGAACAGACCTCCAGAATGAATTAAGTTCTTAACCTGAGGTACCACTCTGTGTGTGTGTGTGTGTGTGTGTAATCTTCCATTACAGTTTAACCCTTGCTAGATCCAAGACCTGAAGAACTACAAGAGATTTAGGTAGCATGCAGACTAACGCCCTGCCCCCCCCCCCCCCGAAGCTCATAACAATATATAAAAAATGCTTTTCATGTTTGCAATGATTTGAAGCTTTGCTCATAACCAAAGCAGATGCTACTCTAAACAGGAATAAAACAAATGTGATGTTGTTAATCCTGATTATCACTCTGACAATGATTTGTGATTCATTAGTTGTTGGGGTGGTATGTTTTGGTGGGGGGGGGTTGGGGTGTGTGTGTGTGTTAATGGCTGAAAATAGATATGTTCGAAAGAATCATGGTTACCAGTGCCTTTTTGTAGTTGTAATTTTACTGTCTATTACACCTCTTTGACAAATCATGGTGACATTATGAAGAGCATCTTTCACTCATGTCAGAAGTGAACATTAAGCATACTTCAAAACTCGTTTCCAGCTATTTTAAAAGATATCACAAATGGAAGGCATGCTGTTTTAATCCATCAAGCACAGTAGCATATATTATGGTTTGGAATATAACCTTTAAAAAGCATCATCTATCGTTTGTGGAAATCATCAAAGTGCCATGCATTAGGTAGCGGTTGTTATATGCTATAAGCAGCAGCTAGCTTGGAATAACATTTTCACAGCAGGTTTACATGAATTATGCTGGCCTGACTATGATCACATTTATACTTTTGAATTATAATATTTTAAATGAAAAGACTGCATCGCATTAACAATCCTGCTTTATTATTTTAATTAATGTTATTCATAAGATAAAGTTAGCCAGTTCTGGCCATACTAAGCTTATGGGAATAGCGTTAAGACTTCACGTCAAGCAGATGTTTTATAGCTGCAATAATGGAATATAAACAACTAGCTAAGCACAGTTTTATTGAACACAAAGCTCTGCAGTTGGAAAAAGCAAAAACAGCAAAACAAGGGAAAAGCTGGATAGTATTCTTGTGTGAAAGATGCCTTTTATTTTTATTTTTTTGGATGACATGATGGTCTGTTTTTCTGAAAAGAAAATATATCTAAGCACACCCACGACATCGCTGTCTCTGAATACTAGTTGTTCAGAATCACATGTCGGCAGAGTGTTGTTGTGCTCAGGTCCTACTTGCAGGTAAAGGTAAAGAAACGGAATGCAGGTGGTGCTGTGGTTTAAACCACTGAGCCTCTTGGGCTTGCTGTTCGGAAGGTCAGCGGTTCGAATCCCCATGATGGGATGAGCTCCTGTTGCTCTGTCCCAGCTCCTGCCAACCTAGCAGTTTGAAAGCACACCAGTGCATGTAGATAAATAGGTACCACTGTAGTGGGAAGGTAAACGGCATTTCCATGTGCTCGGGGTTTCCGTTACAGTGTCCCATTGTGCCAGAAGTGCTTTAGTCCTGTTGGCCAGATGACCCAGAAAGTTGTCTGTGGACAAACGCTAGCTCCCTCAGCCTGAAGCAAGATGAGTGCCGCAACCCCATAATCACCTTTGACTGGACTTAACCATCCAGGGGTCCTTTACCTTTTTTACCTTAGTTGCAGGCTTCCCACTGACTTCTGTTTGGCCACTGTGAAAACAAAAAGGTGGGCTTGACGAGCCACTGGCCTGATTCAGCAAACTCTTCTTATGCCCTCATTATAACCAGGAGCTCTCAGCCATCATGAGAATAGGGAGATTGACATGTCATATGACATAGGATCTTTATTTGCGTGTCAAGACACCCCCCCCCCCCCCGGAGAAATAAATACACACTGACACAGAATTTTAGTTTAAAGGTTAATGGGCAAAATTTTAGGCCACAACTTTATTGATTACAGCAATGTGAGTGGTATTGGCTTAGGCATTGGTGAAACTATATCTGACTCCTGCCCGCCTTGCAGGAAGTCTGGAAGGGCAAACAACCAAACAAGGGAGCTCTGTCGATAGCAACCAACTGAAGCTCACCCTGGGGTTCCCGCTGGGTCCTGGCATGGCCCTAGCCCCTCAAGTGGACGTCGGATGAGATCCAGACCCGCAGATTCCTTTACCAGAATACCCTTGTACCTGGCGGGGCAGGTGATGGCTGCACCTCCCCTCCTCCACATCACAATAGGCCAATGCCTAACCTCCAAACCTTACAAAAGTTGTGACGATCGCTAAGAGGTAGGCGAAAACCAAATGGCCGGTGCCAATTTGCCAAATGGAAAAAAATCCTACCCGGCTCCTATGTGGCATTCATACGGAGCTCCCGGTCGTCTCACGGACTATTGACCCGTACACCACTCATCCTCTGCCACCAACCAGGTTCTCCCTGGTAAATCACTTAGTCCAGTCAGGTTCTCAAGTTAACAATGAAGAGTGTAGTTTATTGCAAACACAAATAAACTTTAACTGCATCCGAAACGCTGTTACCCTTAACCCTCTTAGTCTATTTTATCCTGTCTCTAACTCTTCTACCTCCCCTCACACAAGAACCAACTGCACTAACGGTCTCTCTATTTCTATCTGTCTGCCAACTGCTTTCCCAACTGCTTCTTCTCAACCAACCAACTATTAACAACCCACTGTCTATACCTCAGGCTAAGCCTTTTTATAAACAGGTAGGCTCCGCCTCTGGCTTTTCTATTGGTCTACCTATTAACTCTTTCTCTCCCCCTGTACAGACATTTTCAAAAGAACGGGCAAACGCCACACCCTGTTCCAAAACAGGTGAGCAACTGAAGTCCAGAGCAAGGCCAAAGCAAGCACCTAAAATAAAAGGGCGGGCAGGTGGGCGTTCAGTGGCGTAATGCCAGGTGAAGCCCCAGCAACGCGCCGCCACCTTTTATATGCCCCCACGATCACACCACCAATTGGCCAATAGGCTGTGCTGTGACGGTGGGGACATTGCATGGGCCAGGCTCAATCCCACACGCCCTCAAGAATAGTGGGCCTTGGGCCCACGCACAAAGTGGACCCTTGATTAGGAGGGTCCAATTACTCATGAGAGGAGTGAAGTCTGGTAGGACTTAGATAAGGTCTCTCCTATGTGACTCAGCCAGACAGGCTAAACGAGCAATATGACTTGCTCAACCACCATAAGGGCTCAAGGTTATCCCACGCATTTGCTAGTCATCAAGCTGAGACCCAGAAATGATGCTTTTAATGCAATCGATAAGAAAAAATGGCAGGGTGCGGACTTACTCCACTGCCCAGATCGTCAGGGTGCCACTGCCCACAGGTCTCTGGTCAGCAAAAGAAGGACTCTCCAGCCAAGTTAAAGAAGCAAAACAGCGGTCTATAGACATGATCTTTATTTGTTGCAACAAGGTTCAAACACACAAAGAGTAAGTACCCCGAGCATGGAGTTGTATGAACTTTTAAGGCCTCTCCTCATTTCCCATAAAACATTTTTCAACAGCATCATCGACACATCACAAATACGTCACAAAGTAGGAGTGTTTGGCATGTACAAACATGAGCCTATCCAGTGTGTGTTTTCTTTAAAAAAATATTTAGGGGTACTCTCATTTTGACTCAAGGAAATCACCATTTTATAGTACAAATCGGGGGAAATAAACACAATGGAATGCAGAGGAACCTCGGTTTTCGGAACTCCCAAGGCGGTTTCCCTATTTAGTTTTTCATATTAATTTTTCCATTTTGAGTTTTCAGTTTTTGAATGTTTCGGAACTCGAACAGTCTTCCAGAACAGATTACATCCGAAAACTGAGGTTCCACTGTAATACATTACTATTTTTTTTTTGGGGGGGGGGGTGTTGGGTCTTGAGCAATAGGGCTTTTTTTTCTGCCGGAACTCAGTTCTGGTACCTCTCAGGTGGGCACCATTGCCATTATAAGAGAACAAGGGAGGTGTTCGTGATGAGTTCCAGCACCACTCTTTCTAGAAAAATAGCACCAAGCACCACCCACTAGTGTGGATGGGAAACCCTGAGAGAGTTCAATTACAATCACTCACGTGCAAATGAATGCACACAAAAGCGCACACAGAAAAATCAGATCTGTGCATCCCATATATGCATTAACACTCTGGTGTGCGCACAACCCATGTAGGCTTCCGTGGGTAGTGTGGTCATGTCCCTGAACTTTCCCTCCATGACCAGAGTTAAATGGTTTGAGCATAGATTAAATTCCTGTCTACCGTCCTTCAGGTCATCAAGTTCAAGGCTTGCTTTAGGCTTGGTTACTAATACATATTCCATCAAAAACTCGATTAGCTGACCATTGATAAAATGTCAAGAGCCTCTTATTCTGACATGGTTTGTACTCTTGAAGCACTACTGGGTCCTCTATGCATGGAAATTTGCATGAAATTAGAGCTCTTCTTTGAAAACAATCTCTTCTACTCTTCTCTTTTTAATCGTTTGAGTTGATGACCTCTTTTTGCTTATTTGGCATTTGTATTCTCTCTCTCTCTCTCTCTCTCTCTCTCTCTCTCTCTCGCTCAGTTTTAGTCTGAAAGGAAAGGTATACAAGAGGAGATCAAAGTTCAGCTTTTCTATACGCCATGTGTACAGGTCAGCCATTGACATACAATTTTAGCAGTCGCTTACCACCCCCTCTCCAGAATTGCTTATTTTCATTGGAAAAGAACCTTCCCAGGCCGATGAGTTTTTGTTTTCATTACAGGGGATACGACGTTCAGATCTGCTCGGTATTGTCTTATAAATCTTAGTTCATCTTGTGTGACAAGGGTGTAAATTGTCTCTAAGCAAAATGCCAAGAAACCTCCACCCGTCGCAGAAAGGAGGTTAGAACTGTCTCTCTTCATTGAAGCAAGGGGAAAGTTGTAGCTTCGCAGAAATGAGGAACATATTATTGGGGGGGGGGGGGAGCAGAGGACCTGATAGACTGTAACGAAATGCTCACTTGCTCACACTTTACTTGCAAGGTAGGACAGGTGGGAAGGCACACTCTTCAAAGAATTTCCAAAATCTGAGTACATGTAATCTGAATGTATTCACAGAGAAAAGACAGGCCTCTTAGAAGACTCCCCTTTTCTTCGTGAAACCTTGGAGCACAGATTGAAAGTTAGGCAAGTGGGTGAGACTGATCCTCAGTTAGCAAAATGCTTAATCAAGTACGTAGGTTTAATGCAAGTCTTTTATTACAGGAGTCCAGAGAAAGTGAGGGAGAGGAAGCAGAAGATGCATCAAAAGGAAAATAAGCAGTAATTGCTCACTAATCCTAGGCTGATAGTCTCCCAGGAAAGGAAAGTAAATCCTTAACTGACATGCATCAAGCAGGGAGCATGGGTTGGAGAGGAGCAGCAATGATTCTCTAGGCAAAGCCAAGCATGTTATTATGAGTTTTGGATATTAAACTGGGTGCCAGACCCCTCTAATCCTGGATCCAGCAAGTGTTAGAATTTAATCAAGGTTTTTAATTCTTGGAATAGCCAGGCTAGCCTCCTGGTGAGGTGATAGCCTGGGTGATGGGGTTGGGTGCAAGGAAGCAACAGATAAAGCCAGAGTTTAGAGTGTTTGGAAGGAGTCAAACATCCCACAAAAGGAGTCATCATCCCACAAAAGTTTCCCTAAAAAGCCCCAGAATAATGGTGGAACAACTCTAAAGATGGGGCAAGGAGCATTTCCCTGGAGGATGCATTCCACAATATAGGCTTCATAATTAAAGATGCCCTGCCCCTTTTCTCCAAAAGTAGGGGAACAGAGGCAGATTTAGGAGAGCACAATGGGTTCGGTCACACTGGGTGCAGAACCTTAGGAGCACTGCAGACGGCACAACTATGATGTAGACTGGAAGGTGAGAGGTGGGGGGCGCTGAATTTTGGCATCGCACAAGATGCCAGAGAAATTTGAGACCCCAATGTCCACCACTGGAGAGAAAGCCATGCCAGATGCCTGCTTGAATCCAAGGCTGTGGGAATGAGAGAAACAGGAATATTTTAGTAGGTTAGTGCCATGAACCCCTCCATCTCAGGCTCAGGTTGTTTCCAAAAGGAAACACAGCCCCTGGGTAAGCTCCAGGAACCCCTGAAATCTCATGCACCACTTGGAGATTTGGGTGGCATGCAACAATATTTTCTAGACTAACCTTTTTAGATTATCCAACAGACAATGACAGAGAGTGGGGAAAAGAAGTGAGGATCAGAAAGCATCCTGGGGTACACCAGATGACAATATTTATTAAAACCTATTTATTATGTTTCGGCAAAACCGTGACCCCATGGGTTAGAGCGCTGAAGGCTCATTGTATTGGCTCATTGTACCAGGTGCCACGGAATGTGTGGTTTTCACTGCCAATACCTTTGCAGGTATTTTGTGCCACTTTGGAGTGAAACGGACAACACCGGGTTTTCGGTAAAACCGTGACCCCGCAGGATAGTACGCTGAGGGTTCATTTTGTGGGGCGCCATGAAATATGGGGTTTTCACCGCCAAACTTTGCAGGAGGCCTTTGGCTTGTGTATAGCGGCGCTTTGCTGTGAATCAGACAAGGTCAGGTTTTCGGTGAAACCGTGACTCCATGGGATAGGGCGCTAAAAGCTCATTTTGTGGGGTGCCATTAAATGTGGGGGTTTTCCCTGCCAAACATTGTATGGGCAAGCTTACAGCTGTTTGGCACCACTTTCGAGCGATTTGGCCGACATCAGGTTTTTGGCAAAATTGTTTTAGGGCGCCAAGGGTTGATTTTATGGCCTATTGTGAAATGTGGCATTTGCCCCGCCAAATGTTGCAGGGGACAATTTGCAGCTGTTTGGCACCGCTTCAAAGACACCGAAAGGCCAAGCTCTGCGTCTCTTTGTTACAGCTTGTCACAGAGCCAGCCCACATGCTGCTCTGCTTCTATGAATCATAGAATCATAGAGTTGGAAGAGACCACAAGGGCCATCGAGTCCAACGCCCTGCCAAGCAGGAAACACCATCAGACCACTCCTGACATATGGTTGTCAAGCCTTTGCTTAAAGACCTCCAAAGAAGGAGATTCCACCACACTCCTTGGCAGCAAATTCCACTGTCAAACAGCTCTTACTGTCAGGAAGTTCTTCCTAATGTTTAGGTGGAATCTTCTTTCTTGTAGTATGGATCCATTGCTCCGTGTCCGCTTCTCTGGAGCAGCAGAAAACAACCTTTCTCCCTCCTCTATATGACATCCTTTTATATATTTGAACATGGCTATCATATCACCCCTTAACCTCCTCTTCTCCAGGCTAAACATGCCCAGCTCCCTTAGCCGTTCCTCATAAGGCATCATTTCCAGGCCTTAATGGAGCAAGCTTGTTTCCCCCTGCTCCAGAGGGTAGGACTTGAACCAATAGCATCAAATCACCAGAAAGGAGATTCTGACTAAACATCAGGAAGAACTTTTGGACAGTAACAGCTGTTTGACAGTGGAACAAACTCCCTCGCGAGGTTGTGGACTCCTTCCTGTGAGGTTTTGAAGCAGAGGTTGGACAGCCATCTGTCATCGATGCTTTCGCTGATATTCCTTCATTGCAAGGAGTTGGACTACAGGACCTTCCAACTCTACAATTCTATGATTCTGATTCTATTATTCTTGTTGATCGCTGCTAAACCAGTGAAAAAAATGATTGCCCCCCCCCCACCCTATGTCACCCACTCTGAAATTCTAAACCTCTTTGATCTCTGCCCACTAATGCACAATTGGAGGAGGGTCTCCACCCTTCCTTGTCTGCCACATCTCAACCTTCTTGGATGGGTTAATGGTTTTCCATCATCAGCCTTTGTTCTTCCAGGAACTCCCATTCAACTAGCTCTGCGAAGCTGGCTTGGCTTGTGAGCATAAACAGAGGGCTTCCGTGTGTGACACTGTTTAATCAAACCTCAATTCATTCTAACTTCTGCTAATTCCTGGATTTATGGGTGACTTGTGCCCACAGACTTTGGCCCGCAAAGCTGTCAGGAATCACAGAATGCTGTGTGAGATAGTAAGTCTGCAGGCTTGAGTTTGCTAGCTGATGCAACTGGCTGATGCAATCAGCCTGCAATACTTTCTATGGAAGCGCTGGGTCAGAATGACTCAGCCGTAATGTGCTGACAGTTGGTTGGCTGTCATCGGTTTAAAAAGGAAACCTCTCCAGCACTAAGGGGGTGGTGTAGAAGAGTGTGGTCAGAGAGAGGGGGATAGAAAGGTCTTCCTATTTGCCTTAAGGTGCAGCCAGGTACTCTGTTTGACTGTATGAACTGCTTGTGTATTATAGTCTGTAGATATTTGTATATATTTGTTGTTGTTTAGTTGTTTAGTCATGTCTGACTCTTCGTGACCCCATGGACCAGAGCACACCAGGCACTCCTGTCTTCCACTGCCTCCTGCAGTTTGGTCAAACTCATATTAGTAGCTTCAAGAACACGGTCCAACCATCTCGTCCTCTGTTGTCCCCTTCTCCTTGTGCCCTCCATCTTTCCCAGCATCAGGGTCTTTTCCAGGGAGTCTTCTCTTCTCATGAGGTGGCCAAAGTATTTGGAGCCTCAGCTTCAGGATCTGTCCTTCCAGTGAGCACTCAGGGCTGATTTCCTTAAGAATGGATAGGTTTGATCTTCTGGCAGTCCAGACTCAAGAGTCTCCTCCAGCACCATAATTCAAAAGCATCAATTCTTCGGCGATCAGCCTTCTTTATGGTCCAGCTCTCACTTCCATACATCACTACTGGGAAAATCATAGCTTTAACTATATGGACCTTTGTTGGCAAGGGTTGTCTCTGCTTTTTAAGATGCTGTCTAGGTTTGTATATATTTGTATATATAGCTCACAATAAATATATTGCACTGCACTGAAGAACCTGGAACTCTGAGCATTTCTGCTAAAGCGCCGCAGAGAATTCACAAGAAAAACTTATAATGATAGCTTGTCTACACCAGAGGAGGGCAGGTGGGAGAGACAGTAGTCTACGTAGCAGATCATGGCAGGTAGCAATTTCAGGTAGCTAGTCTGTACAAAACTGCTAACTGCTTGATTCTTGATTTTATTTTTATTTTAATCCTTGGATTAAGGACCCTGTGGTACATACCGTGGAAAGAATATGACAAAAGCTGCATTTGAAACAATCCTGATACAGCCAACCAACCTAATTAGACCTGCCACCTGCTTCCGCGTGACAGCCCTCCTAGGCTTGTCTTGCTGGCTGAAAATAAAATAATGATGAAAATAAATTATTGTTAGTTTTTCACTGGCACATTCGATGCTGTTGAAATCTTCTTCCCAACCCTGCACGTTATTCAGCAGCTGCATGAAATATTGGCCATTTTGAGAGGCAAAACTGGGCAGCAGGACATATAGAAATGTGTTTTTCAGTGTTTGTTTTCTTCTGTTTTCTTGATGTATGTACTACATTGAGGCTGCTACTTTGCCACCGTCCCAAAAATTCCCCATGAAGAGGAATTGTTTGTTAAACAGCTCTGTGAGGGGAATGGGGTCTCCTAACAACTCTCATAATCCTTAACAAATGGCCGCTTCCTGGATTCTTTGAGAGATGTGCCTGTTTAAAATGGTATGACACTGTTTTAAATTTATATCCCCTATGGGGCCCAAGTTACACTGACTTCAGTAGTTTTTACTTCAAGGTAAGCATGTGCATAATTTCATTTCCCATGAAATGATATATAATGAAATGAAAAGGATGTTTAAAATAACCTTTGTAAAAAACAACAAAACAAAACAAAACCAGAAGCTTTTCTTTTGGGGAATTATAGGGACAGAACTACCTAAACTGTATTGAAACTTATTCATGTATGTGACCACAAGCGGCAAGAATGTTACTCGCCCCCAAAATGGAAAGAAGCAGAAGTCCCAGCAAAGGAAGAAGGGATACAAAAACCTATGGAATACGCAGAAATGGCGAAACTTATCTTGATTTGTTATTTTTCCGTTAACAAACTTTCTATAAAAGAATGGTTTATTGAATATTTACAGACAAATTGTAAACAGATAAGATCATTCGCAGGATTATTGTAGCAACCTGCAGTTTTATAAGAGTATATATTTAAAGTAGATGAATAAATGAGCAAATTATGTTAATTTGGATTTATTAAAAATAAATTTAAGGAACCGCAGAAAAAGGGGAAAGAAGTCAAGTTTTGAAATGTCAAAATGACTGTGAAATTAGTGAAATGTATAAAACTAGTGAAATGTGTAAACTTGAAAAGTATAAATAAAGTTTGAAAAACTGAAAAAAGCATGTACATAATTTCAGCCAGGCAAGCATATTCCATCAGCAACTCATCTTTCAATGTACAATAGACTTACATATGTTAGAAAAAAGTTAAGCAATTCACACTAACTAGATGAGCATACTTAGCACCAGACTGGCTAATTTTGTGGTTACAATCGACATACAGTAATATTATATAGTATTCAAAAATATGATGCATAACCCATTTTGAAGGCTCATCAAATATCTGGAGCTTTAGGGATTAGTGCCTGCTTAGTCATCATATGGAGAGAAAATGACACATCTTCACAGCTACTATAAATATGTCCTGAGTGGCTTAACTACTCTTTTATTAAGGATCTCTGAAATTTATATACTTCCATGTGTTATACTATGCATTCCTAGAACAGTGCTGCCGTTTTTATGCTTTCCTCCGGCAGATGTCATTTACGCTTAACTTTGATGTGAATAGCTGGCCTTCACCACACAAAATGATGCGCAGACAAATAAAACATATGGGCTCCTGCTGGATGACGGACAAAAATAGTTTCCTGAAGTGTGCAAAAAAACCCCAACAACCTCAAAACAACAACAACAACCCACCATGCTACTTCACTTCAACTGATGTTTACATTTTCCTGCGTTTGGTTTTTACATCGCAGCAATTTGTAATCAGGAGCCCACAGGTGAGTATTTTTGTGTGCTTTGTCTTTTGTGGCATTCGGAGGTGTAAGAGGCAGCTTTTGTTTCGTTCGTCTGATGTGATGCGGCTCTGATGCTTAGGAAAACAAAGCACAAGCTCAGCACATCACTGATTTTTGGCATCTGTCCATTTCAGGCTGAGCTCTGCAGTGTATTCCAAAGCAAGCCATGGTTGTTGAGAAGATGGATATTCACCTTCGACGTTCTTCTAATTCTATGCAAAGCTATGCAGTTAGGCAATGTGGCCGGTGTGAAACTGATAAGCAGCCTCAAACATGGGGAACGAACCTTTATTTCTCTGTCGGAACACCCATCAGCGTAACTGTATACTTGCTAGCCATTCCTCTGTTACAGCGATAATATTGTGATGCTCATGTTTTACCTTCTCCTGAATGCAGTAGCCGGATGTTCGATGAGCCTAGCATCCTGTAAGCTTGTATTCTCTGCTGAGAGCATGGCCAGGGGTTGCCAGATTCTCCCCTGAAATCAGATTTGTGGGGGGTGAAAGGTGCATTCATGATGTATACTACAGTCAATCATTTTTAAGACCCGTTCCTGGTGGCGGCACCACATGTCATGGTGGTGCTGTGGTCTAAACCACAGAGCCTCTTGGGCTTGCCGATCAGAAGATGAGCAGTTCAAATCCCTGTGATGGGGTGAGCTCCCATTGCTCTGTCCCAGCTCCTGCCAACTTAGCAGTTCGAAAGCACGCCAGTGCAAATAGATAGGCATCACTGTGGCAGGAAGGTAAACAGCATTTCTGTGTGCTCTGGTTTCCGTCACAGTGTCCCGTTGTGCCAGAAGCTTCTGTTAGGTCCATCATGAGACGTCTGCCAGCTTCCAGACGCAGATACCAGCAGCCTTCAAGCAAGCAAACTTGCCTTATTATGACTCCCTAGCATCCCACTGCCAGAGGATAGCCACCTTCCATTCACCACTTTGCCTCCTCCAAGAAACCTGGGCAGTGCTGAATGTCACATCCATTGCCAGGTGTGTCCAGCTGGAAACAGAAGAGGGCTTTCCCCTAGGCCTGCCTGTATATCCACTCAGTTGCCAAGTGCTTTTATGACATCACAAGAAACCCACAGCCAATGGCAACAGCTGGGGAGGCATCATCTTCACTGCTTTGAGCCTCACAATGGCAAGTGGACCTACCAGTGATTGTGTGCTTGTTTATTTGGGATGTGGGTAGAGCTGTGGTCTAAACAAGTGAGCCTCTTGGGCTTGCCGATCAGAAGGTTGGCAGTTCGAATCCCCGCGACGGGGTGAGCGCCTGTTGCTCGGTCCCTGCTCCTGCCAACCTAGCATTTCAAAAGCACACCAGGACAACTAGATAAATAGCTACTGCTGCTGCAGGAAGATAAATGGTGTTTCCGTGTGCTCTGGTTTCTGTCATGGTGTCCCATTGTGCCAGAAGCTACTGTTAGGTCCATCATAAGACGTCCACCAGCTTCCAGCCTTCAAGCAAGCAAACTTGCCTTATTATTGCTCCCTAGCATCCCACTGCCAGAGGATTGCCTCCTTCCATTCACCAGTTGGCCTCTTCCAAGTGTTTTTGCAGAATTTGAAGTTCACAGCATGCTTTTCTTTGAAGCAGAACTATCTGAAAATGATTCACAGATGGTATTTATCTCCGAGTAGACTTTTATAAGACTGAATCAGATAAGTGCTGGAGATGCAAAGAGGTTGAGGGAATGTTTTTTCATATGTGGTGGACTTGTAAAAAGGTAAAAGAGTATTGGGAAATGATCCATAATGAATTGGGGGGAGGATGTTTAGAAGTACTTCCCCCAAAACACCAGAGTCCTTTCTGTTGGGGATAATTCAGACTGTAATTCCCCGGTAACAAAAAAGATTATTTATGTACACTACTACTGTGGCCCATGTTTCGTTAGCCCCAAAATGGAAAATGAGCGAGGTCCCAACCAAAGAAGAGTGGCAATTTAAATTGACAGAATATGAACAGCTTGCAGACTTAACATATAGAATAAGAGAACAAAAAGAACATACGTTTAGAGAAGAACGGAAAACATTTATTGAATATATGAGAAATAACTGTGTACAACTAAAAACACTGGCAGCATTAAGATAAATTCAACCGTTTCAATAAGTCATGTTGGATGTAATAATGGAATACTAAATGATATAGTTTTTGTAAAATATGCAGGGATTTATGATATGTAAAATGAACCATGGAAAGAGAAGAAGGGACGTCATTGTCATTTTAAGGATGTAAAAATGAGTACTTTAAATTGTAAAACGGAAAATTTAATAAAATTACACACAAAAAAAACAACAACAACACACAAATAGCAGGAGAATCTGGACTGAAGTACATCTAGAGAGTCATTTCCTTCCCTGCTGCAGTCTCAAGAAACAGTCCACCTGCTCCAGGTACTACCAGTTTGGCATGAGGTAAATTTCCCATTAGTGCCACTGATAGCTTCCATCTCCTCAAGACTAATAGTAGCTGTTGACCAGGTCTTTTTTGTTGTTGTACTGCAAATTTCTCCAGATGGTCATTCTTATGCGCATTCCTCCTAATAAATATGTTTTCTGGGCCATTTTGCCTGATATACACATTTTTTCAAAGCAGTTTCCCCATATATAGTGAATTTTGTTATTTTGTGCATTGTTTACAAATTACCTGGCTGAAGAACTCCACTGCAAAAGTCTGAGCAATGCAATTTTTAAGCTGGGAGGTCGCTGAGGTTTGGTCCACCAATTGTTTGGGAAAATATGAATTAGTTAAGTTTGTCTTTAGGGGCTGACATGCACCCCTCTGAACACTTTTGCCCTTGCATGTCCAGCATGAAATCATGTAGAGGGTTTGTCTCTTCTTTTAAATCTATGAACTCCTGGAAATTTTGCTCATTCGGCTTAGTATGTCCCATAAGGCAATATTTTCATGCTTCACTTTTTCCAGTATTATGACAGTCTGTGTGTGAAAAATGGTTGTCAGTTTTCTTCCACTGCTACAGCTTGTTTTTGCCTCCAGTGGTACCATAACAAGCGCATTAGCCATTTGCTGAAACACGGGAAATTGATGCTTCTCCTTTTTCTGGGCTTAAAAAGATCATCTTTAAAATGGCCTTCCAGCCTACTGTGGAATTTGCTTACTCAAGCAAAATTCCCATGAAATCAATTGGCTCGTGCTAAGACTTGGAAACTTGGTTCATGTGTGTAATTCAACCTTTTACAGAAGTTCAATTTAACGGAGCTTAACCCTTCGTCTGGACATCTCCACAAGGACAACTCATGACCTTAAGCAACAAGACAACTTTCTAGCAGTACAAAAAGATTCTTGTTTTTTCCTCTGCTCTCTTTGATTCTCACTGGAAATGATGCACCATTGTTTTCGGTAGCTAGTGTATATATTGCCATCTGAAAAGCTCTCCCCACAAGTGTATCATCCTTGCCTGTTTGTTTCTCATCCAATATACTATTAGTAATATATATATATATATATATATATATATATGGTTTTGGTGTCCTCGGGTGTCTTCCCGTGTAAAAGTTGGGGTGTCTAGGCGACGTTTCGACGAGGTCTCACTCGTCATCTTCAGGCTGGTGCTTTCGGCTTCTTGTTACTGGAACAGAGCAGGATCTCAGTGTTTGAGTTCCTATAAATACTGTTGAGGAGGTGTGGTGTATAGCCTCCAATGTTCTGGGCAGAGAGGAGGTTCCCAGGCTAGTGTGCCTTTTCTTCTTTTGTTCCTTAATTACTTGAGGGATATCTTGAGTGATTTCTTGAGTGATTTCCTGAATCCCACTTAGGTGGGTCATTAGGTGTGGATTAGTTGCTAAAGCCTTCGTGTCTTGAACTCTTGAACTTTGTGAAGAGTTTTTCTGAGAAGATGGCTGTACTGCACTTGGTTGTGCTCTGGTTTGGCTTCGTGTATAGGGGCGAGCTGTGGTTTTGTGGCCTGTGCCAGCCAGATCTGTGTAGGGATTGCAGGGGGGTGCAGCATCCGGAGGTGCCACCCTGGTTTGGCTACTGGATGGTGTCTGTAATTTATCTGTGGAGAGGGTCTGGGTTTGGGTCTGGTGTGGTTGATTGGTGATGGCGTTCTGTGTGCCTCTGGATCTGGTGTCAGATTTTGTGGGGAGGGCTAATTTCCAGATGTCTGGCAAGCGGGATGTGTCGTCACGCTTGTTCATGTTGTGAGGGTGTTTCTCTATCTCGATGGCTTCCATGATTATTCTCTTGTGGTGATGTTCCATGTTAAAGAGCAATTTGGAATCTGCAAAATTAATTTCGTGTCCTGTTTCTTTCATGTGTTGGAAAAGAGAGGAAGTTTTTTCTTCTTTTTTGACGGCATTCTTGTGTTCTGCGATACGTGCATTTATTCGTCTGTTTGTTTGTCCAATGTACGTGGCTGGGCAGACTTTGCAGGGTATTTCATAGACCCCTTGGTTTTCCAACTGAATTTTATCCTTGGGGTTTCTGAGGATATTGGCTATTTTTTGGTTGGTGCAAAAGGCTGTTTTGATATTGTGTTTATGGAGGATTTTGCTAATTTTATCTGTAGTGCCCTTGATATAAGGAAGGAGGGCTATGCCATTGTTTTCTTCTGTGTCTTGGTTTTTGGGGGGTGTTTCTTTTTGGATTAGCTTCGTAACCCTGTTTTGCTGGTATCCATTGGCAATTAACACATTTGAGAGATTCTGTAACTCAGTTGTCAAGTGGTCTTCGTCAGCCAGGCGTTTGGTTCTGGAGATGAGAGTCTTGGCTACGGAGTTTATTTGTGCAGGGTGGTGGTGTGATTGTGCATGTAAGTAGCGGTTGGTGTGTGTTTTTTTCCGGTAGATAGTGTGTCCTAGGGAGCCATCAGGTTTTTTGTAGATTAGGACGTCAAGGAAGGGAAGTTGGTTGTTGGCTTCTATTTCCATAGTGAATTGTATTTTGGGGTGTAGGCTGTTGAGATGTGTGAGGAAGCTATCCAGTTTTTCCTTCCCGTGTGGCCAAATTACAAAGGTGTCGTCAACATATCTGAGCCAAAGTTTGGGTTTGTGTTCTGACTTGTCTAAAGCATTGGTTTCAAAGTGTTCCATGTACAGGTTAGCGATGACCGGTGAGAGGGGTGATCCCATAGGTGCTCCTTCTATCTGTTTGTATCTTTGTCCATTGTGGATGAAGTACGTGTTGGTTAGGCAGTGGTTGGTCAGGTCCAAGATGTATTCGGGGGGATTGTATTTGTTTTGAATGGCTGTCAAGGCTTCATTAATGGGCACTTGTGTGAAGAGAGATACAACATCGAAGCTCACAAGTAGGTCATTGGGTTGTAGGTTTTGCTTCTTTATTGTTTCTATGAACTGGAAGGAGTTTGGAACGTGTGAAGAGATGGATTCTGCATAGGGCTGAAGTTGCTTGGCGAGAAATTTAGCGAGATTTTGTAGAGGTGAGCCTATGGAGCTGACTATTGGTCTGAGTGGTGTTCCTTCTTTGTGTATCTTGGGGAGGCCGTAGAGTTTGGGGCATCTGGATGATTTTTCTCTGGGGATGATTCTTAGCTGGATTTCTTCACTGATAGGAGAGGCTTTTATTTTGGATTTGGTGGTTTTTTCCAGATAGGTGGTGGGATCTGTTTTTATAGGTTGGTAGGTAGGGTCTTGGAGTAGATTTGATAGTTTTGCTTGGTAGTCCGATGTGTTCATCACAACAGTGGCATTACCTTTGTCTGCTGGGAGAATGATTATGTTGTTGTCTTTCCTCAGGTTGGTGAGTGCTTTCTGTTCTTCTTTGTGTAAATTGCTTCTGGGTGGTTTGCTGGAGCAGAGGATGTTGGTGACTTCAAGTCTGATTTTATTGGCTTCATCTGGATTGATTTTGGTTAGGCTAGCTTCGACTCCGCATATGATGTTTTCCGTGGGGATGCGTCTCGGGGCGACTGCAAAGTTGAAACCTTTGGAGAGTACTTTGGTTTCAGTTGAGGTGAGGATCCTGTCTGATATGTTATGTACTGTTTGTTTCATGGGTTGTTGTGGAGGGTGGCTGGGCTTCTGGCGTTTCTCTAGTTTGTGGAGTTTGTTGGTGTGTGTGTCTGTCTTGTGTGAGGTCTCCGTTTCAGCTCTCCAGACGGCTAGTTGTTTGCATTTGTCCCAGAGTGCAGGGTGGATTTTGTTACAGAGTTTGAGGTGAAGAGTGAGTAGATCTTTGTTGGTTTGGTTTAGTAGGTATCTTTTCTTGTGTAGTTCGTTTCTGATTAGAGATAGTTCAGTTCGTTTCAGGATCCTTTCGGTAGCTGGGGTTTTAGAGTGGAATTTAAGTTGGAAGCATGTGGGAATTAAGTTGTTGTCTCGGCAGTTGCGTAGGAACAAGAGATCACATAAGATGGTGGCTCTTCGGATTTCTAGTTTCTCGTAGGTTCTTGTCAGCTGGAAGGTTTCCTCCCCGTAGAGGTGAGATATTTGCTTTCGTAGATTTTCACGGGTACAGGAATGCAGGTTTTGGTGTCCTCGGGTGTCTTCCCGTGTAAAAGTTGGGGTGTCTAGGCGACGTTTCGACGAGGTCTCACTCGTCATCTTCAGGCTGGTGCTTTCGGCTTCTTGTTACTGGAACAGAGCAGGATCTCAGTGTTTGAGTTCCTATAAATACTGTTGAGGAGGTGTGGTGTATAGCCTCCAATGTTCTGGGCAGAGAGGAGGTTCCCAGGCTAGTGTGCCTTTTCTTCTTTTGTTCCTTAATTACTTGAGGGATATCTTGAGTGATTTCTTGAGTGATTTCCTGAATCCCACTTAGGTGGGTCATTAGGTGTGGATTAGTTGCTAAAGCCTTCGTGTCTTGAACTCTTGAACTTTGTGAAGAGTTTTTCTGAGAAGATGGCTGTACTGCACTTGGTTGTGCTCTGGCTTGGCTTCGTGTATAGGGGCGAGCTGTGGTTTTGTGGCCTGTGCCAGCCAGATCTGTGTAGGGATTGCAGGGGGGTGCAGCATCCGGAGGTGCCACCCTGGTTTGGCTACTGGATGGTGTCTGTAATTTATCTGTGGAGAGGGTCTGGGTTTGGGTCTGGTGTGGTTGATTGGTGATGGCGTTCTGTGTGCCTACACAGATCTGGCTGGCACAGGCCACAAAACCACAGCTCGCCCCTATACACGAAGCCAAGCCAGAGCACAACCAAGTGCAGTACAGCCATCTTCTCAGAAAAACTCTTCACAAAGTTCAAGAGTTCAAGACACGAAGGCTTTAGCAACTAATCCACACCTAATGACCCACCTAAGTGGGATTCAGGAAATCACTCAAGAAATCACTCAAGATATCCCTCAAGTAATTAAGGAACAAAAGAAGAAAAGGCACACTAGCCTGGGAACCTCCTCTCTGCCCAGAACATTGGAGGCTATACACCACACCTCCTCAACAGTATTTATAGGAACTCAAACACTGAGATCCTGCTCTGTTCCAGTAACAAGAAGCCGAAAGCACCAGCCTGAAGATGACGAGTGAGACCTCGTCGAAACGTCGCCTAGACACCCCAACTTTTACACGGGAAGACACCCGAGGACACCAAAACCTGCATTCCTGTACCCGTGAAAATCTACGAAAGCAAATATATATATATATATATATATATATGGTAAAGGTACCCCTGCCCGTATGGGCCAGTCGTGTCTGACTCTAGGGTTGTGCGCCCATCTCACTTAAGAGGCCGGGGGCCAGCGCTGTCCGGAGACACTTCCGGGTCACGTGGCCAGCGTGATGAAGCTGCTCTGGCGAGCCAGCACCAGCGCAGCACACGGAAACGCCGTTTACCTTCCCGCTATAAAGCGGTCCCTATTTATCTACTTGCACTTAGGGGTGCTTTCGAACTGCTAGGTGGGCAGGAGGAGGGACCGAGCAATGGGAGCTCACCCTGTCGTGCGGATTCGAACCCCAACCATACGATCAGCAAGTCCTAGGCGCTGAGGTTTTACCCACAGCACCACCCGTGTCCATATATATATATATATATATATATATATATATATATATATATATATATAGTAGCACAGACGGTCCAGGAATCAGCCTGTTTTTACATGAGTAGAATGTGTCCTTTTATTTAAAATGCTTCTCCGGATTATTTGTGGGGCATAGGAATTCATTCATTATTTTTTTCAAAATATAGTCCGGCCCCCCACAAGGTCTGAGGGACAGTGGACCGGCCCCCTGCTTTAAAGGTTTGCTGACCCCTGCAGTAGAACCTAATATTAAATTGAAGTTAGGCTTTGTTTGCTCTCTGGTTTATGGGGACTGCCTGTACAGTGTTTCTTTTGTCTTGAGAACAGTATCAAACTCTTTATAGCACCTTGGATTTTTGACAGATCCTTTTGAGCCTTTTCATGGTGGCCTTTTCAAAGCTCCATGATGCCATTCACTGGCCCTTTTCTGTTCTTACCTTGTTTACTGCTTCAGAGTGAATTGTGAAAGGGGGTTGAATCAGATAGCTAGTCAAAATACAGAATACTGAAAAGGTCAGATTTACAAGACATGATTTCTATATATTATTTTTTTTAAAAAAAAATTCTAGCAAATGAATGAGGGGGCCTCACAAGACACATAATTGAGTTTGCATCGCATCATGTGGCACATATTCTAGAGGCTGAGGGGGGAAAGTGGGGTGTTTATCCTTTTGACTCTGATATCCCTGTCACACATATGACATTCAGAATTCTGATTTTGATCATTAATCTTCAAAACTTAATGAGAATCTATTCTCCGTGTAGCCACTAAAGTTGAGATGGTGTCTGTTTCAAAGAAGCTCATTCTTATGCAGAGTGTCTCATTAACTGGCTTTGAAACACTTGGTCATGTATGTCATTGCCCTTTCTTCTCCTCGCTGCCCTTGCACAAGATGAGCACCGCGCTTCTCAAAGCATGCATCAGTACCACCTGTGGAAAAGTGACGTCTTGAGATTAACAGAGCCTCTCAGAAGAAGGTTAGAGGGCACATTCCTTTGAGACATCCGGATTTGCATGAAATGGGAGGTTTGGTTAGTTCAGCTTTCCTCAAACAGGTGTCCTCCAGAGCAGTGGCGTAGCGTAGGTTGTCAGCACCCGGGGCAAGGCAAGTAATTTGCACCCCCTAACCCGTGGATTTGCGCCCCCTAACCCTTGGATTTGCTCCCCCTAACCCTAACCCCCAGATGTTGCGCCCGGTGCGGCCGGCCCCCCCTGCACCCCCCACGCTACGCCACTGCTCCAGAGGCTTCGTGCCACAACTCCCATCAGGCCCAACCATTCTGGTCAGTGGCGTAGCGTGGGGGGTGCAGGGGGGGCGCGCTCGCACTCGCAGCTCTCTGCCCCTACCTGGCTCACTCACTCTCTCTCACTGCAGTGCTGGCTGTGCGAATCCGATCCGAGCCGCCGGGTCGCCGCCCACTGTGGAGGGGAGGGTGCCAGGCGTGCGGTGCGGAGAGAGAGCGAGGGACTACTTGGGGGAGGGACGGTGCAGCGGGGGGGGGGCAAATTACTTGCCTTGCCCCAGGTTAGGGGGTGCAAATTACTTGCCTTGCCCCGGGTGCTGACAACCCACGCTACGCCACTGATTCTGGCTACCCTGGCTGGGGCTGATGGTTTTTCTATACCAAAGAATCTCGAGGGCTCCAAGTTGGTGAATGGTGGTTTACATATTCCTGCTTCTTCAGTGCGGTAGTGTCAGAATCGGCTTCCTCCCATGTGGCAGTAAATAAGAAGATGAGCGCCACAACCCCAGAGTCATCCGTGACTGGACCTTACTGTCAGGGGTCCCTTTACCTTTACCTTGCATGATACATGAAGCCAAACTAAGGCTGGATCTGGACCCATCAAAGAAGTGTTTCAGTTAAACGTGTTGCAAACTTTGAATGAGAAATCGAGTTAGCAAAAACGGAACTCCATATCGCCCTCTGGTGCCACAGTGTTATAATGCATATTGTTGTTGTTGTTTAGTCGTTTAGTCGTGTCCGACTCTTCATGACCCCATGGACCAGAGCACGCCAGGCACTCCTGTCTTCCACTGCCTCCCACAGTTTGGTCAAACTCATGCTGGTAGCTTCGAGAACACTATCCAACCATCTGGTCCTCTGTCATCCCCTTCTCCTTGTGCCCTCCATCTTTCCCAACATCAGGTTCTTTTCCAGGGAGTCTTCTCTTCTCATGAGGTGGCTAAAGTATTGGAGTCTCAGCTTCAGGATCTGTCCTTCCAGTGAGCACTCAGGGCTGGTTTTCTTAAGAATGGAGAGGTTTGATCTTCTTGCAGTCCATGGGACTCTCAAGAGTCTTCTCCAGCACCATAATTCAAAAGCATCAATTCTTCAGCGATCGGCCTTCAGCCCCGAGTGCTGCATTGTATAATGCATATAAGGTAAAAGTAAAGGTACCCCTGCCCGTACGGGCCAGTCATGTCCGACTCTAGGGTTGTGTGCCCATCTCCCTTAAGAGGCCAGGGGCCAGCGCTGTCCGGAGACACTTCCGGGTCATGTGGCCAGCGTGACGAAGCTGCTCTGGCGAGCCAGCACCAGCGCAGTGCACGGAAACGCCGTTTACCTCCCCGCTATAAAGCGGTACCTATTTATCTACTTGCACATAAGGGTGCTTTCGAACTGCTAGGTGGGTAGGAGCTGGGACCGAAAAACCGGAGCTCACCCCGCCGTGGGGATTCAAACCGCCGACCATGCGATCGGCAAGCCCTAGGCACTGAGGTTTTACCCACAGAGCCACCCGCGACCCGTGCATATAAAACACTTTTTCTTTGCCAACATAGCTGAGTCCTAAGAGAAGTGCTCCCAGCCACTTTGTTTTGTAGTCCTTTTTGCTTCTGTGCCATTCTTGGCTTAAAGGCATGCCATCCCAACCCAGTCTCAAACTTGAGCTCACAAACTATAAGCTGCAGTCAGGCTTGGTCATCATCTTATTTCACCATGCATGTAACCGACATATTTCTTCTTCTGTTCTAACTACCCTGTAGTGAATTTCTAATCATTCAGCTTGCAAGCCCTTGCTTAGAATCAACACTTACTTCTTAGCTGCTCCTGTTTATTCTGTATTATCCCAATTAACCTGTGGAGGGAAGGAAGGATTCACAGATAGGAAAAGCAGGATGAGAAATTTAAAAAGCAGCTTGCCTGGAGGCCTTGCATTGTCCCAACAGAGTAAAATTTGAATTTTTGCCTCAGGCAAAAGACTTGGAGATGCCCTAGGTTGATCATTTTAGGCAACGAAAATCAACATCTCTAGATTTATTGTGTGGTGAAGATTAAAAAAATCTCAAAAATACTTACATCTCCCCTGCAAAAGTGCCCTAGATTTCCAATAAAAAATAAACTTGTGCTTTACTTGTATAGATGGGTATAAAAGGCAGAATTCTTGTCTTTCTTCACTTCCCTGCATCTAATACTAATTGCATTCATGGAATTCAATATTTTAAATGATCCACACAATGAGAGTTATTATTATTTTGAGGGGGAAATTTCAGTTACTGTAGACTACATATTTATGTGGTCATATTGCAAGGCAAAAAGCAGTACCTTACGAATGGATGTTGCGAAGGCAGTTTTATTCCTTTGCAACCAAGTGCTTTTAGGTAAAATATATCAACAAACTTAATAGCCAACTGAATTTTTAAGATTTTAAAAGCTTCTTCAGTTTATTAGGGTATTAAATATGCACTATAATGTGAGAAAAGTATTTAAGTTTCTGTTTAGCTACACCTGTTTTCCTGGGAAGCATTTCAGCTTTTGTTAATACTGGGGGGGGGGGGGGACTAGTAACAAAAAGTCCCTTTCAAAAATAGATTGCCATTTTCTTTTCTTCCAGTTCCTCACCCAACACAAGCTTCTGGCACAACCTATTACACACATGAGGACACACATTTGTTGAGTCGCTTTCAACACACACAATCAATCATTTTCTTGCCTTACGGCAACACAAGTTTACCCCACACACTTTCTTCTCAGCTTGTAGAAGACCAAACTGTCTAAATAAAATCCTGTTATACTTCACCTTTTCAGCCAACGACCGAACTCAACTGGGCATCTTACACAAGCTAGAAAGGCATGGTTCTCATATTAAATTTGGAAGTCAAAACTGAAATAGTTCTAGGAGGAGAAATGGCTGCTTTCCTTGAAAACCGAAGGTGTTTTAGCGTTCAAAAATGGATACACAGATGTTGTACAGTAGATGGGTATCTAGCAAGCAGTGGCGTAGCGTGTGGGGTGCAGGGGGGGCCGGCCGCACCGGGCGCAACATCTGGGGGGGGGCGCGCTCGCACTCGCAGCTCTCTGCCCCTACCTGGCTCACTCACTCACTCTCACTGCAGTGCTGGCTGTGCGAATCCGATCCGAGCCGCCGGGTCGCCACCCACTGTGGAGGGGAGGGTGCCAGGCGTGTGCTGCGGTGCGGAGAGAGAGTGGGGGACTATCTGGGGGAGGGACAGTGCAGCGGGGGGGGTGCAAATTATTTGCCTTGCCCCAGGTTAGGGGGCGCAAATTACTTGCCTTGCCCCGGGTGCTGACAACCCACGCTACGCCACTGCTAGCAAGGGCTGTTCAGTAGCGGCACACAGGACATGGAAGGTTCACCTGATCCCTTCACTCCACACAAACAGGAAAAAGAATCTTACACAGGCAGCCTTGTTCAGAAATCTGATATTGCTCTGTTTAGACCAGAGGTTGTCAACCTGGTCCCTACCGCCCACTAGTTGGTGTTTCAGGATTCTAGGTGGGCAGTAGGGGGTTCTATGGCACAAGCGGAATCCTCCTTCCATCGAGCACTGGTGGGCGGTAAGGAAATTTTACCATCAAGAAAGATGTGTTAGTGGGTGGTAGGCATACAAAGGTTGACTACCCCTGGTTTAGACTGTTCAAATTCCTATATTAGTCTACACTAATTTGATTTTTAATTTTGGTTTTAGTTTCCAGGTCACCTTTTGCAGGGACAGGGCAGTATCTTATCCCTATGTATGCTGCCTTTGGAGCCTTGATTAAAAGTTGGATATAAATTAATAAATTAACATCTTTTAATAGATTAATAAATAAATAAAAATAGCATTTGTATTTGCATTCTAGCCATTAGGTGGGTGATTTCTGGATGGGTGAATTCTGCATTTTCTGCGTTAATCGGCATTTTTTATTTTATTTTTAAAATCCTGCATTTAAATGCCTTTCTAAATTATCTCGTTTTGAATATATATTCCCACAAAATACAGTTATAAACTCTGTGCATCCCAAGCTCTGACCAGATACCAGATGCTTTTTCTTCCCTTTTTACTGCAGATACAGCAGTACAAGTCTTGTTCACATCAGTCATTCCTGCTTATAATACTGGAATTGGTCCTTAGAATCCGACCCTTTCCTTAAATTATTACGCTAGTGAAGGACGGGAAGTAGGTCAAATCTTACTGCCTATTTGATGATTAATAAGGATATAATAAAATACCCCAAAAACGGGTAGCAGCAGTGAAAAATTTCTATGCATACTCGTTTTAAAATGTAAAACCAATTAGTTTGGGCAATATCCATATTTCTCTTTAGTTAGCATTCTGCATGCCTTTCAGCAACAGCATTATTAACACATTCAGATAGGCACCAAAATAAATGCTGTATTAATTTTGGAAGTCAGGAAGCAGAAAAATGTCTCTCTAGCTAACACCCACAGCACATACACAGACAAAAAGCCAGTGCATAATGGAAATACGAGGCAATTTGCTTCTTACTACTGTCAATTCAGGAACATATTTTGCCTTTTTAATTTTTTGACAAGTGGCAATGAGTCTCCCCTCCCTCTGTTTCAAATGTTTCACTTAGGTGTGAAAAACAGAACATCCCTTGTTGGAGTTTCAGGTATGATAATAATAATAATAATAATAATAATAATAATAATAATAATAATAATAATAATAATAATTTATTTATATCCTGCCATCCCCAGCCAAAGCTGGGCTCAGAGCAGCTAACAACAATAAAAGTAACACAATTTACATAAAATCACAGTTGATTGATTGAAATGCATTCTAAAATCAATTCATTCTAAAATCAATAGTAGATCTTATTCTAATTGCTCCCGCTAAAAACCTTGCAGTTTTTGCTGTCACCTGGTCATCTTGATCTGCTAAAAGAAAGGACATAGTAGCATGGACAATAGTAGAGGGGTAATAACCTCACTCCTCAAATCTTTATAAAGAGTGCAAGCCAGAAGCACATGAGCCACTGACTTTATACTGCCATCTCCACGTGGACATAACCATTTTTCCAATGGAATATTTTGAAATCGACCCTCAAGTATTCACTTAATCCACAAGGAGACTTGTGTACATTGAATGAATGCCAAAAACTTGCTGTTTGTCTCTTCTATCCATGCTCTCTTAAAATGTTGCTTGTGTTCCACTAATGTCCTTAACTCTTATGAAATGAAAACTCTCCGGGTCATTTAGTTCAAGTTGTGTTTCCCCCCATTTATTTCTTGACTTCAGGGCGAAACGTACACATCAAATGCAAATGTACGGATGTACCTAACGTTCTCTTTTCTGCAGGAAAAGACACTCTGTGAGATGGTAACTGAGAACAGAGAGGTAGAGGGCACATGTTTGATGTGGGGATGGAAGTGCAGAACTAGCACTATTTCTGTAGAAACCCCTTAAGGGTTGAATCTGGATGTCTAACTGTGCAGAATCCTGTATTGGGAAGTTTTTAATGTTTGACATTTTCATGTGTTTTTATATGTGCTGTAAGACACCCAGAGTGGCTGGGGAAACCCAGCCAGATTGGTGGGGTATAAATGATAATAATTATTATTATTTTACCCCCATGTGGCCTAGTTCCTTGTGAAGCATGTAACAGAATCACATAGAGTAGACAGGTCAATGTTATTACAGCAGATGGCGCTGTGGTCTAAACCACTGAGCCTCTTGGGCTTGCTGATCAGCTCCTGTTGCTCTGTCCCAGCTCCTGCCAACCAAGCAGTTCAAAAGCAAGCCAGTTCAAGTAGATAAATAGGTACTACTGTGGTGGGAAGATAAACACCATTTCCGTGCATTCAGGTTTCTGTCACGGTGTTCCGTTGAGCCAGAAGCAGTTTAGTCATGCCAGCCACATGACCTGGAAAGCTGTCTGTTGGCAAATGCCATCTCCCTTCACCTGAAAGCGAGATAAGCGTCACCACCCCATAGTCGCTTTTGACTGGACTTAACCACCCAGGGGTCCTTTACCCTTCTTCTGCTTGCTGCAGTCTGAGATGAACCCTCCAGATAATGTTTTCATGAACATCTGCCAGCTTTTCTTAGGTCCATCATGAGACGTCCGCCAGCGTCCAACCACAGATACCAGCTGTTATGTACTGATGTTCTTACCCTGGGCCAGCAGGGGGTTACTGTAGATAGTTTTCACTCAGGTCCACGTCAGTTATTTTAGGCGGGAAACCCTGGGTTGTTGTTGCTACAATGTTGACAGCCGGCTCCTATAAAACGAGGCCGGCTGAGCTGTTTGCTGTTCAGTCTGTCCAGCTTACAATAAAGAGCTGCTCTGGAGAAATCACTGTGTCGTCTGATGTGTTCGCCCACAACTTAACACCAGCAGCCTTCAAGCAAGCAAACTTGCCTTATTATCGCTCCCTAGCATCCCACTGCCAGAGGATTGCCTCCTTCCATTCACCAGTTTGCCTCCTCCAAATGGAAGAAACCTGGGCAGTGCTGAATGTCACATCCATTGCCAGGTGTGTCCTGCTGGAAATAGAAAGGGGCTTTCCCCTTGACCTGCCTTTATATCCACTCAGTTGCCAAGTGCTTTTGTGACATCATAAGAAACCCACAGCCAATGGCAACAGCTGGGGAAGCATCATCTTCATTGCTTTAAGCCTCACAATGGCGGGTGGACCTATCAGTGATTGTGTGCTTGTTTATTCGGGATGCGGGTGGCGCTGTGGTCTAAACCACTGAGCCACTTGGGCTTGCCAATCAGAAGGTCAGCAATTTGAATCCCTTGGCAAGGTGAGCTCCCTGTCAGCATCGCCCTTGAGCCAGTGTTACCAACTGGACTCATCCACCTCAGCCCCGACTGGGCTAGGCGAGCTGGATGGCACTTCCAGAGACCACCTTCCTCTGCGGAACAGGTCCAAGTGCCGTGGACTCACAACTCAGAGCTGTGAGCACCGCAAATCACTCCAACAAGAAAACAGTCGTTGTGCAGCAGAGTACAGCAGAGCATAAATCACTCGGACGACAGCGCTGAAGAATATCTTCTTTTATTCACTAACAGCTACTGTACTATACAAACTATATACAAATGGAGATGCTGGACTGCACTGAGTCTTACAGCTGCTTTCTGCAGCAACCTTATCTACACAGAGATAACACTCAGTCTTTTTGACACGCTGACTGACTCACTCCCTGACCGACTCTCTCTCTCTCTGGCCGACTCTCTCTCTCTGAGTCTCTCTCTCTGAGTGTGGTGCTGGAGTAGAATATGTAGATATAAGAACACGCCTCCTCCTCTCTGCAGAGTCAGGAGACTGATGAGGTGATTCTTGGGTATGGGAGGGGTGAAATCTCCTCACTCCCGTTGCTCTGTCCCAGCTTCTGCCAACCGAGCAGTTCAAAAGCACGCCAGTGCAAGTAGATAAACAGGTACTGTTGCTGTGGGAAGGTAAACAGTGTTTCTGTGCACTTTGGCTTATGTCAAGGTGTCCTGTTGCAACAGAAGTGGTTTAGTGATGCTGGCCACATGACCCAGAAAGCTGTCTGTGGAACGCTGGCCCCTTCACCTCCAACTTTTCTCCAGTGAAAATAGGGACTTCCTACCCAGAGCTTTTTTTTTCATCCAGAACTCACCAGAACTCAGTTCCAGCGCCTCTCAGGTGGGCACCATCGTCATTTTAAGAGGCACTTATTTTTCTAGCAAAAGAGCACTGCATGCTACTCCGATATACTCTGTCAAATAAATAGTCCTCCATTTCTCCATGTAACCCTGTGTCAAAGAATAAGTGGAACTGCTCACGTATCACAAGAGATGGTGTCTGAACTGTCCAAAACTTTTGTTTTGTTCAGCTACAGGATTGGCAGTCCAGGTGCAGGGAACCTCGAAAACAAGCACAAAGTGTCATTTTCTTTCCTGATTGCCTTAGACTGTCGTATATATAAAAAGTGGATGAAATACCTTGACTAGCATTGGAAGGAGAAGCAGAGAGTGAAAGGAGGCAGTGTAAACAATGAAAGAAGCAAAACGTTTTGTGAGAGCAAGCCGTTTATCCCCCTAGAAAGAATCCGTTATCTATGGTCAGTAGGAAAGGAAAAAGCAACTTTGATTTCTTGGTTTATAAAGAATACTAGAAAGATTACAAACTTGATCCAAGACCTTGAGCTAGGAAAGAAGTTTCATTTATTCTTCCTTGGCTGGTTTTTTTTCTTCTGTATGTTTTCATGTTGTGCCTCTGGAAATTTAGGAACAAGACAAATTTGTCAAACTATGTGTCAGTTCTTGGGGGCAAGACAGACAACTAAAAGACAAAGGGGAAAAATAACTCAAAAGTGCAAGACTTCTAGGGTTGTTCCTTCCTCCTATTTACCTTTGCCTTCTTTAAAAAATGCAACACTGTAATATGCAGTATGGGTGAAAGGGTTAAAACCCCACTCCCCACATGCCACGGTCTTGATCCACATTGGGAGCCTTCAGACAGCTTCTGTTTGAAACACACACAATACAAATACTAATGTACAGTGGTACCTCAGGTTACATACGCCTCAGGTTACATACGCTTCAGGTTACAGACTCCACTAACCCAGAAATAGTGCTTCAGGTTAAGAACTTTGCTTCAGGATGAGAACAGAAATTGTGCTCCGGAGGCGCAGTGACAGCAGGAGGCCCCATTAGCTAAAGTGGTGCTTCAGGTTAATAACAGTTTCAGGTTAAGTACGGACCTCCGGAACGAATTAAGTACTTAACCTGAGGTACCACTGTACACTCATTTAACATAACATTGAAGCTGGCCTCTGCTTGTATATCCCTGGCTTGAGAAGGATTCCCATGTGCAAATGGGTTGTTGCTTGCTTTCAAGTAGCCAAGCCTGCAAGCACTGTCCTTTTTTCCCCTCCTTTTTTTTTTTAAAGCAATGTTTATGCTTAGGAAGAGGAGGAGGCTGGATATCCCAGCCGCTGCTACCACATCTCAGGCCTGAATTATAGCATGGAACAGACTACCACAGAGCCTAGATGGGTCACATAGCTCAGAAGCAGCAGTCCCTCCAATATTCCTCAGATGAAGATAGGGAATTTTTTCACTCCTCCCAAAGCATCATCATTGACCTCGCCATTTTTGCCCCCTCCCACATTGCAGAGCATTTCCTACAAGAAGAAGGATGAGAGACTCCACTACTAAGTAAAAGGTAAAGGACCCCTGGACGGTTAAGTCCAGTCAAAGGTGACTCTGGGGTTGAGGTGCTCATCTTGCTTTCACGCTGAGTGAGCCGGCATTTGTCCATAGACAGCTTTCCGGGTCATGTGCCCAGCAGGACTAAACCGTTTCTGGTGCAACAGGACACCGCGACGGAAACCAGAGCGCACAGATATGCCATTTCCCTTCCCACCGCAGTGGTACCTATTTATCTACTCTCACTGGCGTGCTTTCAAACTGCTACGTTGGCAGGAGCTGGGACAGAGCAACGGGAGCTCACCCCGACAAGCGGATTTGAACCGCTGACCTTCCGATCGGGAAGCCCAAGACAGCACACACCACCTCCACCATTCTGAGAAAACCCCTTAATCCAGATTTTATTTTATTCTTTGATTAGAAAAAGCAAAACACACAGTAATATATAAATTTTAGAAAGCGGCAAGATTAGATGCAGATGCATAAATCTTTAAAATGATAGTAGTAATCTCGACCCTGCTCCCCCTTTCAATTAATCTAGAGATAAATAAACTCAGCCTAATAAGGCTGCAGGCAGAGCCAGATAACTGCAGGTGGCAAAGAAATATTCTTCCTCTCCTCACCCTGTAGAAGGGAATGCTTCTTCTTACATGACAACTGTTACGAGACCGCCTGTGTCATTTAAGAACAGAAACAGAATGCTTCTTGCTTCAGAGCTACCGTTTCATCCATGTACAAATTTATGTAGTTTAATAGATAAATCAATTAGCAGGCGAGACAGGTGATCACAGTTCCTCATGTGTGCTTCCTTGCATTTCTTGCACAGCAAAATAAAACCAGAGGTGGAATGGGAGCACAATTAACCCAGTAAGAAGTCATTATTATTGAAAACCTAAGAGGCATATAATTGTGTTCTACTAGCCTTAGAAGGCTTTACAAAATGTAATCTCTTATTTACCCAGCCAGGTCTTGCTCTTCAGTCGCAAGAGACCATGAATTGCACCGCACTCCATTTTGCAGCGGCTCTAAGGCCATTTCCTGTCGTTTTGGAAGGAAAAGGAGCAACCCTGTCAATCTGCTTGTTTTGTTTGGAACACAGAAATGTTGAGAGAATTAATTCCAGGCAAAATATTTCAATCAATATTTATCCATGATTAAAGAGAAGATGGTACATTACAGGCCAAACGGGACTGTCACAACACTTTTCCCCGCACATGTCCCAAGCCTTCAGAACAGACAGATAAACCACAAATTGTGTCACCCTGGTGAGCAGCTGTCAGAGAACGCAACAGATTGGAAAAAGGGAAATCTATTACAGAGAAAATGATGCAGCCACCAGACCCAGGGAGTCATCCTCCAGTGAACCAGGACCTTGCAGAAGGTATATGATGATATTCTTGGAACATGTAAAGGCCACTGGGCCCATCTTGCTGACACTTTCTAAATAGGCTATTTCTTTTAACTATCTCCCTCTACAGAGATGTTAGAACTTCTCACTTACCACTGGCTCTTCCCATTAAAGCTCTAATTATGTATGAGCCTGCAGGGCTAACAAAATGGGAGCTCAGCATGATGTTTTTATAGGTCCAGGTAGCACAACTACCATCACAGCTTTGCCTAGGACTGGGGCAGGCAGTCTTTCACTAGGAGAGGAAATCTACAAACTTGGAGCCCAAGCTGGACCAGAATTTAATTTGCTGTGCTATTACCGCAACTTGCATGCAAATGAAATTAAGCAAAGCCGGTGCCAGTTTCTGAACCAGTGTCCCTGCAAATAACTATGGTATATTGTTTCATTATGTTTTATTTGCAAAATAGCAGGCTTACATCCATTGCTGGACACTCATGATAGACAAAATTATCTTAAGCGAGAATGTCAGCCTGCAAGAAGACGTGGTCCCAGGTTCGTGACAGGGCTAGGAGAGACTGAAACCCTGTAGATCTTCTGCCAATCAGTATAAATAATACTGAGTTAAAGGTAAAAAGGGACCCCTGACCGATAGTTCCAGTCACGGACAAATCTGGGGTTGCGGTGCTCATCTCACTTTACTGGCCAAGGGAGCCAGCGTACAGCTTCCGAGTCATGTGGCCAGCACGACTAAGCCGGTTCTGGCGAACCAGAGCAGCGCATGGAAACACAGTTTACCTTCCCGCCAGAGTGGTACCTATTTATCTACTTGCACTGACATGCTTTTGAACTGCTACATTGGCAGGAGCTGGGACAGAGCAACGGGAGCTCACCCCATCGTGGGGATTCGAACCGCTGACCTTCTTATTGGCAAGCCCTGGGCTCTGGTTTAACCCACAGCGCCACCCAATAATCTGCCTGTTCCTCCTAAGTCCCCTGGCTAGTTCCCTTTGTTGGAGGACAGGAATGGGGATGCAGTAGCATCTTGCCCTTTGCATCGTGCTACAAAGTGCCCCGAATGCACCCTAAAAATCCTTGCTTTTAAGGTTTAACACCAATGCAGAGAAACACGTTTCTCAATCGTTCAGTTAAGAAACCCAGGATCCTTTAAAAGCCAGGTTGCTTAAAAAATACAGTGTTACCATTCTTCCACAAGCTTATGCGTTGTGATAAGCGCTCTCCAAGTTTCTCCTCATGACAGATGAGGAAGACATGCCATTATATTGTTTTTAACCTTAGTTCAGAGTAATTACTGTCAACAAACAACTCAGTTTTGTATATTTTAAATAATTAAAGGCAATCACTCTTCTTTGATCTCCCAGAAAAGCTCTTTCATTCAGCATTTTTGCTTATTCCCATCATACCTACAACACGGTTTTTGTTAAAAAGCAAGTTTCTCTGTAAACTGGTGTTCCCATTATGAATACACCATCATCCAGGCACTCATGTTAGAGGGTTCAGTGCCTCACCCGGGTTGGGAAAGATTTCTGATTTTGCACACACTAATAACATGCAAAACGTATTTAAAAAACACGAAGACGGCATCACGCTGAGCATTCCTTTCTAAGGAGTGCCTTTTCACAATTGCAAATTCCTGCTTCAAGGCTGCATTCTGTTTTATAAAATGCGTGTTTTCTGTTGATTCATTAACCATCTGCTTTGGATGATGCTGTGAAAGATGCTTTGGACTTTGCAATATGCAAATATCACCAAAGAAAGAAAGAACAGGCCTCAGGATGTAGCCACATCCTACTGGTTTTTCTTCTTCACTCCCCCCCCCCCCACTATTTGACTTTTTATTAAATATAGTACAGTTGGACAAGAGCAACTATTCATTTTCCTCACTGCGAAGCCTGGCATTTGGATTGGTGACTTTGATAGCAAGCTGAGCTGCTCTTTCCACAATTATCTTCCGATTCTTGGGTGAAACCTTGTGAGCAATCTCTACACAATAGGACTTGTTGCTCAGCAGCCGCTCTTTGACGTTGTGGACAAGGAACTTTCTGAAGGCTGAAGGCAATATGTGCTTTGTCTTCTTACTGCTTCTTACAATACTGGGCATCAATATTTGGCCCTTGAATTTTCTGAGAACTCTTTTGTCAATACAGCTGGGCTTCCACCAGTTACGCTTAATTTTGACATAGTGGTCAGAAGGATGGCGGATGAACTTCTTCGTCCTCTTCTTGACGATCTTAGGCTTGATGAGGGGTCTTGTGGCAAGACCTCCTGGAGGAATTTTACCTTTATCACTCAAATGCTAGCATGGAGTCAAAACTATTATTGTATGTTTGAACATATCTTCTATAACCATCCCATTTTTCCGTAAATTTTTGCTCTGAGTTTACTAACCAGTTGAGCCGTCTCCACCAATTCCTGTAATTTGATTTGCCGATCTGTTATTTTTGGAGCCTCGTGATCACGATCAAGATTTATTGTTTCCTTCAAGCACAATAGCAGGGCAGAGAGAGAAATAAGGCAGAAGGCAACTTTTGGATTTTTAAGATTTAAGCACTTTTAGCTCGCCTGAAGCCTTAGTGATTTTAAGCATCATTAGAATACATGGTTATATATGGATATATGAATATATAGAAATCACAAAGGAACTAAAAGGAGGTGGACAACAATTAAGGATTCGTCATGTTTTCAGAATGTATTAGAAAAATTATATAGAAAGGTTTATTGTTTTGTGTACATTCAAATGTAAGATAAAATATATGCAAAGGGACTTGACAGGAAGTCAAAGTTGAAGAAAAGATTTTGGAAGATAAAAGGGGGAAAATATTTACTTTCATTATCATCATTTTGTGTGCGGGTGTGGGTGTCTGCACATATGTGTGTTGTTGTTTGCAATGTTTGGGAGGAAATAAGACGGTAAATGGACGCGGGTGGCGCTGTGGGTAAAACCTCAGCGCCTAGGACTTGCCAATCGTATGGTCGGCGGTTCGAATCCCCATGGCGCGGTGAGCTCCCATAGTTCGGTCTCAGCTCCTGCCCACCTAGCAGTTTGAAAGCACTCTTAAGTGCAAGTAGATAAATAGGTACCACTTTATAGCGGGAAGGTAAACGGCGTTTCCGTGTGCTGCACTGGCTCGCCAGATGCAGCTTCGTCACGCTGGCCACGTGACCCGGAAGTGTCTCCGGACAGCGCTGCCCCCGGCCTCTTAAGCAAGATGGGCACGCAACCCCAGAGTCGGACACGACTGGCCCATACGGGCAGGGGGTACCTTTACCTTTACTAAGACGGTATATAACAAATAACAAACTAAATATCGATGTATGTAATTTTTATTTCTTAATTATATTTAGTGGTAGTATGGCTGTATTATTTTTTGTAACATAAAATCATTCAATAAAAACTATTTTTAAAAAAATAAAAAAAGGAAACAATAAATCTGATGTGTTGGCATTTTTCTATAGGGAACCATCTCCAGACGGCTTCTCAGGCTTACAAGATGGGGCTGAGTTGGGGAACAGGAAAAAGCAGCCAGCCACAATGCAATGTTCTAAGCCGATAACAGATGGTGGGGGTTATTCAGGTGTCAACGGTCAAATAGGTTTCTTTTCCTCTTTATTGCTGAAAATTGGAGTAAAGGGCATAGTGATGTATCATCTGAGAAAATCAGAAGTATTCTTTACATGGGCAGGGGAACAGCTTGTGCCCACTCATTGGTTTGATTTTGCTGCAATATATGAATATGTCATGTTTTATGCTGTTTGTAATCAAGTATAAAAACCCAATGCACAGGGGCTTCGGGGCTGAGGCTCTGGAAGCTATTCCGCTGGGTCTTTATCGCTCAGCAATAAACTTTGCCTTCTTTTTCTCCACTGCTGCGTCTGTCGATTCTTGGACAGAATTTAAGTGGGCAACAGGTATTCCTTATATACTTGCAACAGTCTGAGGGCCGGCATAGTGTCTGCTGCAGAATGGCGGCACCCACACAGAGAGGGAGTGTAGAGAGGGAGAGAAAAGCCCCACCTCCTAGTATTGACAAACTCTTAACATGCCACAGAGCTGTATTTCGTTTAGCATAGTGGTTCCCAAAGTAGGCACACACACACACACACACACATCCGGGGTGCTAAGAAGCAAGGGAGTGGCGTGGGGGGAGTGTCCTTGGAAGGTAAAATAACTATCAGACTTTGAAAAGCTAATATCACTACATCAAGATCAACAAATTTGTTGAATTATTTACAATAAATAGTTTTAATTGGATTTTTAATAAATGTGCAATCCATGGTTACTGTTTTGAATTGTATCGTGTTATTATCTTCCTTAGTGGCTCATGCAAACCACTGTTCTGAATAATGCATTTGATAGTATGGGGGCACAGGGGTGTGGAAAGATATATCCGTGTCAATGTGCTATTTCATACACACACAATGTATCTTATCTAAATGGTCAGTTTGTCACCATAGTGTCCAGCAACCTAAAATCTACATAAGAGGAAGAGCCAGATGTCAGGGGTTATATGCTGATATTGTGCTACTTAGAACCCTGAGGCACAGGAAATTGCCTTATGCCAGATCAGACTATTTCCTAGTCTTGTCTGTTCTCTCTCCTCCCCCCCCCCCAGTAATTTTATTAGAATTTGGAAAAAGGGATCAAGATTATCATCTACTATCTTTTTATAAAAACTCTAAGACATTAATCTAAATAAAAACACAGACCAGAAAGAAAAATTTTAAAAAGGAAAGAGAGAGAGAGAGAGAGAGAGAGAGAGAGAGAGAGAAGGATGGAGAACTATAGAGAAGGGATAAAGGAGAGAAGAGGAGAGAAAGACAGGAGATAATGAAAGAAAAAGGAAGAAGGAAAGAAAGAAGCAGAGAGAGAGAGAGAGAGAGAGAGAGAGAGAGAAAGAAAGAAAGAAAGAAAGAAAGAAAGAAAGAAAGAAAGAAAGAAAGAAAAGATAATAAATAACTTCTGATTATTCATTGGTCCACTATATATAACGTTATGACCATAGGCACCAACTCCTAGGGGTGCAGGTGTATTTGGCCCCCTCAATATTTGTTGGCAGGGGGCTGAGCCCCCCAATGTTGAGGGAATGGAGGAGACCAAGCGTGGTGCAGCATCCTTGGTCAGCTCCTCCTGAGCGTGCGAGACGAGAAGCCCCTGGTCATTGAGGGTGTGCGGTGTTGCACTCTGCACTTGGCCTCCTCCCAACGATGCGTGTGCATTGCATGCATGACATCACAGGTGCGTGACGCTGGGCCCCCTCAGTATTGGGCGCAAGACAAAGCCTCTGCCCATGACTGCTGGTTTGATTTCAAAAATGTGCCCCTGGACTCTCTTTTTTTTTTAGAATACTTTTTATTAATTTAAACATATAAATTATAAACGGATCACAGAACATTATCACTTATACAATCTTTTTGGGCTTTCATTAGCACCTCTGATGATCCACCATTTTAATCACTTCTTATGCATTTCTTAACTTTATATTTACCTTTGAATTTCTTAACTAATCATCCTCCCCCTTATCCATTTTTGCAATAATTCCAATAATACTCCTCGCAAAACTTCTTGCAAACCTACAAACATTGTCTGATCTTCACAAATACTTTTCAAATAATCCGTAAATTTACTCCAGTCTTCTGTGAATCTCTGGTCCTGCCGATTTCAAATCCTTCCTGTTAGATTATCCAGTTCTGCATAGTCTATTAATTTCGTCCTCCATTCTTTTTTCGTCAGTAATTCTTCTTGCTTCCATTTTTGGGCCAATAATATTCTTGTTGCCGTTGTTGCGTATAAAAAGAGCTTACATTCTTTTCTATTTATATCACTCCCTACAATGCCCAGTAAAAACGCTTCTGGTTGATTTCAAAAATGTGCCCCTGAACTCTAAAAGGTTGGGTACCTCTGTACTATTCAAATGGGGCAGGGGCATGAGAACCACCATGTCAACTATAGTAGCAACTACAGTTGTAGGTACCCAACTATAGTTGTAGGTACTGTTAAGTTGTGGGTGAACATATCAGACGACACAGCGATTCTTCAAACAGCTCTTCTTTATTCTGAGGCCAGAACTGAACTGAACTGAGGAGCTCAGTCAGCCTGCTTATATAGAGCTCCAGAACAACGTAACTGTTGCAATTTTCTAAAACTATCCAATCACTGAACGTTGCTTTCGATCCTTAATTTGCATACAAACTATCCAATCACTGGACATCACTTTCGACCCTTTATTTGCATAACTATCTACAGTATCCCCCTGCTGGCCCAGGGTGAGAACTTCAGCACATAACAGGTACCCTGCACAACAATTTGCAATCGTCATCCGAAACTTCATCCACTTTCTGTTTTTAGCTTACAAATACCGCATGGAGCCCCAAACATTGCAAAAATCATATACCCAACTGAGGGGGAAATGCAGTCTTCCCCGCTGACTGTACAAGAGAAGTCTAAGAATTGTTTCAGAGGGTTAATGAACTAAGTAAAAGAAAATGCAAGCATTTTATATCCCACAGAAAACTTCCTCAAGGTGCCACAATCCACGCTAGAGACTGTCAAATGGTTCTTACTTTGTCTCAGTGAAAACAACAGAGCTTTTTTGGTGCCTCGAGCAAGCCTTTAGAAGTATGCCAACATGACCAAATCAAAAGCGATGGTCTTAGCCTCCCCACCAGCAAGACAATCAGTAATTAACTTCAAAGCTAACCGTTTCCTAAGGACTTAAAGTAACTGGAAATACAAATCTAGACCAGTTTAATTAAACTAATAATGCTAAGCCTGCAAGTTTTATTTTTTCCCCCTCCGCCCCCACACATAATCACTTGTATTAGATGCAATAGATAAATACTGATGGAGATTTGGTGCAAATGTTAAGAACAAGCAGGAAGCACAGAAAATGTAATAAAAGAACGAAAGAAAGCTGTTTTGGCAGCTGCATACTGAAGGGGATCTGTCAAGGCAACAAATGCTGTTGAAAACTGGGTGCAGAATGATACCAATGTTGAGTATTTTTAACATCAGTTGAGCAATGCTGTGCATAGAAAATAAGAGCAAAGATGCAGACAGAGGGTGAGGATTGGATTGTTCACAGTTCACAAAACTAAGCAACGTGGATGATAATTGTTGCTGATTCCTGGAGGCTGCTAAGACATAACATGAATACATTCTGAATTTTAAAGAGTTCAAGATTTCTACTGTTTCTAGATGTATTTACAAGCTGAGCTGTGAACTTGTGACATTTCTATCCCATCTCTCCTCTGGGGAGGTCAAGGTGTTCCTTATAGGTTCCTTATAGGGAAGGAGAAGAAATTTGATTTAGGGCACACTTACAAGGCTAAATATCACTTTGTGAAACCATACAAGAAATGAAACCCAGACATCCTTCATTTCAATTCTCTGAATGCTGCACCACAGTTCTACAGCCAAGTAATGTGTACAAAAAATGCAGATACTAGGGTGGTGTGCATTAAAATGTATATAGTGAAAATAACACAGAAAAATCCATCACATGGGCGGATATTTGCAAAAAACTACTTTAGACAACGTGGGTGGCGCAGTGGGTTAAAGCACAGAGCCTAGGACTTGCCAATCAGAAGGTTGGTGGTTCGAATCCCTGTGACGGGGTGAGCTCCGGTTGCTCGGTCCCTGCTCCTGCCCACCTAGCAGTTTGAAAGCCCGTCAAGTGCAAGTAGATAAATAGGTACCACTCTGGTGGGAAGGTAAACGGTGTTTGCGTGCACTGCTCTAGTTCGCCAGAAGCGGCTTAGTCATGCTGGCCACATGACCCGGAAGCTATACGCCAGCTCCCTCAGCCTGTAAAGCGAGATGAGCGCCGCAACCCCAGAGTCGGCCACGACTGGACCTAATGGTCAGGGGTCCCTTTACCTTTACTTTAGACAAAACTGCATACAGAAAACTATATATTTTGAGAAATTTGGTGGTGAATTTTCATGAGCGCTTTCTTAAAAAACAACAACAACCCACAAATTGATGTGGAAAGGTAGAGAACGGAACGTAATATTGTAAAAATGATAAATTGAGAGAAACTGGAACTCATCCCTCTGCACAGACCTTTATGAGGGAAAAAAGAATGTACCATATTTTTTGCTCTGTAAGACTCACTTTTTCCCTCCTAAAAGGGGAAATGTGTGTGCATCTTATGGGGCGAATGCAGGCTGCACAGCTATCCCAGGAGCCAGAACAGCAAGAGGGATTGCTGCTTTCACTGCACAGTGATCCCTCTTGCTGTTCTGGCTTCTGAGATTCAGAATATTTTTTTTCTTGTTTTCCTCCTCCAAAAACTAGGTGTGTCTTGTGGTCTGGTGCGTCTTATAGTGCGAAAAATACTGTATTTTCCTCTTGTAATGTCAAGCAAACAAAAACAAAATGTTTCCAGTCTTTCAAAGATTAAATTACCTTGTTGCGGATTTGGAGATGCTTGAGAAACATATCTAGCTTGTGGTCCATTTCATTCCAGATGGATGCTTCGCATTGCTGGTGTGGGGCGGGAAAGCTGTGCAAAGCAGAGAATAAACTTTTCCAACTGGTCAAGCCACCGTACTGCTGCTGTCACTGCTGGGTGGAAATTGACGCCCTGTTTCGAGATGAAATGTTCTTTCTATTGCAGGTGATGGGCAGTGGAGACTTCAACTTTGATCATCTTTCTCCATTAGGGAGCAAAAGGGGGTGAGGCTGGTGCAATGGCAGGAAAATGACTGCCGTTTTTATTGTCCTCCTAAAATGTGTGTTTGCCTCTTTCTTGACATGTTGGCAATTAGGGATGTAACCCAGGCTAAACTAATTCCAGCTCTTTCAAGCCTTTCCAGGACTTGCGGATTTAGAAGGGTTATATTATTTTAGCTGAGGAGCAAATGTCATATACACTCTGGCATCTGATTGAAATCCTTTGTTTCCATTCAGATGTTTACTTCTGAGTAGGCTTACCCATTCATGTCAATGGACAGGGCAGCTCCACGCCTGCCTGCCTCCCTGCCTCTGCCTTTTTCACTGAAGTGGAAGGGGTAAGCCCCTGTGGGTGAACAAAGTGCTAACACATCAAGTCACCCATGCCCCATAGGGAATCATTATTCTTTGTTTGTTTGCTGAAAGCAAATATATTCTGCCTTTAAACTGATTTTTTTTTAAAGTAGCTTACAAAAGGAGTAAATAAAAATAGCTATAAAAGAAATCTCAGCCTTTTTTAAAAAGTCAGGAACGAGTGGAACACTGTCTTAAAAAACAAACAAACCACAGAACAAAACAAAAACAAAATAAAACTATAGACCGGAAAGAAATAGTAATGAACATTTGTAATATATGCTATAAGCCACCCAGAATGGCTAGGGAAACCCAGCCAGATGGGCAGGGTATAAATAATAAAGGAAAAGCAAAGATCACCAGTGTTGAAGCAATGATTCTTCAGCATCAATTTCGTTGGACTGGTCTTGTTGTCCAGATGTCTTCCAAAGCAGCTACTCTATTCTGAACTTAAAACTGGTTAGCGTTATGCAGGTGGTCAACAAAAGAGGTTTAAAGACTGTCTCAAGGCAAATCTATAAAAAAGTAGTATAAACACTGACAACCGGGAAACATTGGCCTGCGAGCGCTCCAGTTGGAGAACAGCCTTTACCAAAGGTGTCATGGGCTTTGAACACACTCAAACTCAGGACGAAAGGGAGAAATGAGTTAAGAGGAAGGCACGCTTGGCAAATCCTCACCATGATCAACTCCCACCCGGAAACCAATGTCCCCACTGTGGAAGGACGTGTGGATCCAGAATTGGCCTCCACAGTCACTTGCGGACTCACCTTTAAGACCGTGTTCATGGAAGACAATCTTGGTTACAAGTGATCACCAAAAAAGAAATATAATTATCATCATCATCCTCAAAATAAGGGCTTCATTGCCCAGTTTTCAACAATGTCATAAAATGATCTGTAGATCTCTTCCTGGGATTGTTCACATGCAGCAGCCTAGGGGGAAAAAATGGGATAGCTTTTGCATGCACCAGGGATAGGGAATCTTCTGATGTTGTTGGACTTAACTCTCATTATCCCCAAATGCTAAGCAACCTTTCTGGCTGAGTCTTATGAGAGTGGGAGTTCAACATTATGTTAAGAACTGCTGAAGAACAAGCAGTCACCAGAACTTCATTCACCATCAAAATCCAGCAAAGTTGCAGACACCAGCACATACCTATCTCCAGCTGGGACCATAGCTTGGTGATAGAACACATGCTTTGCATTTAGAAGGTCCAAGACTGATTCAGTGGTATGTACAGTTAAGGATGTCAGGGGACTGGAAAGTCCTCAGCTGGAGAAGCTGGAGAGCTGCTGCAGATCAGAATATTCAGTCGCCCTAGCCCTGAACAAGATTGCTTTTGTCAGGGTGGGCTCAGACCTTTTTGACTGGGGATGAATTTGAAGTTCCCACTTTAAGCACAGGCTCAGAAGCTTCATTCAGTTAAGAACCACTCATGTATCCGCTGTTCACACATGAAGTTCCCTGCCCCTCTTTCAGAGGGTGCTTCCAAGATGGGCATTTAATACTTCAAATGGGTCATCAGATACTGTAAATGGGTCATTGGCAACAGTGTTGTTGTGTTGCTATTAGTTTTTAATAACTAAATAAATCAGATCTTCTACAGAAAGGAACAATCCAGTTTACAATGGGTGGGGGCAGGAATACAGGCAGCCATTTTATGCTAATGACATTGGGACACCGACAAATGCATTGCCTGGGCTGAACTGGAATGCAGTTGAACCCCAGAGCAGACACTCCAAGTTGTCCCTATTTCCCAGGGACATCCCTAATTTAGAGAAGCCGTCCCAGTTTCTGATTTGATCCCAGAATGTCCTTAAGGATGTCCCTACAGTGGTGCATCGCAAGACGAAATTAATTCGTTCTGCGAGTTTTTTCGCTTTGTGAATTTTTTTGTCTTGCGAAGCACGGTTTCCCATAGGAAATGCATTGACAGTTTCCCATAGGAATGCATTGACGGTTTTAAGAAAAAGGCGCAAGACGTTTTCGTCTTGCAAAGCAAGCCCATAGGGAAATTCGTCTTGCGAAGCAACTCAAAAAACAACAACAACAAAAACCCTCTTTCGTCTTGCGAGGCATTCGTCTTGCGAGGCATTCGTCTTGTGAGGTACCACTGTATTTTCATTGAAGAAATGTTGCGGGTGAAAGAGGAGAGCACAAAATATGGTCTGAAGCTCAACATCAAAAAAAACGAAGATTATGGCCACTGGTCCCATCACCTCCTGGCAAATAGAAGGGGAGGAAATGGAGGCAGTGAGAGATTTTACTTTCTTGGGCTCCATGATCACTGCAGATGGTGACAGCAGCCACAAAATTAAGAGACGCCTGCTTCTTGGGAGGAAAGCAATGACAAACCTAGACAGCATTTTAAAAAGTAGAGACATCACCTTGCCAACAAAGGTCTGTATAGTAAAAGCTATGGTTTTCCCAGTAGTGATGTATGGAAGTGAGAGCTGGACCATAAAGAAGGCTGATCGCCAAAGAATTGACGCTTCTGAATTATGGTGCTGGAGGAAACTCTTGAGAGTCCCATGGACTGCAAGAAGATCAAACGCATCCATTCTGAAGGAAATCAGCCCTGAGTGCTCACTGGAAGGACAGATTGTGAAGCTGAGGCTCCAATACTTTGGCCACCTCATGAGAAGAGAAGACTCACTGGAAAAGACCCTGATGCTGGCAAAGATGGAGGGCACAAGGAGAAGGGGACGACAGAGGATGAGATGGTTAGACAGTGTTCTCGAAGCTACAAACATGAATCTGACCAAACTGCGGGTGGCAGTGGAAGACAGGAGTGCCTGGCGTGCTCTGGTCCATAGGGTCACGAAGAGTCGGACACGACTGAACGACTAAACAACAACAATGGAGTTATCTGAGCCCTGAGCTGTCTGAAGGCAATACTGTATACGGAACGGTTTTTTTTTTCATGTTTAACGTTTTATTTTGTTTTTATATATGTTGGAAGTTGATCAGAGTGGCTGGGGCAGCACAGTCAGATGGGTGGGGTATAAATAGGAAGATTATCATTGTGGAATGGGACGTCCCCATTTTCATCGGAGAAATGTTGGAAGCTATGCCAGAGCCACTGGACAAAAAATGTTTGTACTTGAAACCAGACAGACTCCATGGGCATATTGCGCCCAGGCCATCAAAATGCTGTTTGTCACAGCCAGAGAGATTAAGGAATTCTTCATTTGGTTGTTTTAAATGAAAAGCAGCCCTTCTGAGAAAAGAGGACATGATGAGATAGCTATTTATCTATAGAACTTCTGCTGAGTGCTTAGGATTTAATGCTTTCATTATTCGGTAAAGCAGAGTTATAACACAAGAGCTTCGAACTGAAATGCTCACTACTAGATTATCAAATAGCTTCACTTTGTGTGTAGGGGAACAATTATGTCTCTACAACTCAAAAGTCATTAGGGAATGAAATATGTTACTTGAAGTACATTTGCTATTTATACATTCAATGTGAGATTGTTTGTGTTGGAGAGGGCCTCTGCCAAAGAATTGTATGAAGACATTTGGTAGCACACAACACCTCAGGATTAAAAGCACAGCAGCACTCCTGAATTTATTGGCTTCTTCTATTAATGCTATTTTGCTTTTGCATTGTCTCCTCCAAGATGTCATCTTGCTCGGATTATCATGCTCTTCTTATGCAAATGAATTGCATTGATTTGTTAGTTAGAGCTATTCTCACACCAAGCAACCTGGCTTTCTGAAGAATCTTAGCGCACAGCACATACCGTATTTTTCGCTCTATAAGACGCACCAGACCACAAGACGCACCTAGTTTTTGGAGGAGGAAAACAAGAAAAAAAAAATTCTGAATCTCAGAAGCTAGAACAGCAAGAGGGATCGCTGCGCAGTGAAAGCAGCAATCCCTCTTGCTATTCTGGCTTCTGGGATAGCTGCACAGTCTACATTCACTCCATAAGACGCACACACATTTCCCCTTACTTTTTAGGAGGGAAAAAGTGAGTCTTACAGAGCAAAAAATAAGGTACTTCATGTGACAGTGCAGAGCTCATGGAGGCTTCAGAAAATTAGCTCTGCAACATTCTGTGTAAGAGATCACTCTTCCCTTGAAGACTGCCTGGCGTCCTCAGATACCCTTGTTGTAGGTGGAGAGGACTGTGTACGACCCTTTCGGAGGCAAATTCAAGGCAAATTCTAGCACTGAAGATGAGACATCAGAAAAACTGACACGTCAGCTCTTGCACTGAAGACATCAGGGCCTCATTTTTATTTTCCTTTTCTGCGTGCGCAAAATTGAAGGCAATTAAACAGCAGCAGTATGTTACTGGAAATTGCTATTCGCCACTTTTAAAGTATCACTTTAAAAGTATCATATGACCAACTGTGTTTTGTAGTGTAGAAGAGTGCTCGTTCATCCTCTTTTTTTCATTTTCCTGGCTGGTCTAACATTTAACAGCCGCCCTCTATTTTGGGCAAGTCTCGAACTCGCTGCACCAATGCACACAGGCACTCCCAGCACTGGAGCTGCAATAGTTAAATACAGCATCCCAGGAGCCAACACGGCTATGCAGATGAGCCTTTACTTACACAACAAAGGGTTGTTTTCAGAACATCTTTGTTTTGAAGGTGCAATTCAAGGGCATATTAGCAATTAAAGTGCAGTTAAAGTGAGTTTGGTGCTCTTGTCCAACAAACCCACTTGCAAGGCTTGGAGAAAGACATTTTTTTTGCGGCAAGGAATGTGAAGGGAGCACTGGAAAGTGTAGGGTAACAACTGCTTGACACAATGCTGTATAACTTCCCCACAAACAAATCAGAACGAATGCTCTGTAAGCAGACAGTGTCTTATAACTGCCAAACACACGTCATCATCTGGCAGTGACCCAAGAATTTTCTAATGAACACCCCTGTTTATTCTGCTTACTTCAGTCCAGGGGTTCCCTTAAAAGAACCTTTTGTCTTAGGGTGAGTGTATTATAAGAAAACATCATTCTGTTGTGCCTTTTCACAGTCATTTTCCCATGATGAACTTTTGTTTCACATAAGACAGTATCGGTGTTCAATTACATTTAGCCCAGGGTGGATCGACACGCCGGGGGGGAATGCCATAAATAAGTCAGAAATTTGATCATTATAACATAAGAAAAATAAACCCTATGGAAAATCATGTATAAAAATGTCCTGCTCTCTGGTGACATCTGGTGTTGCATGTTTATAGTGCATTCAATTTGTTTTTTCTTTACTAATGTATCTGGGTCCCCAGAGATGATGGCTGTACAACTTTCCCCCATCTGCCCCAGCAGCATTACATTTAACCACAGTCTGAAGGAGATTCATTTTCATGAATGCTCATGATGTGGTTAAATATATGTGGATGTGTCAATGCTGGCGAATGACAGGAAGAAGTGCTCCAGCACTGTCCTGTCATATGAGCTCCTTCTTCAGCATTCATCAAAGTGAAAATCAAAGGCCTTGGCTGGTCTTCTTTCTGTTCTTAGAACAGCAACTGCCATCTTACTTTCCCACGAAAAATTAGGCAGCATGCCCATATATTCAATCAGAATTGTAAAGAGAATTTTGTCAACAAATTTGCTTCAGTGGAATGTGGTGGATTGCAAATGGCACTAACAAATTTCAGATTACAACCACGTGGACCTTTTTTAAAAAATACAATGGGTCTTTTCTGCACATCTATTGGCAAATCATGGTTTTGCATGATGAGGATGAGCCACACAGAGTTTGCGTGCCACTCCCTCCAGTGTGGTCATGAGGAGGAGATTGATTTCATTTTAGATTAGCAATATACATATATATATATATATATATATATATATATATATAGTGCTGGAGGAGACTCTTGAGACTTCCATGGACTGCAAGAAGAACAAACCTATCCATTCTTAAGGAAATCAGCCCTGAGTGTTCACTGGAAGGACAGATCCTGAAGCTGAGGTTCCAATACTTTGGCCACCTCATGAGAAGAGAAGACTCCCTGGAAAAGACCCTGATGTTGGGAAAGATGGAGGGCAGAAGGAGAAGGGGACAACAGACGATGAGATGGTTGGACAGTGTTCTCGAAGCTACGGACATGAGTTTGACCAAACTGCAGGAGGCAGTGGAAGACAGAAGTGCCTGGCGTGCTCTGGTCCATGGGGTCATGAAGAGTCGGACACTGTTGGAAATCAAGCTCTCTTCAAACTCCAGCAGTCGAGAGAACAAACACTTCTGTACAGCTCATATTACACTCTGAGCTAATTCCGGTGCCCTCTGTTTCCCACAAACAGTCCCAACATCATGTGATGTTTTCAAGCAAGCAGCTCGCAACAGCATTGTTTCTATATCGTGACATACACAACTAAAAGACTAAACAACAACAACACACACATATATATACATATATATATATATATATATATTTGGTTTTTCAAATTACAATTTTACAATCTCACATCCAACATACAAAATAATAACAAGATTCCAAAGCATCTCATTGACTACCCTCCTCCCCTTTGTGGGTCTTATTTTTAACCATTTCCCTCCGCATTTTGTTATAACAATCCAAATCTTTTACATCTCTATTATATCCAAAATTCACCGTGTTATTCCAATCCCACTAACAATTTTAACTGTTTGCAATGGCTTTTTAAAAGATAAATTATAAATTTCCCGCATTCTTTATTAAAATTTTGGTCTTCCTGATTTCTGAGTCTTCCGGTCATTTTTGCCATTTCGGCATAATCCATCAACTTGATCTGCCATTTTTCCCTGGTAAGGACTTTATCTTCTTTCCATCTCAATTTAGTACTACATCTGAAACCCAAACTATGGTGAATCTTCACTACAGTTAGTGAAAACAAAACCGCTTCATTAACTGTGGTTTGAAGTTTCTTTAGTTCACTGAACCATAGTGAAGTTTAAACAGACTTTGTCCAGGCTCACATGAGAAGGCAAGCTAAGGTTCATCCAAAATGGAAATGGAAATCTCCAAAATCCTCCTTATAGCCATTCCAGAAAAGGAAGATGAGTGGCGCACACAAGCTCAAAGCTCACCTAGGTTTATTCTTGTAACCCTAAACTACGGTTCAGAATTATGTCCAAAATAGCCCATAGGAAGTTCTTCATTGTGTAGCATGACATTTTAAGATGTGATATTTTAGGCTGGATGAAACAAGAGGGATATTGGCAGATTTATCTTTTTAAGGCTTTTAGGAAGCTCATAACAAATGCAATAATTGTTTTTAAAATTGCTTTCATTTGGTCCTTTTCATAGCAAACATCTTTAGAGTTCCCCATTTAATTAATAACACAAGAGTGCCGTTAGCTGCACTTTGAGCATTCGCTAGAAATTGCAGCTCCCCCCTCACAATAGCAAACAAACCCACAACCAAAACAAGAACCTTATCTCCTTCCCCTGCCTATTATAGTTTGAAGCGACATATGTTGCTCATGCAATCTTTCTGAACCCACAGATAAAAAGCAGTAGGCTGATTAGAGTGGGATGCTAATGCTTTTTTTAGAACAACAACAGATTTGCATTCCCCTCTCACTATAAAAGATATATATAGGGAAATGGCTGGGAGTTCAAATAATTGTGATAAAAATCAAGGCACTCCAGAATTAGAGATGGCCAAATTCTGAATGCAAAGGGCTGGTGGGAACAGGATCGAATGTAAAATATATATATTTGCTTTGCTGTTATGTGAAATGCAGTCACACCTAGACTGTCAAAAAGCTCAGCCACAGCACCCAAGCTATGCAGAGCCTATGGTGTAAACAGGCAATAATCAGTAATGTCTCGTATTTCCATTCTAAATACCTATGAAGCCATGAAGAGGCTCAGCAAATGATCGTCATTATGATAGTAGAGAAAGGACCAAATTACAGTCATCAAAGACAATAGTTTGAGGGGCAAGGAGAATTAATTCCCTTCGGGAGGTTTTATACAACACGTAAAGTTCCCTGCGCGGTGAAAACCCTACATGCTTGAAAAGCTGTAACCAGTTAGACATGTCACTTCACTCATTCCGAGTTTTTTTCCTTCCGATTTATCAACATCCTGTTGCACTTCAAAATGGAACTTAAAAATGGAAAGCGTAATGCTGGTGGTCAACAAAAGAGGTTCAAATACTCTCTCAAGGCAAATCTAAAAAAATGTAGTATAAACACCGACAACTGGGAAACACTGGCCTGCGAGCGCTCCAATGGGAGAACAGCCTTTAACAAAGGGGTCATAGACTTTGAAGACACTCGAACTCAGGACGAAAGGGAGAAATGTGCTAAGAGGAAGGCACGCTTGGCAAATCCACACCGTGATCAACTCCCACCCGGAAACCTATGTCCCTACTGTGGAAGGATGTGTGGATCCAGAATTGGCCTCCACAGTCACTTAAAGGTAAGGTAAAGGGACCCCTGACCATTAGGTCCAGTCGTGGCCGACTCTGGGGTTGCGGCACTCATCTCACATTATTGGCCGAGGGAGCCGGCGTACAGCTTCCGGGTCATGACCAAGCCGCTTCTGGCGAACCAGAGCAGCGCACGGAAACGCCGTTTGTGGTTCGAGGACCCGACCCCCGCGCCGTGGAAATGAATAGACAAGGACACGTGATAGATGGTTTATGGGCATGGGAAAGGCCACAACTTTATTGGTTACAGCAGTGAAAAAGGTATTGGCTTGGGCATTGGATGTCCACCACAGGGGTTGAATCACCAGTGGGCGGAGCCTGTTGATGATAATACAACTAAAGCTCTCCCCTGACGTCACCGGGGGTCGTGCCATGGCCTCCCGCCAAGCAGGCATCGGACAGAATACACGACCCCCGAATTCCTTTAACGGAATACCCAAAAATTGAAGGCTTAGGCGATGGCCACACCTAGCCTTCCAACACACCATCACGCAATAATCCAATGCCTAACCTACCCACCAATACCACAAAAGTTGTGACGATTGCTACGAGGTAGGCGAAAAAACCCCATGGCCTACTGCCATGCGGAAAAACTCCTACCAGGCCCCCCAACTAACCAGGGCGACCAACCTAAGGTCCATAGCAAGGCCGAGACCCTAAGCTAAAGGGAGTGGCGGGTGGGTGACTCTCGGCGAGACGAGGAGGAAAGAGGCCGGGAGGAGGGCTGGCGCTCTGGACTCTCGGCGAGACGAGGAGGAAAGAGGCCGGGAGGAGGGCTGGCGCTCTGATTTAAAGCTCGCTGGACACGCCCCCCAGCGGCACCCGATTGAGTGCCGGCTGGTGGGCGGGGGCGCCAGCCAGGTGAGCTAGGTAAGCAGGGGGCGGTTGCCCCCTGCTAGGGGCGGAGCTCGGGCTCCCGCCCACAACCACTCCCCTCTCTTTCTGGGAGGAGAGTCTTTACCTTCCCGCCAGAGCGGTACCTATTTATCTACTTGCACTTTGACGTGCTTTCGAACTGGTAGGTTGGCAGGAGCAGAAACCAAGCAACGGGAATCCCCGTTGCGGGGATTCAAACCGCTGACCTTCTGGTTGGCAAGTCCTAGGCTCTGTGGTTTAAACCACAGCGCCACCCTACGGACTCACTATTAAAACCATGTTTATCTTACTCGGCTGCGAGAGATTGCCAAAGAAGAAGAAGCAAAATAAAATGCATTCAAGCTAGATCTGACCTGTTCCCGTCCTACAAATTCCTTAGATGGTCACAAGGAGAAAGGAAGACACCTTGGTTGCTTTCCAAGCTTTAGATTTAAAACACAATAAATAAAAACAAAAACTAGTTCTTCCATAGGCACTCAAATCTTATGGCCATGCTATGGGGAGCATACAGCCGCTGAGGACATAAATGTTCACATATTTGAGACATTACTGGCACGGACCAATTGGTGCCTCTGACATTCAGACAATGCTTGATATTGAATGGGATGTGATCATTGAGGAAAATGTTACATTTCCCTGGTAATACCATATTTTTCCATGTATAAGACTAAGTTTTTTCCCTAAAAAACAATGTCAAAAATTATGGGGCGTCTTATACATGGGGGCATTCCCCCTAATTTTCTTAAATCTGAGTCCCCCAAAATAGGGGCTGTCTTATACATGGGGGAGTCTCATAGATGGAAAAATACGGTTATTTAGATTAGTATGGTGGGGAAAGTGGTACCCATGCAACAGAAAGGATGCGAAGAAACATCATAATTCTGCAGAATAAGGAGCCATGGTTCATTTAGTGCACTATAAATTGGCACTAAGAAGAGGACAGCACTGCTGCATCAGAAGCACCTTGAAATGCTTTGCAATTCGCTCTGTTGCTGATCTAGGATTTGCACCGCGAGCAAAGCTCTGCGTATCACGTCTCCGAGGGGGGAAATTGTTCCTACTCAGAGGAAGAGCTGCCGTAGAGAACTGAAGTCCCTGCTGAGATCTCTCTTAACCCCACCCCAAAATAAAACCATTGCTTGTCAAATATTAAGATCAGCATATATATAGAAAAGCACAGCATGGGAATCGTAACGAGGGCATCACAAGTGCTTTTTACTTAAATGCAGGTTCAGCAAATAAACTCTGAGTAGTTGCTGGAAAGGGTGTGTGTGACTCTTTGGCTGCAATTTGTGGTAAAGTTCTTCCCAGTTTTTTCCCCCCTTCTTATTTTTAATATTCTATCAACTGAACCATAGATTATAGGTTTCTTGTTTGCTTTTAAGGTTTGCATATTCCTTTCAAAACGATGTGACATTTCAATTTCGCTTACAGTAAATCAGCAAGTGATAATTTGGGTTCTCCTGTCTTCCATGCCATTTGATCAATGCTGGGGAGAAAGCCGTTCTCTTTCATCTGTATAATTTCACCAGTATTCATCCTGGAACAAAGCAAACAATTGGGGAAAGTATTAATGTGGACCTTTCTCTGCCCTCTCCCTGTAACTGCAAAGACTTTTTAGCTAACACAGAGCTCCTCTTGGGTAGGCTTTGAGGCAATGTGCCTTTTGGATTCTGCAGTTGACAAACTTGTGTAATAACTTTTATTTCCAGATTTATAGCTTCATCTAGAATTACCTTGCACAACTTCCCACCTCAGTATTGCTTTAAGTATTATTGCATTAAGTAATATCCAAAACATTATGAATTGCTCTACTGCAGGTACAGTTCCACAGAAACACTTATTTCCTACCTCAAAATTGTAGTGTCACATCCATAGCCAAGTGTCCCAGCTAGGAGAAGAGGGTAAGATACCAAACTGAAACCATGAGGCATAAGGCTTGCAGAATGTATTTCAAGGGCTATTTACTAAACTATGCACTCTGCAGCTGAAACAAATAGTGAAAACAAGTTGTCTTCACTTGCAAAGCTGGCAACACACTGACCTGCAATGATTTGTGCAGAAATTTACAACACTGGTGGTGCCCATTCAACAAACAATATGTGAGTGACCTTGAGAGATTGTGATCAGATACATGCATGCAAAAATATGATAATAAACGAAAGGTATTTGCATCACCCATGCAAATCTGGCAACAAAAATTATGAAATAGGTTAGGCTTCCTCAATCTCAGCCCTCCAGATGTTTTTGCCTATAATTCCCATAATCCCTAGCTAGCAGGACCAGTGGTCAGGGATGATGGGAACTGTAGTCTCAAATCATCTAGAAGGGCCAAGGTTGAGGAAGCCTGAAATAGGCTAGTGATGTATAGAAGTGAGAGCTGGACCATAAAGAAGGCTGATTGCTGAAGAATTGATGCTTTTGAATTACGGTGCTGGAGGAGACTCTTGAGAATCCCATGGACTGCAAGAAAATCAAACCTATCCATTCTGAAGGAAATCAGCCCTGAGTGCTCACTGGAAGGACAGAGCCTGAAGCTGAGGCTCCAGTACTTTGGCCACCTCATGAGAAGAGAAGACTCCCTGGAAAAGACCCTGATATTGGGAAAGATTGAGGGCACAAGTAGAAGGGGACGACAGAGGACGAGATGACTGGACCATGTTCTCGAAGCTACCAGCATGAGTTTGACCAAACTGCGGGAGGCAGTGGAAGACAGGAGTGCCTGGTGTGCTCTGGTCCATGGGGTCACAAAGAGTCGGACACGATTAAACAACTAAACAACAACAATAAAAAACCATAGATTTAGACTATTTGTTCTCTCGGACAAGAGGGCCTAAAATTACAATAATTATCATTGGGGGGGGGGGGGTCCTGCAATAAATGAATGAATGAATGAGGGGTCCCTGTACTCAGAAATGTTGGGACAAACCACCCTAGCATCAAGAACTGAGGCATTGTAGTATCTGCATACAAGCAAAACCAACAATGTACCCTCCAGATGTTGCCGATGGATGACTACCATCAACCCTGATCATTGGCTGTTGGGTTGAAATAAACAACAGACGAGTGACAAGTGTCATATGGGAGGCATCTCTCGAGCATGTCTCGGAGAGTCCCTTTTATTGAATATTACAGCATTGCCACATATGTGCTTGTTGCTGATTGCTTAACACAAATCGTATGCAAGGGTTGCATATAGGCATTAATCATCAATAGATTAAAGGTTGGGAAAGGGAACACAGAATTGGACAGGTATGAAAACCTCCTTGTTAAACTATTACTAGTGATTGATATAGCAAAACTTAAAAGGGCATAACAATCGCATTCATAGATGTGGTCAACCATGCATTAAGAACAGGTCAGGGTACGATGTTTCATGAACTCAATATGAACTGAACATTCTAGGGTGGGTGAGGACGAACTGCTTCAGCTCAGAGCGGTTTGCCAGACTCATGTGCAGAAGCAAAACCTCCCATCAATTGGCCTTGCCAGCTAGAGCTAGTGGAAATGGGAGTTCAACAACATCTGGAGGACACCAGGTTAACCATCCCCGCTTTAGATGAACTTCCATTGCTTTTCCAGGCTGCATCCCCACTCCTGCCCCCCTTATTACCGTATTTTTGGCTCTATAAGACACACCAGACCACAAGACGCACCTAGTTTTTGGAGGAGGAAAACAAGAAAAAAAAATTTTCTGAATCTCAGAAGCCAGAACAGCAAGAGGGATTGCTGTGCAGTGAAAGCAGCAATCCCTCTTGCTGTTCTGGATTTTGGAATAGCTGCGCAACCTGCATTCGCTCCATAAGATGCACACACATTTCCCCTTTTTAGGAGGGGAAAAGTGAGTCTTATAGAGCAAAAAATATGGTACTTTATTCCTCTAGCATCCTCTTCCCGATATTATCCATTTCACAACACTTTTCAACACAACACTTTTCAATGAACTACTTGAGATTAATAGAGGTCCAATGATTCTGTTTAATTTATTTCAGAGAAGTGGTTTTTTTGTTTTTCGTTTAACCATGCTGGTTCTCTAATTAATATATATTTCTGTGTGGAGTTAATTCCTCAGTTCACAAAGGAAAAGCTGGCTCATTCCCCTTCTTGGATGCTTTTCTCAGGGAAAATAATAATAATGGATCTCTCACAGAGATGACTGAAGAACAGGAGCACAGGGACAGGTTTTTAAATCCTACCTCCTCCTGGCCTCGTACTGCTCTCAAATGAAATGTTCACTCTTTCAGCAAGGGCTAATTATTGGATCTGATTAAATGGATTAACAAAGTAATGTCACAGGAAAGAATAGATTAGCTATTAACTTTTTTTTGTTATTTTAATCAGTCCGTTCAGATTCCTTCTCCTGCAGCTTTTAACCAGATATTCACTACCAATTAGAGATCCACGAAGCCTGAAAAGTGGTCAGACTCTCAACAGCAAAAGTTGGTCTCTCTTCTAGCAAATATACTGATTGTCTTCTTGCAGTCCTCCCGGGAAACGGCAGAGGCTTAGGAAATCCATGTGTCGTTATGATTCCAAATAATGCACAAAGGTGTGTAATACTTAATTTAAGAAAACTTTTTCTTCCCCTTTAGATGGAGCTCAGTGGGTAAAGAAATTCAATTTGGCGGTTCAGCTTGCCCAAGGCAAACGTTAACACCAAAGACACAACTTTGTGTGATGAACATTCCCATGGTTTTCCCCTCCCAAATCCTGACTGAAAACAGGAGTGAAGAATAACCCCCGGGGGCAAGGGGCAACATAACTGTTTCCCAGCCTGCTGTTTGACTGCTCAGCTTCACATGCACCTGAGCTGCAGTTTGCCCTGGGGGTGGGGACAGAGATACGGGTGGGAAAGCAGCTGGGACAGGAGGGGAATTGTATGAGCAGCAAGCAGATAAAACATTAAACAGGCTTTTCACCCCCTACAGATCCTCTGCTCTAGATTTCGGAGCACACCCCCCCCCCCGAACGTTTCATTTAAAACAAACTTGGGTAAAAGAATTATAGGCTGCATACACAACATAAATTTAAATCTCTCACACACATGATAATCCTGGGAAGTGTAGTTTGTTAAGGGCACTGGAAATGGTAGCTATGTGAGGGGCGAATGATAGTAACAGGGATTATTTGGGGCATATTATTATTATTATTATTATTATTATTATTATTATTATATCTATACATACCCTGCCCATCTGGCCAACCACTCTGTGTGGCTCCCAACAGAATATTAAAAACATGATAAAACATCAAACAGTAAAAACTTCCCTAAACAGGACTGCCTTCCGATGTCTTCCCAAAGTCAGATAGTTGTTTATTTCCTTGACATCTAATGGGAGGGCGTTCCACAGGGCAGGCACCACCACCAAGGAGGCCTTTTGCCTGGTTCCCTGTAACCTCACTTCTTGCAGTGAGGGAACCGCCAGAAGGCCCTTGGCGCTGGACCTCAGTGTCCAGGCAGAACGATGGGGGTGGAGGCACTCCTTCAGGTATACTGGGCCAAGGCTGTTTAGGGCTTTAAAGGTCAGCACCAACACTTTGAATTGTGCTCAGCAGTGTACTGGGAGCCAATGAAGATCCTTTAGGACTGGTGTTATATGGTCCAGGCAGCCACTGTCTTCATCACTGACCTTCTCTTTCAACTCAGACATTTCTTGAAGCCCCGATTTCACCCTCCCCTGAATCATCTCCAACTCCATGACCCCCCCCCCCTTTCTCAGGATCCACTCCCTCCCTCCATGACATCTCCACAGGGCTCACAACACACTCTGATTGGCAGGATTTCTCTAGCTGAGGTCTTTCACAACACCTGTTCCCTCAGCGTTTCAACTTGAGATGCTGAGGATTGAATCCGGGATCTGATTGAAGCAATGCATTTGATCCACGACTGTTACCGGAATTTGGAGAAAGGTTGGGGGGGTTGCCCCTCCAGCAGACATCATACACCCCCTTTGACTGCCAAAAAGATAATCACTCCTGCAAGCGTCCCCACAAAACACTTTATCACACAGGTTTTTTCCCCCATCTCTATTCAAAGGGCCTCCATTGCACATTACCAAGCATAACAATTCACTGATAAATGTATCTACATACAGGCTCAATGGGAAAACTTTAGAAGGCGTGTTCTCCTTCATGGAGAGCATGTGTTGCGTGGCGAGTTCCCGCCTCTCCCTCGGAAATAAAGACACAAGACACCGTATTTAAGGTTAATGGGCGAAAATAGGCCACAACTTTATTGATTACAGGAATTGAGCGGTATTGGCTTAGGCATTGGTCCTATTGACTAACCGGCTTCAGCCTGATTGCTTGAAGACTGGCAAGGGTTAACCACCAGTAGGGGGAGTCCTGCTGATGCACATCAACTAGGAGCTCCCCCGGGGTCACCGCTCGGGGGTGTGCCTTTGGCTGGCCAGGGAGATGACTCTTCCGAGGATTCCCCCAGTCTCGCGTGAGCTGTGAGCCAGCCCCCGCGCACGTGGGGAGGGTGTGAAGGCCGCAACCCCACCTCCTCTCTAGCTCGGAAGTGGCTTTGCAGTGGAGTCTAACAAGTCATCCCTCTATTGCTGTGTGTTGTGTGATGCTTCACTAAGGGTGTTGTGGGTAAAAAGGGAAACTTATAAAAGTTGGAGCTATCCTTTGTTCTGGGCTTCTTCCTGCTTCTTCCATGTGGTGGGTAGAAGTCCTGTTGCAACAGTTCCTTGAATAAAGATCAGGCCTACAGGCTGCTGTTTTGCTCCAATGTTCTTGGCTGATGTCTTTGTCTGGCAATCCAATTGAGCCCAAAAATTTTCCTATAACAACGACCGAGCTCTGCAACCAGAGACATAACTTTTCTGCTCAAAGTCATGATCCCCTGCCCTCTTCCCACTTGCCACCTTTTTTTCCCTACCTGTTTTCCCTGTTTAAATTTACAACGCTTTTAACTGAAACGATTTTATGATGTGTCTAGATGCAGTGTCTGTGTCCCCAGTGTTTCATTCTTTTCCCCCTTCTGCAACTGGGGATATATGGGATTCATTTTGGATTTTATTGGCTAAAGACCTTGGTCCCTTGGCTGCCTCTTGCTCTTTTGGCTGGAGTCATCTGTATTGATTTGCTCTGCATAACCCTGCTCTCTGCTCGCAAACACCGCCAAGTCAGGCTGGTTTATGCTGGCTAACTTGTGAGGAGGACCCAAGCGCCGGATCCGAGGGGCAGATGTTTCTGTCTTAATGCAGGCGCGGGGGGGGGGGGGGGCTATGCTTTTAAAAGGACAGCTTGGCAATAAATTGGTGCAATATTACATAACCTGAAAATCATCACTTTGTTTTCCCATCTGTTGCCCTTGATCGTAATGGAGGTTTCCAAAGAGATGTCATCTTAGCACGAATAAATATTCCGAATCTGAATTTGCTTATTGACCATTAAATCTAACTAGCTCACACAACAGCTTATTTTAGAAAGATATAAGGCTCCTTTTTCATCCATTTGGCAATGCAGTGATTATAGATTATTGCTTATTGATGCCTGCCATAATAACTCTGGGCTTGTTTTGGAGGAGCTGTTTTCCGTTTCACTGAAATTCTCTCTTCTGAAAGGCTTTTAGTTCTAATAGTACTTGTCAGGAAGTTGTGGGGAGGGAATCTGAATAGTTTGGTGCACAGCTTGGAGAGAATTAAGACAGTAATTAGAAAGAAAAATGGATCATTGCCAGATGAAAAAGGGTAGTCAATTTATATGATGAATTTTGATTTGATTATCCACAAAAAGTAATGAATTGGCGTCATGAAAATAATCAGTGTTAATAGATTCTCATTCCTCATTATCAACAGGGGGAAATAGTTTCTATCAGAATTTCAAAGGGACTTTCTTCAGCATAACTTATTGCAAAAAAAGAGATCAGCTTTGAGGGTTTCCAAAGTTCTGTATACGGCTTGCTGTAAATTCTGAGGACAATAAAAGAGGAAATATTCCCTTGGTTGATAAGATGCAAGACAGCAAATTGTAAAATAAAAGTGCATCCCATGAAACTGTATAATACGCCATTACAGAACAGTTTTGTAGATAATCTGCTACTTTACCATATATGACTAATTGTGGTATATAAAGTGATTTAAAACAAGCAAACAAAAAGGTTATGATGTAGGATTCCACCTAAACATTAGGAAGAACTTCCTGACAGTAAGAGCTGTTCGACAGTGGAATTTGCTGCCAAGTAGTGTGGTGGAGTCTCCTTCTTTGGAGGTCTTTAAGCAGAGGCTTGACAACCATATGTCAGGAGTGCTCTGATGGTGTTTCCTGCTTGGCAGGGGGTTGGACTCGATGGCCCTTGTGGTCTCTTCCAACTCTATGATTCTATGATTCTAGGACAACATACAAAAGAAAAACCAAGAGAGGGAAATCTAGGCTTTTAATCAGATTGGCTATCTGAACCATTAGGGTTTAGTGAGAGTGGACAAGGGAAGAGGAACAAGAGAAGTAAAACACACACATAGACCAACATTCTGGGTTGGATCCAACAGGTGTTCCTCTGCTGAGAAAAGGCATCCATCTGCAGAATGGGCAGAAGGTCAATTTTCTCAAGTTCTCTCACTCCTCTGCAACCCCCTGCCATGTCCCTCCAGAGAAAATTATTTTGTAGAGGGAACAGCACCCTCAGGAGGATGGCAGAGCAACACTGCCCCATTGCACTAGCTACTATTCTTCCTGCTAGAGAACGAGACCCTGGCTGGCAAACAGGAAGAGAGTTCTGACCATGTGGACAACAGGATTGCAGCTGGGAGCATGAGCTCAGCAGCAGCCTTGTTGCTGAGCCTGTCTGGCGCTGTCTGGCCAAAGCCTATTGATCCATCTGAATCCGTTCACTGTTTTCTTACTAAAACTAGTCTAACTAATCATAGAATTGGGAGGTATCCTGAGAATCATTTAATCAGTTGACAGTGTACTCCTACAAAATCACATTTTAAACCCTTCATTTCTACTTAAGACCTTGCTTGCTTTCTATCTGCCCACGGACTGACTCGCCAGATTGGTGCATGATCTGGTTATCTGTCGCTTGGACTACTGCAATGTGCTCTATGTGAGGCTACTTTTGAAGGTGACCTGGAAACTACAACTAATCCAGAATGTAGCAGCTAGACTGGTGATTGGGAGCGGCCACCAAGACCACATAACACCAGTCCTGAAAGACATACATTGGCTCCCAGTACATTTCCGAGCACAATTCAAAGTGTTGGTGTTGACCTTTAAAGCCCTAAACGGCCTCGGCCCAGTATACCTGAAGGAGCGTCTCCACCCCCATCATTCTGCCCAGACACTGAGGTCCAGCGCCGAGGGCTTTCTGGCGGTTCCCTCACTGCGAGAAGCCAAGTTACAGGGAACCAGGCAGAGGGCCTTCTCAGTAGTGGCACCCACCCTGTGGGAACGCCCTCCCAGCAGATGTCAAAGAGAACAACTACCAGACTTTTAGAAGACATCTGAAGGCAGCCTGTTTAGGGAAGCTTTTAATGTTTGGCGGACTACTGTATTTTAATATTTTGTTGGAAGCCATCCAAAGTGGCTGGGAAACCCAGCCAGATGGGTTGGGTATAAATAATAAATAATAAATAATAAATAATAAATAATAAATAATAAATAATAAATAATAAATAATAAATAATAAATAATAAATAATAAATAAATATTATTTCTTCTTTGATTCTGCCTGCAACTGTTCCCCATCATTCAAGACCTGTCAGGAGGGCAGCAACACAGTGCCACGCATATAGTAGCTCTCATTTGGTGATGAGCAAACTCCTCTGTACAAGCTTGAAACTGGAGTTGGCAATTACAAGCAATATTGGAAAGTATTACCATAGCTTTGAACCCTCAGCTACCTCTCCAGCAGAAGGCAATTTTGCATAGATGATGAACTCTAGAGAGTAAGCTCCCAACTTCAGGGCTTGACTTCACCTAGTTGATGCCGCCTAGTCATTCATTCTCTTATAAAGGTAGTTGATTTAGAACTGACAGTTGGTGGTGGACCTCCTTAGGTCATCTAATTTGTCAATACTGAAACAACCCAGCCTTGAGGAGTGGAAGGCTTTTAGAAATTTAAATCCAAATGAACAAGGTTCCATTGGATCAAAGGCTACGTCTTTGCTCAGAACAGAAGAACGTTTTCGGGTTGCGGACCGCGCCGCACCCGGAAGCACCGGAACGGGTTACTTCCGGGTTTCAGCGCTTGTGCATGTGCAGAAGTGCAAAATGACATCACGCACATGCGCAGAAGCACCAAATCGCATCACGCGTGTGCTCAGACGCGGTGCTGCGGGTTGCGAACATGCCTCCCACACAGATCACGTTCGCAACTCGAGGTATGACCGTAGATGATTTTCTGTTTATAGGGTCTGTAGCTAAATTGGTACAACCAATTTAGCTCCCAGTACGTTTCCGAGCACAATTCAAAGTGTTGGTGCTGACCTTTAAAGCCCTAAACGGCCTCGGTCCAGTATACCTGAAGGAGCGTCTCCACCCCCATCGCTCTACCCGGACACTGAGGTCCAGCACCGAGGGCCTTCTGGCGGTTCCCTCACTGCAAGAAGCCAAGTTACAGGGAACCAGGCAGAGGGCCTTCTCAGTAGTGGTGCCCTCCCTGTGGAACGCCCTCCCACCAGATGTCAAAGAGAACAACAACTACCAGACTTTTAGAAGACATCTGAAGGCAGCCCTGTTTAGGGGAGCTTTTAATTTTTGATGTATCACAGTATTTTAATATTCTTTTGGAAGCCGCCCAGAGTGGCTGGGGAAACCCAGCCAGATGGGCAGGGTATAAATAATAAATTATTATTATTATTATTATTATTATTATTATTATTATTATTACCAAAAATCAGTTTATTGGCCCTTAAGGAAATGGTGCACCCAAAGCAGAAGATCTGGTTTCCTTGCAAGGCACAATGGGGACCCCATTTCAAAGGAGTCTCCTTCAATGTAAATGGTTTGTGGTGAACAGTTAAAGAGTGCTAGAGCTACCGCTGCAGTCATTTATCCAGTCCCACCTTTGCACCATCACAGTTAGTGGTCATGATGGTGCTGCTGGAAGGCTGGCTCAACAGCAGTGTCTCATCCTGCTACCTGCTTCTGAAGCCAGGCAGTGATGAGGCAACATCGCCCTCATTCCCCCCCCCCCCCAAGAAATTATCTGCCCAACTGGGCATGCTGAGCATCTCTACTTGAAAGGCGGGTGTCCTTCAAGACTGCACAGTGTATTAAGGAAGACTCGAGAGGGTTGCTACACAGCCCAGTTACGCATTGGAAAACACACTTCCGAACGGTAATGAAACTGCGGCTAATGTGGCAAGAGTGGCGCATTCGCCTTGGTCAGAGCTAATTGTGCATGTTCATGTGAATCAGGCTTCTGATAAAACTCATTACAAATGCACATTAAAGAAATTGGCAATTACATTATGTTTTAGCCAAGTGTCTCTTCTCTAACATCAGTGTTAGTATTGTTAGACTTCTGTTTAGTGAGCTCATTGCCCTGGTGGTTATTGAATGCAATTCAGCAGAAAGGCTTGAAAATTAGCACCATGCCAAATGCTGTCTGGGTTTGATTTTTACCACAAAAGTAGTGATTTCAAGGATAACTGACACTCCCTCTCCCAATAGCCTTTTCTGTGGCTGTTTGCAGTTGCTGAACAGTCGTATTGAACTGTTTTCTGACACTGTTTTTCCTCCATGCTACTAATCAGCTGCAATATTGACTGTTGTATTCCTCCTCAAGTAATAAGGGTTTGTGTACTGGATTGGACATTGTCAGAACGTCACGAGCCAACTGGATTCAGCTATATTGTGAGGATATTAAGGGCAAATGCAAGCCCTCGGAGTACGACAATGCTTCATGGGCAATCAGGGATAAATTTAGAAACCAACACTTTCTCAGCCCCTTCACAAGGAAAAATAATCAAAAGGGAAGGATTATGATTCTAATGGAGCATTTCACACAATATCGGTCCCTTTTTGGCTTGGCGTTGCTGAAAATATTTGGAAAATGTCCAAATGCTTTGAATTCAGAACTATACAACACTTCATTGTTATCTTTCTCTATTCTGAAGAGAATAAATCAAGGTGTTCAAGGGATGGTAGCACTCTGGAAACAAATTGCAATGAAAGGGCGATTCAAACCACAGCTACGTGCATGGAAATGGAAACCATCACCAAAATCTGAAGTGCCTGTACAGAATATTATAGAAATAAACACCCTGCCCCAATCTAAAAAGCTACACTATGCCTTGTACCAGTCAGAACTTATTCGGGTTGGGAGGAACATTGTCCTGTTGTGTCAGGACAAGCAAGAACTTCTGGCATTGTACAGGGACAGTATTTGCATAGCCCAGGCTAGCCCGGTCCCCATCATTGTTCAGCATATAGCAGTGGACATTCAGATATTGCTGGACTATTGCAACAAATACCACAGGGACAGAGAGGACAGTAGTTGCTTGTCCAACAGTGGGGGGGGGATGCGGGTGGTGCTGTGGTCTAAACCACTGAGCCTCTTGGGCTTGCTGATCAGAAGGTTGACAGTTCAAGTCCCCATGACGGGGTGAGCTCCCGTTGCTCTGTCCCAGGTTCTGCCAACCTAGCAGTTCGAAAGCACACCAGTGCAAGTAGACAAATAGGTACCGCTGCGGTGGGAAGATGAACAGCATTTCCTTGCGCTCTGATTTCTGTCACGGTGTCCCATTGTGCCAGAAGCAGTTTAGTCATACTGGCCACATGACTCAGAAAGTTGTATGTGGACAAACACCGGCCCCCTCGGCATGAAAGCGAGATGAGTGCCCCAACCCCATAGTTACCTTTGACTGGACTTAACTGTCCAGGGGTCCTTTACCTTTTTTACCTTTTGTCCAACAGACTTCACACCTAGTCAAACACCTAAATTTAGTTCTCCACCTCCTCCTGTTCCCATGTATATATGCATATGTTCATCTGGCAATTGTGGATAACATTTCATGCAATTAACAGAGCTGTAATCTATCGTCACAATAGGATAGTCTTCAGGGTGCCACAAAAATGTGATTCTTGCTTTGACACACAGAAAATGTTTCTGGAAATATGGGTGTCTTGATTTCTATTGGCATGTTACAATTTCTTCCTCCTATTATTTATTTGTTGCTTGCTTTGTCTATTGTATGGGGAACACCTTGCTACTACACATTTCGGTTTTTAGTAATGGCCATTATATCACCAAAAAGAAAAAAAAAGAAATAAATGTGTACCAGTCAAACACATTTCAATTTAAAAACATTTCAAGTATCTGAAGTTTCTCAGTTCCAAACTTTGCCGTCTAACATTAATCCTGCTTTCAATTATGTGCTGCTAGCATCACTGACTTCCGTGGACAATTGTTTGTATTGTTTTGATTCAATTGTAAGCCAATTTGCAGTGGATTTCACAGTGTTTCTTAAAATTATACTGTTTTTCCAAACATATCTTTTCATTATTATCATAGGGACCAATATCTGTTCCCATCTTAGCAAGCAAAAATGATTGTTTCTCGTATAGTGGGTTATATTTTATCTGTTTATTCTCAACGCTGTTAATACTGGCCTGTGAGTCAAGCTGCCAAGATGATTATTCCCACAGGACACTCATTGCTCTACATCGTAAATGTCACAAGCATAAATATGTCCAAAATGCTCTAATGAAGAGTGTGTGCCTAACAGGTGTTTTACACTAAAGTATTTCTTCTTTGGTGATCACTCATAGCCGAGTAAGATTGTCTTCCATGAACGCGGTTCTAAAAGTAAGTCTGTAAGTGACGGTGGAGGCCGATTCTGGATTCACATGTCCTTCCACAGTAGGGACATTTGTTTCCAGACAGGAGTTGTGTTGAACTGTCTCTTTAAATCTAAAGGTTCATCATTGTTTCACCCATTGTGTATACCTTTAAGGGGCCGGAGCAAGGGCCAGAGTAAACTAATGAGATCCAGCCTTGCAGCTGTGAGGCATAGCAGGTGCTGCTGAGTTGCATTGATTAAGCTGTGTTGGGAATTGGCCACAGTATATAAGGAGCAGCACCTAGCTCTGCCATTTACCCTGGGGATGGGTTGCTGGTTGGGTCGTGTTTGTTTGTTTGTAGATGTATTTGGTGTATAAGGAGTTTTTTGTTTTTCTTATTAAAACCTTGTTTAAGTTATTTTTGAGTCCTTTTCTTTTTAATGCAAGCTCTCCCCAGCAAGCTCTCTGCACTACTATACTGCGAAAAAGCCAACAAGTTGATCCGTGCCTTCCTCTTAGCACATTTCTCCCTTGTGTCCTGAGTTCAAGCGTCTTGAAAGCCCATGACACCTTTGGTAAAGGCTGTTCTCCAACTGGAGTGCTCGCAGGCCAGTGTTTCCTAGTTGTCAGTGTTTATACTACATTTTTTTCAATTTGCCTTGAGAGAGTCTTTAAACCTCTTTTGTTGACCACCAGCATTACGCTTTCCATTTTTAAGTTCGGAGTAGAGTAGTTGCTTTGGAGGACAATAATCAGGCATCCACACAACATGACCAGTCCAACGAAGTTGATGTTGAAGAATCATTGCTTTGACACTGGTGATATTTGCTTCTTCCAGTACACTGGCATTAGTTCACCTGTCTTCCCAAGTGATGTGTAAAATTTTTCGGAGACACCATTGATGGAATCTTTTGAGAAGTTGGAGATGGTGTTTGTAAGTGGTCCATGTTTCACAAGCATACAAGTAAGGTTGGAATTACAATAGCTTTGTAAACAACCATTTTGGTTTCCCTGCAAATGTCCCAGTCCCCCAGCTCAGGCGATGCTGGATTTCAGCATCAATATCAGCCCTTGTGGAAAGATAACTGCTCAGGTAGGAGAAGTGATCAATATTTTCCAACGTGACACTAAAGTAAGGTAAAAGTTATGAACCCCCTGGACAGTTAAGTCCAATCAAAGGTGACTATGGGGTGCAGTGCTCATCTCGCTTCAGGCTGAGGGAACCGACATTTGTCCACAGACAGCTTTCCGGGTCATGTGGCCAGCATGACTAAACCAGCACAACATGACACCATGATGGAAGCCAGAGGGTGCACAGAAACGCCATTTACCTTCCCGCCACAGCTGTACCTATTTATCTACTTGCACTGGCATGCTTTCGACCTGCTAGGTTGGCAGGAGCTAGGACGGAGAAATGGGAACTCATCCCGTCATGGGGATTTGAACCGCTGACCTTCTGACTGGCAAGCCCAAGAGGCTCAGTGGTTTAGACCATAGTGCCATAATGAATCATGACTCATTATGCAGGAAAAGCACCATAATTGGAGCTGTAGACAGAATTTTTCCATTCTCCTCCTCTCTCCATATGAAAGGCCATATGAAAGGGAGCATAAACTTGGCTAGTTTCCTGAATGCCTGTGGGGATAATAGCATTACTGAACCATAGCAAAGGAGTCCATAAATAATTCCTCCTTGACTTTTCTTCGTGGACCACAGCACCACCCTACACTATGACATGTTAGGAAGGTTTCTGGTACCATATATCAAGACCACAATAGATAGAAGAACGAAAGCATACCTGCACAGGTTGTACATACCACATGCTGCATGAATCGAGTTCACTCATACAATGGGACTTCTACTTGCTTTCCTCACCTGCAGACACCCCTGTGCCCCCAAATCTGTTCCAGACCTTCCTTCAACCCTCCACAAAAGTTTCTGCGGGTGCACAGGACTGCGGGGGGAAGAAGAGGAGAGAAGTCCTATTGCATAGGTGGGCCAGTTCCACTCATGCAACAACAGAGTTAGATACAACCCTTTGTCAACAAACCATGATTTATGATTATTGGGGAGTGTGAAAGTGTCTGATCAACAATGAGCCATAATCCATTAATGGTGCTGATCAGCGGAGGAATGGCAACTCCTGTGACATTTAAATTGCAAATGAAGGCTGCTTTCCATGTTGTGCTTAGCTGAAGATGTGCAAAAACAGCTGTGGCGGGAGTTAAAATAATCTCTGGGCTAAAAATAATACAATTTTGTGGCAGGAAAAACTGAATACAACAAATTATATAGATCTGCATACACTTAACTTTCTCTTTACAATGTGTTATATTCTTGCAAGTTATTGTGAAAGAAAGAGAGACCTATGCAGGGAAACAAAGGCATTGAGATGTACACTGATAGTACAATTTACGTAAGTAAGCAAATAAATATCAATTGGTTTTTATTCATAATCCTGTGGAGAGGGAAATTCATGATAAATAAAGCAGGTAAGATGCCTTTCTGAATCTCATGAAGTATTATGTCTTCCTGGCTTCTCCATGTTGGCATATCCGCACCACTTCTAAGTGGGGAGGAGTAGGGGTGGACTGCGTGGCCATCCACTCCCCTCCGGGGGCAGGGGACTTAGTCCCCCATTGCCCGGGGGATCCCGGCCACGTCAGAGCCCGCCCAGCCAATCCGCTGGCCGGGGGAGGGTGTCCGGGACCATTTAAACAGAGGCGCAAGCCTCACCCGCCCTCCCTCCCTATTTTGCAGGTTTTAGGCACTGGCCTTGCTATGGACCACGGTTGGTCTCCGTTGAGGGGCCTGGTAGGAATTTTTCCACTTGGCAAATTGGCACTGGCCGTTTGGTTTTCACCTACCTCATAGCAATCGTCACAACTTTGTTAGGGTTGTGGTTAGGCATTGTTTGACCTTGTGATGGGGGAGGGGAGGTGTGGCCATCACCTGCCCCTCCACGCTTAAGGGTATTCCGTTAAAGGAATCTGGGGGTGTTGATCTTGTCCAAAGGTCGGGGGCTAGGGCCATGACACGACCCCGATGGGAACGCCAGGGGGAGCTCGAGTTGGTATGCATCGACAGGGCTCCCCCTTCCGGTGGTTTACACTTACTGGACTTCCTGCGCATCGGGCAGGAGTCAGATATAGTCGGGTCCATTCAATGCCTAAGCCAATACTGCTCACATTCTGTAATCAATAAAGTTGTGGCCAAATTTGCCCAATAACATTAACCTAATATCCGTGTCCTTGTGTGTGTTATTTTTGAACGAAGGGGTGGCTTCAGTGTCTTGACACTCAACCCAATTTTGGAAGGCCCTCCTAGAGTTTGGCCTGGCTGACACTAAGCCTGCTTCTGTTTTATAGATTAGGACCTGACTCTGTCTTCATGGGCATTATCAAGTTTTAATTGTTCAACATAGCCTGAAGTTGGCAAACCCTCTGTTGTATTTAAGGTTACTGGTGCTATTGACGGATTCATCTGTTCCTTTGTTTTATTATAAAAACATGTACAGTGGTGCCCTGCAAGACGAATGCCTTGCAAGACGGAAAACCCACTAGACGAAAGGGTTTTCCATTTTGGAGGTGCTTCGCAAAACGAATTTGCTATGGGCTTGCTTCGCAAGACGAAAATGTCTTGCGAGTTCTGCGGGGCTTTTTTCCCTCCCCCCCTTTTCCCCCAGCCCCTAAGCCGCTTAACAGCTGTTCTCTAAGCCACTTAACAGCTGATGCCAAGCCGCTTGACAGCTGATCTAAGCCGCTTATCAGCTGATCCACTAAGCCGCTAATAGCCTTTTAGCAGCTAATCCGCTAACCCCTTAACAGCCGCTAATCCCTTAATAGCCTCTAATCCCTTAATAGCCGCTAATCCCTTAATAGCCACTAATAGCCACTAAACCGCTAATAGCGCTAATCCGCTAATGGGCTTGCTTCGCAAGACGAAAAAAACCGCAAGACGAAGAGACTCGCGGAACGGATTCTTTTCGTCTTGCGAGGCACCACTGTATAGGCTTTGGCCTATACCTGCCTTGCTTCTACTACATGCATCGAAGGGAAGGGATGCGTATGAAGTGGCCTTGGCCCAGTATACCTGAAGGAGCATCTCCACCCCCATCATTCAGCCCAGACACTGAGGTCCAGCTCCGAGGGCCTTCTGGTGGTTCCCTCATTGTGAGAAGTGAAGTTACAGGGAACCAGGCAGAGGGCCTTCTTGGTAGTGGCACCCGCCCTGTGAAACGCCCTCCCATCAGACGTCAAGGAAATAAACAACTATCTGACTTTTAGAAGACATCTGAAGGCAGCTCTGTTTGTGAAGATTTTTAATGTTTGGTGTTTAATTGTGTTTTTAATATTCTGTTGGGAGCTGCCCAGAGTGGCTGGGGAAACCCAGCCAGATGGGTGGAGTATAAATAATAAATTGTATTATATTATTATTAAGCACAATTTTCTACCTCAGTGTTTATAAGGCCTACTGCACACTGAATCAAATTGTAATCTGGCCTCATTTCCCCACTGTCTGCAAACAGACTTGGCTGGAAGACAGCATCCTTATTGGCATCAGGATCTATTGTGGGGGATGGATGTGATTCAATGAGATCTCCTTTCATGGGATATCCCCGCCAATAATCCCCTTAAAATGTCCGATTTATTCAATCCCCCGAGATAACACAGCAACACTGCTGTGTGAAGTTGAGCCTCATCAATTTGAATAAAAGTTGTCTCCTACTAATATATCTCAGCTTTGCTGGCCATTACTACCATTCAGAACGAGCCAATGGGATAATAACATAGATAATTGCCAAGCAATTGGATCGCTGTACAGTATATAATTGTTTTCTCCCCTTCGAGCTCTGGAAGTGAAACAAATTAAAATGACTAGAATATTCAGCTGTGCTTCCAGCATGGAAAATAGACTGCTTAATTAACTGTACTTTGTGACCTGAATGTGTTTGAGTAAGACGGAGGGTGGGCAGAAAATGGCATGCCCTCAGGATGGCTGCATCTTTCGCTCGATGGTTATCCTCAATCTATAGACATTAAGCATGTGACGAAGACTTTTCCAAGGCATGTGGCGGTGACTGTTTGCCTCTGCTATTTTGTGAGCTCATCACGAAGTGGTCAGAAGCAACGCCACTTTCAAAACCAGATCTTTATCCCCATTTTAGTGTCAAATACATTGCTAAAAAGAGCGGAGGTGGTTTTAAGTTTTATAGCCCTGGGGCAGAAGAGATGAATGTGGGCAAAATGAATGTTGAGGATCAAAATGTTAAGGGAAAATTACTTCGCTCCCTGAAGTTCCCTGACTTCTTTTGCACAAAATACCGAGTGAGTAATAGGAGACATAAAAAGCAGCCCAACAGACACCTTCTTGCAAAACGTGTGCAACTATTCTGTTGATTGTTCTTCATGAAGAATGCTACTCTATATGCAGAGTTTTATTCTCTATTAAGAAATGTGTTTGAGTCTACTTCCGAAGTCTTTGGCTATAATAAGACAAAACAAAAGCCTATTCAAAATACATTAAAAAAGGTAAAGGGACCCCTGACCATTAGGTCCAGTCGTAGCTGACTCTGGGGTTGCGGCGCTCATCTCACTTTACTGGCCAAGGGAGCCGGCGTACAGCTTCCGGGTCATGTGGCCAGCATGACTAAGCCGCTTCTGGCGAACCAGAGCAGCGCATGGAAACGCCATTTACCTTCCCGCTGGAGCGGTACCTATTTATCTACTTGCACTTTGACATGCCTTTGAACTGCTAGGTTGGCAGGAGCAGGGACCGAGCAACAGGTGCTCACCCCGTTGCGGGGATTCGAACTGCTGACCTTCTGATCAGCAAGTCCTAGGCTATGTGGTTTAACCCACAGCGCCACCTGCATCCCAAAAATGCATTAACTTATACCTAAATGAAAATGCTGAGATCATAAAAATAACCTTCACCTTCAGCAAACCGTGTAAAAACATTCTGCTTTCTAAGGTTGCGTCACACCAAAGACATGTTTGAAGGCCATTCTGTCCACTTTAGAGTAGTTTTAATGATTTCCCCCCTTCTTCTTGGATACTCATAGCAAAGTACAAAATACATACATAACACTTCAGAGACAAAGCTTAAAATTAGGGTAGAGATGTATGTCATATTTCACAAACATATTCAGCTCAAAGAGAGGGCTTTTCAAGAAGCAAAAGATTTTACAAGAGCCCTGGTCCACAACTCACTCTTCTGCTCTTGATTTCAGAGTAAGCGAAAGAAGCCTTTACTGGTTAGTTTTCTGTCTTTACTGCGCATTTTCTGAATCATATTATGGAATTGTCATAAAGCCATTTCAGAGTGAGAGCATTGCTTTTTGGATGTTTTAAATAGGGGGCCTGAATCTTCTGCAGCCATCTCACTCAAATGCCGCAGATTAAGTTCAAAGAACATATACTTTTTCATTCTGACTGTATATTTCCATTATAAAGAAAACCGAAAGGTTCTTTGCACAGAATTAGGACTCATCCAGACTTTCTTTTGTGGCTCATTTCTAGGCACAGGTTCACAATTTAAGGTGTCATGTCCAAGCGCTTTTGTTGCTGTTGCTGTTGTGTGTTGAGACCCTTAAACCTCTTTCATAAATAAATTCAGACAAGACTCAAATTTTGGTTTGCTTTTTGGCAGAATTTAGGCCACAACTTTATTGATTACAGCAAGTGACTGGTTGCATAGGCTCTGGTTCAACTAGCTCCCTGCACCCTTGCAGGTAGCATTGACCCAGGGCACCAGCATAGGTCAGCCAAGGGTGAACACCTGGATAAGTGGAAAGCCGGGAACAGGCTATCTCCGCCACCCAAATGTCCCCCTGGACTCAGGCATGGCCACAACCACCTCTCAGGGTTGACCAAACCATTGAGTCCCTGGATTCCTTTAAAGGAATACCCTTCACATAGTGATGGCAAGAGTGTTTTCACATCACTACCACCTAAACCAGTGCCTATCCACAACCTTACAAGTTGTGATGATTTGCTACGTGGCAGGCGAAACCCAAATGGCAACAGCCAATCAGCCAAGTGGGGAAAATTCCTGCCGCGCCCCTGTCCCAACTACAGACGACACATGACGGACAGCATAGCAAGGTCAAGCGCAAAGCCCTAAAAGTAGGGAGAGGTGGACGGGTGTTCTGATGCGCTGGCCCAAAGAGGAAGCTCAGGGTCATGTGCATAGGTATATATATAGGTCCCTTGATCCTTTTAGCCTGTGTCCCATTGGCCTAATCGAACCCTGCATCAAGGGACCTACCAATCGGGTGTTCTGGCTATCCAAACGTACCCACCCACAACACAGGGTTAGGTTGCCAGGTTCCACTGCAACAGGTGCCCTCTTTAAGGGAGGACCCGATTTGTTGCCCTGGCATTTTCCTTGTAAAAATCCACGGTTTACCACTGAAATGGAGTGAGTGGCAATCCACAGAAATTAAAAAATACTGTTTGTTGCAATTCAAAGTTAAAGAGTGGGTTTTCACAGGGAAAGCACAGGAGCAAAAAAGGGGGGGCAGGGATGCTTGGATACAGCACAATATTATTATTATTATTATTATTATTATTATTATTATTATTATTATTATTAATATTACTATTATTATTAGAGTTTATATACCACCCTCTACCCAGGGGTCTCAGGGCAGTTCACAGAATAAAATCAAGACATAAAACCACAAAATACCTAATAAAAATAAAACAACAACCCAATAGCTTCCCCCCCCCCCCAAAAAAACACATTTTAAAATGGCATAGAATGTAAATCAGATCAACCAAAGGCCTGGTTGAAAAGGAACGTTTTCGCCTGGCGCCTAAAGGTGTATAATGAAGGCGTCAGGCAATCTTCCCTGGGGAGAGCATTCCACAGATGGGGAGCCACTGCAGAGAAGCCCCCGTTCTCATATTGCCAGCCTCCGAACCACTCGTACCTTTAGAGCATGAACATGTGCCTTGGAAGTACAGGGCAAAATATAAGAGCATATGAGCCCTTATTAGAAGATTATGTTTGAAGGGAGAAATGTAACATGCTATTAGCACATGTTATTTTTAAGAGAAATTTCATCAAAAGGCACATCCTGTTCACTGTATTTTTCACTAGCACTCAAAACAGATACATCATTTGAGCCGTGCTCCTAATCTAACCAAAAGAAACACATTCAAATGAAATCAGATGCTTCAAGTTACATTTTTAAAAGAGTTGTGGCAGGTATCATGGGAAAGGAATGGTCAGGTAAGTAGACAAAACATCCCAAAGTGTGGAAAAATTATTGTTTTCAAAAGAAAAAGGATGCGAATTGGGATGTTTGTGGGCTGGGAAACAGGCCTTGCTAGAAAGCAGTGTAACAACATAGGCTCCACTGAAGCCAAATAAGCAAATGAAAGTAATACATATTAAATGAATTCACTGTGAAGCCTAAAATGCAGAGAGGGGGTGAAAGAGAGAGAAGCCTTTGATATGAAAAGGAGAGAGAGAAAGAAAAAAGTACATCTGAACAATATGACAGTGTGGTTCAGTTGAAAGGAAAGAACTGGATGGGTTCAACTGACTTTAGCAAGCTCATCCTATCTGACTTTTCTCTAATTTCTCAGATTTCTTTTCACTTGTCAGACGAGTCTAGTCTGGATATATCTATTGGGGAAAGCAAGTTACCACTCACCTAATCACATACAGTATCTTATTTATTGCCTTTGTAATCCCACCCTTTCTCCACTTGGCTCAGGGCAGCGTACGTCAGGGGTGGGGAACCTTCAAATTTGGCCGATATCCTTAAACCATTCCCACCTGTTTCACCTTTGAAGTCACAGGCGACATCAGGCATGGGGCAGGTGTAGATGTGGCTGTTGGTGCACATCTGGAAGTCTTATAGTGCATTCCCAGTTTTTGGACTGGCTGCGGTAGTAAGTTTCACATTCAGTCTCAGGATCGACTGTCATTTTGACATTTTCTTTTTTAAAAACTGTTTTTAGTTGCTGCTGTTTTTTTTTACTGTTTTATTACTATTGCACCTGCTGCCCTGGGCTCATTTGAAAGGGCAGGAGATAAGTCAAATAACTAAAAAAAAGTATAAATCAAACAGTGGCTCTCAGGAATATGAATCTGGTTGTGAAAGACATATATATCTACTATTTGCTCTGAGGGACTTCTGGTAGTTCCGTCACTGAGAGACATGGGGAACCAGGCAGAGGTTCTTCTCGGTAGAGGCACCCATTCTGTGGAACACCCTCCCATCAGATGTCAAGGAGATGAGCAACTATTTGACTTTTAGTAGACATCTGAAGGCAGCCCTCTTTGTGATGGTTGATGCTTTATTGTGTTTTTAGTATTTTGTTGGGAGCAGGCCAGAGTGGCTGGGGCAACCCGATCATATGGGCAGTATATTGTTGTTGTACAGTGGTACCTCGCAAGACGAATGCCTCGCAAGACGAAAAACTCGCAAGGCGAAAGAGTTTTTTGTTTTTTGAGTTGCTTCGCAAGACGAATTTCCCTATGGGCTTGCTTCGCAAGACGAAAACGTCTTGCGCCTTTTTCTTAAAACCATCAATGCATGCCTATGGGAAACCGTCAATGCATTTCCTATGGGAAACCGTGCTTCGCAAGACGAAAAATTCACAAGACGAAAAAACTCGCAGAACGAATTAATTTCGTCTTGCGAGGCACCACTGTACATATTGGTCTATGGGTTGTATTCAATGTAGGCCTACTAAGAGTACAGCCATCATCATCATCATAATAATTTATTATTTGTACCCCGTCCATCTGGCTGGGTTTCCCCAGCCACTCCGGGCAGCATCCAACAAAGATTAAAAATACATTAAAATGTCACACATTGAAAACTTCCCTGAACAGGGCTGCCTTCAGATGTCTTCTAAATGTCAGGTAGTTGTTTATCTCTTTGACATCTGGTTGGAGGGCGTTCCACAGAATGGGCGCCACTAACGAGAAGGCCCTCTGCCTGGTTCCCTGTAACCTCACTTCTCGCAGCCAGGGAACCACCAGAAGGCCCTCAGTGTCTGGGCTGGGTTTTGGGGGTAGAGACGCTCCTTCAGGCATACAGGACCAAGGCAATTTAGGGCTTTAAAGGTCAGCACCAACACTTTGAATTGTGCTTGGAAACGTACCTAAGTACATCATGCCCATTAATGTCAGTGGGTCTACTCTGAGTAGTGCTTGCATTGACCATCACCCTGTGCATATACCCAAATGATACTGCCATAAAACAATGCCTGCAAGCCAGTGTGTCATATTATTTGCATAAGACAGCAATCCCAAAAGGAAGCGTTCCATGTTTCTAAGCCAAGCATACTGAAGTAACATGACCGCAGTATGAACCTCACTGAGTGTGGGATGTAGAACAATAAGAGGGGGATTTAGAAACTTGTTCAAAGCCAAGGAGGGCATTGAGGGATACACAATGTCAGCCGCTTAGCTCAGAGGGAAACACAGTGACAGGCGATGCCAAGAAAACAGAACGACTCTGTGTCAGCTGTGCTTTCACCTTTGCGAATGAGGTTTGCTGCAATGTTTCAACCAGCAATATTGACAGGAACGGAGGCAAAGGGACTCAAATGTGCATGAAACAGAACAAGTCTTAAAATACTTGGGCAATCTCAATGAATTCAATCAAACAACTGCCAATGACCTTCGTTCTCTTCCAGTAAACTGGGAAATTTAGAAAGAGACTTGATTTTTAAGAAGCCAGATTAATATCTCAGGTGAACGGCTAGAGGAGGGGAAACAAGTAACAGAGTAATGCAGGTCTGGAATGTGTGTGGGGTTTTTTTTGGGGGGGGGGGCGGTGTTCTAAGCAACAGATAGCTCAGTAGAACATGAGACTCTTAATCTCTGGGCCATGGGTTTGAGTCCAGTGTTGGGCAAAAGATTCCAGCATTACAGGGGGTTGTACTAGATGACACTTATGGTCCTTTCCAAGTCTACAATTCTTTGATTCCATGTCACATGCCAGAACACCAGGGTAACTGATGGACACCCCTTACATTGCCAAGGGGATGAGGAGTGATAATGAAGCCTTCAAGTTTGTGACAAATTTGTATAAAGGAAGTCAAAGAATGGGAAAAATGATCCAGCAAAGGTAGGTAACTTTCCCCATTTTTTCTTTCATGGGAGTGCTTACTTCACCTCAGTGCTCAATGCAACGCTTCTTTGCAAGGCTATTTGCATTTTGAATTAAAAGCCAAGCTCTTCCAATCCAGGAATGGTCATAGTTGTCAAACCATGGCAGATGGAAACGGGCGCTTCTAGCGACTGAGACTACTTGACCCTCCAGAACTGGATCTAGAAGATGTTAGGATATTTCCGTTCCACCTTAAAAGGGAGCAGGCTTTGTGAGTCACAGAGTCTGCATATTTCCTGTTCACAGGAAGTTTATGTTGTGTCTTTGCTTTCGTTTCTCTCTCTGTGCCTGAACACTGAAGCAGGCAGTCATGTTTTTCTTTGTTCTGACCAACGCCGAATAAACTTGTTAATAGTACTCTCCTGCTTGCATCTTTCACTGTGAATTATCTGCTGATAGAGCATGCATCGGCTCTGGAATGTGGCAAGCTATTTCTGGAGCTCGTGTCGTTAATTGCTGATACTGTGTGTCTGCGGGAGATCGATGGACGTGCAGAGACGACGTGGAGTCATGATGGACTTTGTCTCCCTGGCAGTATCCCAACAGAAGCACCCTCAAACTGCAAACCTCCTCCTTCACGGGGAATGCAACTCCATCCAGGGTAGGCAATTGACCAGTTTCTCAGACATGGGAGCTACTCGCCCACAGTGTTTCCATCTTGCCAGGATTCTGGCTCAGCTCATTTTTCTCCATCCATCTCACAACCAAGCCCTGCATGGCCTCTTCTGATTCAGATGTTATGGACCGCCTAGGAGTTGGGGGCACTGTTTGTGCCATGGTTCCACTCCTTCCTCCTGGGCCATGTCCAGAATGTGGTTTGGGGGATGAGTGTATGGACACCTGGGTTGTTGTTCAGCCTGGACTCTAAGGTCCAGCTTCAAGGGCCTTCTGGTGGTTCCGTTCTTGCAAGAAGTAAAGTTACAGAAAATCAGGCAGAAGGCCTACTTGGTAGTGGCATCCTGTGGAACACCCTCCTCTCAGATGTCAAAGAGATAAACATTTCTACGACTTACCATAGACATCTGAAGGCAGCCCCGTATCAGGATGCTTTTAATGTCTAATGTATTGTGTGTTCTTTACCTTCTTTTGGAAGCCACCCAGAGTGGCTGGGGCAGCCCAGTGAGGATGGACGGGGTACAAGTTGTTGCATGTTGAGACCCAGAGACCTCCCCCCTAAATAAAGACACATCGGACTCAAATTTTAGTTTTGGTTTTTGGCAGAATTTAGCCCACAACTTTATTGATTACAGAAAAGTGAGTGGTTGCATAGGCTCTGGTTCAACTAGCTCCCTGCACCCTTGCAGGTAGCGCTGACCCAGAGCTCTATCATAGGTCAGCCAAGGGTGAACACCTGAGGCAAGTGAAAAGCCTGGGGACAGACTCTGTTCACTCCCCAGATGCTCCCCTGGACTCAGGAACGGGCACAACCCTCTTTCAGGGGTTGATCAAACCAAGTTGAGTCCCTAGATTCCATTAACGGAATACCCTTCACATAGGGATGGCGAGACCGTTTTCCATCCCTATCACATGAACCAGTGCCTATCCGCAACCTTACAAGTTGTGATGAATTGTTATGCGGCAGGCGAAACCCAAATGGCACCAGCCAATCAGCCAAGTGGGGAAATCCCTGCCAAGCCCCTGTCCCAATGACAGACGACACACAATGGCATAGCAAGGTCAATCGCAAAATGCCCTAAAATTAGGGAGAGGTGGGCGGGTGTTCCGATGCACGAGCCGAAAGAGGAAGCTCTGGGACACATGCATGGGTTTATATAGGTCCCTCGATCCATTTAGACTGCACCCCATTGGCCAGATGAAACCCAGCAACGAGGGACCTACCAATTGGGTGTTGTGGCTGTCCAACAGACCCACCCACAACCAGGAGATCAGTCTCCAGGTCTCACCGCAACATGTGCCCTCTTTTAGGGAGGACACAATTTGTTCTTATGAAATAGAGCTGAGTGTCATTAGCTAATGGCCCATTTATGCTTCTCATAAGTGGTTCAATGCATCACATCTTGGAGCTGCCTGACATCATAAACATATATGCTGCATGCAACATACATCCTTTCACTGACCTACAGTCCTTGTATGCCTGTTAAAGGCAAGTTATGTGCATTTAGCCAACACAGAGAGTGGAAATAAATGTCACCATTGACATTGTCAGTGTGGAGCTACAGCCTGATGTTGATTTTTAAGATAGATACACTGAAAATATTCACAAACCCCAACAGACACAATATTTTTTAGAACTATTAGCAAAAATCAGGCTGCATTATTCTGAAGTATGCCTTAAAACAACAGAGAAAATGTGCTATTTATTCCGAGTACCTCTCTCCAAAAGCCCACAGCATGTAATTCTGAATACTGATTATGATGAATTTTTCCATCTACAAAAATAAATATTTTAGACATGTATTTGGGAAGGTATTCATTCTTGATAATCCACAAAATACATTGTTCCAGAAACCTTTTTATGTGCAAGTGTATGAATTGAGATGCACACAATTACATTCCATTACTTTACATTTCCCCAGTCTGTTGTTGTCTGTGCAGTTTTAGCACTGCTAGAGACATGATGAAAAGGCTTCAGTTCAGTTAAAGTTAATTCACGGCTATCAGTGAGATCTGACGCAATTTTATTCAGAAGTCCCATTGACTGAATGGGACTCACTTTCGCAAAAGTGTGCATGGAAATAAACAAGTTATTTACAATTAACCTGCTCTGTTGGCCTCTAATGAAACTACAGCTTCAATGCTTTGTGAGCAAGGGTGAGAAATATAGCAGCAACAACAACAACAACAACAACCTTGTACAAACCTGAGAATAAGTCCCACTGAACTCAATAGGGATTACATTTGAGTAAACATGCAAAGGATTGTGCTGTTAGCTGTAACAAAATTTAGCCAGATTAGGGTCAAATTCAACCACCTAGCAAATATATTACAGGATGGATTTTTAAGGCCTTACCGTTGAACAAACAATAAGGCCACCTCCCTGGTTTTTCATTAAAGCTGCTAGAAAACGTGTTCTCCCTAAACGAGAGCATGTGTTGCGGTTGGGGGATACAAGCCACCCTGTTGTTACTGGGCAGATTTGGATAAACCCAAGCCCTTAAGTGGTTAATTTGGGTTACTGGGGAGTTGTGAATGTTGCCAAATTTGGAGGAGGGGTCAGAGGCTTTAAATACAGAACGCACAACACTTGGTGACCTCTTGGCTTTTTGCACTGGATCACCCGCCCACCCTCCCTTTAAGGGGGGGTTTATTGATCACTTGACCTTGCTATGCCTGTCATGGGGTCGTCCGCCTTGCAGCGGGGGCCTGGTAGGAATTTTGCCAATTGGCTGATTGGCTGGTGCCATTTGGTTTTTGCCTACTGCGTAGCAAATCGTCACAACTTGTAAGGTTGGCGGTTAGGCATTGGTTAAATTGGTTGGTGGCGGGGTAAGTGCCTACCCCTCCAATGGTGGTGCGAAAAAGGGAATTCCGTTAAAGGAATCCAGGGGCTTGCCATTCTTTTCGTCCTTGTCCCTGGCATCGGACTTGGGCCGTGCAAGCCCCACCGGAACATGAGGGTGAGAAGTGAGGGACTGATGCCCAGCTTCATTTTCTCACCCAATACTTGTTTCCCACGCTGGCTTCCGTTGGTGTCCGGAAGGCCAGCTCTGTCCCTGAGGGCAAGGACAGATAGTCATAACCAATGCCTAAGCAACCACTCACATTTTTTGTAGTTGTGGCCAAAATTATGCCAAAAACCTTAAACAAAAATTGGATGTGTGATGTGTGACTTTTTTAGTGGGGGGTGGCATTGTGGGACTCAACACGCAACTCATTGTTCAACACCAATGCAGAACTGCATGCTGTAATGTAAATTACAAGTTCATTTACAGAGGAGAAAGAAACAGTGAATTTAGCAAAGGCACTGTCACGGCATTCAGGAAATGGTGCTGCATTTTGTCACATCTTCCTTTATAAAATAAAAGAGGATGATAAAATAAAGGGATGGGGGAGGAGGAAGAGAAAGAGAGTGGCATGGACTTTTTTTTAGATATGAACCTGCTAAGGAGACCCTACTTCAACAGATTCATATAACAAAAATAGAATCTTATAATTGGAAGGTGCCCCAAAAGTCACTTAGTCTGAGCACCTCTGCCCCTGTCATTGTTAGGCCTCTGCTTCACATCCTCTGATGAAAGAGAGTCTATCACCTTAAGAGGCAGCCTGTTCGCTCTTGAACAATTACTAGCAGCAAAGAAATTCTTCCTAATGTTTGGTCTAAATTCTTTTTCTTGTCATTGGGACCTGATTGTCATTTGATTGGCAGCGTCCGCAAGGGCCATTTTCAGCTGGGAGCTACATCAGGTGTTAAATATGACCCCTTCTGGACTGAATTAGGCCCACAGCTTACAACCCAGGGGTACTTCTTTAAAAAAAAATAAAAAATGGCTCAATTTCCACATAACAAATTATCAAACCATATAATCACCTGCATATTTTTTTTTCCTTCCCCCCCCTCCCTCCGCCCCCAAGGACTTCCCTCAGCTCCTCTTCCTGATTTCGCTGCACATATTTTCTCTGCATATTATAAAATTGTATATATCCTTGCATATCTGTCCATCATGTTATCAACAATAAATTGGGGTGTATGTTTATTCAAAACCTGCCATGGAGTCCAGTTCATTTTGTTGTGTTTTTAAATAATTTGTGTAAAGTTCCCATTCCTCCTTGAAGTCACAGTTGTCCTTGTCTCACAATTTGTATGTCAATTTGGCCAGTTCTGCGTAGTTCATCAATTTCTCTTGACGCTGTTCTTTTGTCGGGGTTTCCTCATTCTTCCATCCTTCTGCTATCAAGACTCTTGCCGCTGTTGTGGCATACATAAATAAGTTCTTTATTTTCCTTGGCAGGTCTTGTCCTACAATCCCTAACAAAATGCTTCGGGTTTTTTTATATTTTTAAAAAAACGCAGGAGTATTTCTGAATATACCATGTGATCCCTCTCATACCTAGTGTTATGTACTGAAGTTCTCACCCTGGGCCACCAGGGGGATACTGTAGATAGTTATGCAAATAAGGGATCAAAAGTGACGTTCAGTGATTGGATAGTTTTAGAAAGTTGTTACAGTAACATTGTACTGGAGCTCTATATAAGCAGGCTGACTGAACCCTTCAGTTCAGTTCTGTTCTGGCCTGTGAATAAACAAGAGCTGTTTGAAGAATTGCTGTGTCGTCTGATATGTTCACCCACAACTTAACACCTAGCGTCCTCGCAGATTGGTGAGGGTTAATAATAATAATAATAATAATAATAATAATAATAATAATTTCTTATTTGTACCCCACCCATCTGGCTGGGATTCCCCAGCCACTCTGGGCAGCTTCCACAAAGACCAAAAATACACAGAGAAGGAAGCATTTTCTACCACCAGAGCAGTTTATGGCATGCCATTCATTCTGACACAACATTTCAATAAGTGTCCCAGCTGATGAAACTGGACTTCCAAGCCAGTGGAAAATGTTGTGGCACCCCTCGTTATATTCTCAACACAATCACTTAATATGCATGCACTATTCCCATGACCTGATTTATAGGGCCATAGTTGTGGAAACCTGTGGGGCTCCCAGAATTTTTGCTCTACACATCTCATCATCCCTGAAAATCGTTCATGATGGGATGTGTCATCACTGTAGTACAGGATGCAAAGTTGGAACCACACCATTGAAATTGAAATTCGAAGACCTGAACATGCTTCCATTATTTCTTTAGATGAAGCCATTAAATACTGGCAAAGCCTTCACATATATATAGATAGAGAGAGAGAGAGAGAGAGAGAGAGAGAGTCTATTTATCTGGTTTTTCAATTTAAAATTTTACAGAGATATATCCAACATAAATCATAAAAAAAAGATTCCAAGGAATCTCCTGGACTTCCATCCTCCCCTTTGTGAGTCCTATTATTAATCATTTCCTCTCGCATCTTTTATGATAATCCAAATCCTTTACATCTCCATTGTATCCAGAATTCATCCTTAAACTACAAGTGATATTCCAATCCCACCAATGATTTTAACTGTTTACAATGGTCTTCAATATAAGTTATAAATTTTCCCCATTCCTTGTTAAAATTTTGGTCTTCCTGATTTCTGATTCTTCCGGTCATTTTAGGCATTTCGGCATAGTCCCTCATCTTCCATTCTTCTCTGGTAGGAGAAGAATGGAAAAGCTTTCATATCCTTTCGGCATCTTCCCCCTCCTCCGAAAACAACAAAATAATCATATTGGCAGTTTTTATTTATTTATTTATTTATTTATTTATTTATTTATGTCTTAAGTAGACTCCATGATGAACAGTGTGCGACTTAGGTAATCAGCATAAATTATAATGGCTCCCTGAGGAGATAGTTTCAGTAAACATTCCTCAGGAGAAATTGATGCACAGACTGTGTTCCAGCATCAAATAGATTAGCAAAATACTTATTACTCGCAATTTAAGGCAGAAATACGTAATTATGTGTTTTTGAGGTTTAAAGTATTCCAAACGCAGCTTCACCATAGAGTTGTATAATTGTATAATTGAGTTATGACATTGGCAGTTGTCGTGTGAGGTCCAGCGCTGAGGGCCTTCTGGTGGTTCCCTCAATGTGAGAAGCGAAGTTACGGGGAACCAGGCAGAGGGCCTTCTCAGTAGTGCGCCCTCATTGTGGAATGCCCTCCCATCAGATGTCAAGGAAATAAACAACTATCTGATGTTTAGAAGACATCTGAAGGCAGCCCTGTTTAGGGAAGTTTTTAATGACTGATGTTTTAATGTATTCTTAACCTTTTGTTGGAAGCTGCCCAGAGTGGCTAGGGAAACCCAGCCAGATGGGCAGGGTATGAATAAATTGTTGTTGTTGTTTGTTAAAAAATATGCAATTCCTTTCCTAATGATCCTTAGCAACTTTTTCACTGCTGTATCACACCAGGTCGACGAGCGTATATGTGAATATATACATTGCTTCATTATTACTCCTTGCTTCAGTATCCAATACTCTCTTGGGCTTACAGCATTAGTAATGCAAAATTACTAAATTTCATGTATGTCCGTCCTACACGATAAGCGCTTCAATTAAATGAGAAAAAAGGGTGCATAGGGAGCGGTAGAAGACACTTCAGCTCAGCTTTCATCAGTCACACAATACAAACATCTCAAAGGACGAGCCGTGAGCACATGTTATTTAGGGAAACCAGATGTTCCATTATAAGTGAATTTGAAGGAATTAGTGTCTTCATCCTGGGATTACTGGTAAACTGTAAAGAAAAGGATGGCAAAAATATTCCAAAGCATTTTCAGTTGTGGTTATTATTTACTGAACATAAAGCTCCTTGGAACTTATATATCAAGGACCAATTCACACAACCTTTTATGTTCTTAATTTTAAAATGAACTTTTTTTACATGTAAGGCTTTTATCTGCTTTTTTCATTGTTTATCCTGTATTTGTACCCCACCCTGGGATCATATTAGAAATTTTGTGTGAGAAATTTTATTGAGTTAATGTCGACTTTTTGAGCCTATCAACCTGTTTAAAGTTATATTTTATCACGAGTCTTGTAAACTCTTTTAACTGAGAGCCAGAGCACCAAAAAGCATGTGAGAGGCTATATGCAACCTGGACCATGTAACTCCTGGATGATATTATTATTTATTATCATTATCATTATCATTATCATTATCATTATCATTATTATTTCTAGTGTGAGGTTTTTCCAATGCTCTTATAATAAACGCCATTATTCTTAAGATATGCCATTATTCTTAAGATCTAGAGGGTCTTTTCCAAGTTATTCATCAAACCAATCTTCAAAACCAAATTTTGAAATATTTCTTAATTTATTACGCCTAATTTGCACCCAGGTTCCCTCTAATTGTAGGTAAGAGGCAATAAATAATACCTCTTGAGCACAGTTTCAATGGAGCTCTGCAAAGCTGCCATCAAGGCAATGACAGAATGGCCCAACCTCACTGGTGTGAAAAGAAATGCCAAAAAAAGTATCTAAATCTGGGAATGACTCATCCACACTGTGTAGGCTTTCTCCCATCCTGTGAAAGGTCAAGCCTCCTCCTTGATCGTTATGGGCAGATATCTATTTTAGGCTCAAGATAACAGCTATGAAAGTAAGATAGCTGATGATTGCTGAGAGGTTCAGCAAATAAATTGTAGATGCCCAGGACTTGCGTGTTTAGACCTTTTAACCTCCCCCCTAAATAAATTCAGACAAGACTCAAATTTTGGTTTGGTTTTTTGGCACAATTTACGCGACAACTTCATTGATTACAGCAAGTGAGTGGTTGCATAGGCTCTGGTTCGACTAGCTCCCTGCACCGTGGCAGGTAGCGCTGACCCAGGGCACCAGCATAGGTCAGTCAAGGGTGAACACCTGGAACAGCGGAAAGTCGGAAACAGGCTAGTCCACCACCCAGAAGTCCCCCTGGACTGAGACATGGGCACAACCCCACTCAGGGTTGACCAAACCATTGAGTCCCTGGATTCCTTTAACAGAATACCCTTCACATAGGGATGGCAAGAGCATTCTCCCATCCCTATCACCTGAACCAGAGCCTATCTGCAACCTTACAAGTTGTGACGATTTGCTACGCGGAAGGTGAAACCCAAATGGCAACAGCCAATCAGCCAAGTGGGGAAAATTCCTGCCATGCCCCTGTCCCAATGACAGACGACACACAACGGCATAGCAAGGACAAGCGCAAGCCCTAAATATAGGGAGAGGTGGGCGGGTGTTCCGATGCACTGGCCCAAAGAGGAAGCTCAGGGTCACGTGCATGGGCATATATAGGTCCCTCAATCCGTTTGGCTAGCGTCCCATTGGCCTGATTAAACCCAGCATCGGGGGACCTACCAATAGGGTGTTGTGGCTATCCAATCGTACCCACCCACACACAGGGTTTGGTTGCTAGGTTGCACCGCAACAGGTGCCCTTTTTGAGGGAGGACATGATTTGCATTTCATGGCATTTTTATGAAGTGTGCATCTGTCACTTTCTTGAATAATGTCACCTCCCGCCCCTTGAATTTCTTTTCTTTGATAAGTTAAAATTCCAAACCACGTTAACACCACGCCAAAGAGCAAACACCCATAGCTCAATTTTCTACAGCTGAAAAAACACTTTGGTAATTAAACTTAACAGGGCTAGCTTTTCAGAGACCACTTATTTCTTGATTAAATCCAAGAGCAGTCTTGCCCTTTCTTTAAAAAAGAGAGAAAAGAAATGTGCATACAGCACTCAAGAAAGACCACATTCATTTTTATAGCCCTTCATTAAGAAGAATAAACCTTTAACAGTGTTAACTCAGTAAGCTCATATTGTGGTTCAATATCCTCATGCAGTCATCTAAAACAACAAATCATTTACCAAAGGATGCTTCAGAGCTGTGCTTCAGTTCATTTGCTATGCTTCGGAAATGAAAAGAAGTGGAACATTACAAGACTGATTTTGTTCAAGAAGTGAGGCCCAAAATATTTCAGGATCCTAGATTTTTATCCCTCAGACTATATTTTGAAGGGGGGGGGGGAATGAACGAATTCCTATGCCCCACAAATAACTCAGAGATGCATTTTACATAAAAGCACACATTCTACTCATGTAAAAACACACTGATACCCAGACCATCCACGGGCCAGATTGAGAAGGTCCACATCCACCCCCGGGCCTTAGGTTGCCTACCCCTGGATAAGAGTTTTTTTTTAAAAAAAAAAAATATGTATTTTTATTAAAGATTTTCTTGATTCACAAAGGTATGTGCAGTGTCTCTCTCTTGTATTTTTTTCCCATGTAACCTTTTTTTTTTTTTTTTTACAAATCAGTTTCATCTGTTGAGACGTTAGGAAGAATGGGGGAAAGAGGTGGAGGCAGGGAAAGATGAGTGGGGGTGGTGTCGGGTGGTGATGTTTTTATTTTACTTAATATATGTGGGGTTTTGTTTCAGCATTGCTTGTGCAGGTTCTCTGCTGTTCACTTGTGTTCCTTTGGTGGTGAGAGAGGTTGGGGTTGGCCTAGGGTGTGGTTGTTTGTTTGTGATTGGCTGTGGTGATCTTTGTCTTCGTGTGTGAGTGGGGTGGGTGGGTGTTTTGGATCAGGTTAGCCATATTCATTTGTATGCTGTTGGTGGATTTCTGCCATTGTCTTGTTGGGCTGTGTATGAGATAAAGGGGAGCCATACTGGGGTGAAGGCATCTTCTTCTATTTGTCCCTGTGTCAGTTTCAGTTTATTGGTTAATTTTTCTAGTAGGGCTGTTTCCCATACTATTTGGTACCATTGGTCCATGCTTACTCCTGACAGGTCTCTCCAGTGTTTGGTTTATGGTGTTTCTGGCTGCTGAAAGTAGGTGGGTTATGAGTTCTTTGTGGTGTAAATGGGCATTGTTGTCTTGGAAAATGTTTAGTAGGGCCAATTCTGAGGTGATTTCTAATACTTGCTTGGTTATTTTACATATTTCTCGTATGGCTGTTGTCCAGAATACTTGGAGTTTTATCTAACATTTGAATTCCTCTCCCTGTAGGGTCAAAGGAAATGGATCTGGTTGTCTGGCACTTTGAGAAAGATGGAAAGGGAGCCGAGTGGAAGTGATTGGGTTGAGGCTAAAAATAACACATGCTTTCATGGTTACAATAAAGTGATGCAATCTGAATACATGGGTTCCAATTCTTATTCTCCTGAAAGTAGTTACAATTATTGAGAAGTTGAACAAACACTGATAAGGCACAAGGATACAAAGGGGTCGATTCCATTTGCAAAGATGCCACATGTCGCAATTGCAATAAGGGTCACAGTAAGGATTCACATTTACAAGTAGTAAAGACACAATTACAAGAGGAAAAAAGCAAAAACTAGATACAATTTAAAATTAGGTAAAAGGTAAAGGTACCCCTGCCCGTATGAGGCAGTCTTGACAGACTCTAGGGTTGTGCGCTCATCTCACTCTAGAGGATACAATTATATAAAAATAAATAAAAAGGTAAATGTAAAGGACCCCTGACAGTTAAGTCCAGTCACAGACGACTCTGGGGTTGCGGCGCTCATCTCGCTTTACTGGCTGAGGGAGCCGACGTTTGTCCACAGACTGTTTTTCTGGGTCATGTGGCCAACAGGACTAAACCAGTTCTGGCGAAACCAGAGAAGCACACGGAAACACTGTTTACCTTCCCTATTTATCTACTTGCACTTTTTGGCATTGTTGGGATTCGAACCGCCGACCTTATGATTGGCAAGCCCAAGAGGCTCAGTGGTTTAGACCACAGCGCAACCTGCGTCCCTCTATATATATATATAAAATAAATAAATAAAAATACTTGCTTACAATTACAAAAGGATACTTGGATACAATTATAAAAACAGACATAGGATAAATTGAGGAAATAGGGTAATGGACAGTGCAGGGAGGAAAGAAAAATGATTTATTTGACAGAAAGGAAAAAGAGGATTTAAAGGAGGAGAATAATGGGAGAAGCGAATTAAAACGAGAGCATACTAAAGGCAAAATTGAGGGAAAGGTTGTCTTCATTTGGTTTATTTGGTCTTGGTTTTCAGCTTCTTTAGCTGTTTTTCTACATCAGACATATAATCAGGAAAACTAACACAATGCTCCTTGCATCTGAATGCACCCTAAAAAATGACCTGAGCATATGTTCTCATTGTCAGTCAGCCTGTATTAACTACCAGGTTAGAAGACATTACGAACAATTTCTGCATTCAATATTTCCTGGTGTCACTGATGGCAGATAATTAGAAGCATATTGTGAAACGAAGTGAGGAAAAATAGAGTTCAAATTAAAAACTCATTAGCACGTTAATTTCATTAAGCTTTAGAGAGCTGCTTCCGCTGTTAAGTATTTAAAACTTACTGATGGATCTGTGGAAACTCAGGCCTCCATAAAGTTGTTTTATTCTGAAGATGATATGAGACGGACCTGGCCCATCTTCACCATGCCTGTTAAGGTTTAGTCAGCATCACTTTAAAGACAAAGTACCATTTCGTGAGATGGTAAGATTAGCTCCTCTTATTTGGTAGCAGGCCACCCCTAAAAATCATCCAGAAACCTCAACTGGCCCAGAATTTTCCTGCTAAAAACTCTATTGGGGCTGCGATCATGTGACCCACTTATTGTGTCAGCTGCTCTGACTTCCAGATCATTTCTGGGTGCAATTCAAGGTGCTAATTATTATCTTTAAAGCCCTAAACAGCTTGGGAAGGATCCTCTCTGAAGCCCCTCATGCCCACTTATGTGAATCCCCCTGTCCATTAAGACCAACTGTTGTACCTAGGGTTGTCTCAAAATCTGTTCTCCAATTTCTAAAAAAAATAATAATAATCCCTGTAAAAGAAAAAAGGATTCAGTTTCTCTCCATCCACTCTATTCTTGGCAAATTCAAAATTTACATCAGTAAGGTTGCAAAAAGAAATGCGATCTGGCTCCTAGCTCAGTGGGATGTTTGTTAGGGAAGCAGAATGTGGGTTCTTGTTGAAGCGACATCTATCAATGGGGCAAGCCTAATATTTTGGTGTGTTTTGAATAATGATAACGATGATAATGATGATGATGGTGATAATTTATTTATACCCCGCCCATCTGGCTGGGCTTCCCTAGCCACTCTGGGCGGCTTCCAAAAAAATATTAAAATACAGTAAAGCATCAAACATTAAAAGCTTCCCTAAACAGGGCTGCCTTCAGATGTCTTCTAAAAGTCTGTTAGTAGTTGTTCTCTTTGACATCTGGGAGGATGGCGTTACACAGGGCGGGTGCCACTACCGAGAAGGCCCTCTGCCTGGTTCCCTGTAACTTGCCTTCTCACAGTGAGGGAACCACCAGAAGGCCCTCGGCCCTGGACCTCAGTGTCCGGGCAGAATGATGGGGGTGGAGACGCTCCTTCAGGTATACTGGACCGAGGTCGTTTAGGTCTGTTCAAACTGTTCAAACAGACTGAACAGTCTGTTCAAATGGAAAACAGAGACAACAGAACTAGAACCCAGAATTCGTGCTCCAGCCTGCATTTGTCCACTTCTGCAGACAGTTTTTCCGGGTCATGTGGCCAGCAGGAGTAAGCCGCTTCCGGCGAAGCCAGAGCAGCGCATGGAAACGCTGTTTACCTTCCCGCTGGAGCGATACCTATTTATCTACTTGCACTTTGACGTGCTTTTGAACTGCTAAGTTGGCAGGAGCTGGGACCGAACAACAGGAGCTCACCCCGTTGCGGGGTTTCAAACCGCAGACCTTCCAATTGGCAAGTCCAAGCAGCGCAGTGGTTTAAACCACAGTGCCACCCGCGTCACGTTTTCCTGAAGAGTACATGGATGTAAAAATTCTGCAGGCTGTATGCTGTTTTCCTCAGCTGTCAGGTACATTCAGAAATATTCAAAATGTGCAAAACGACGTCATCTTCTGCTGACTCTTTTTCTATGCCAAAATGTAATAAGAAAATTGTCTCGTGCCACTTTTTACTTTCACTGCTTTAGCATATGCCCAATATCCCCATCATGGTTGACTAAAAGCCCTGGGGCAAAAGTCCGTGGAAGCCGTGAGAGTCTCTTGTAATCTCTTCTTTGACAAGGCCAGCTGCTTTTAGCCTTGCTCGGATATGCTAAGGGACTGTGTCAAAGAAGTGTGTCATTCCTTACTACAATCCATCCTGTCATTTTTAACATAAGATGCCTTCGTGGACTCCATCCTTCCAAATCTCACGCGGCAATGTACTTAGAAGAAGCTCGTTTTACAGAGTAATGGAAATACGAAAGCAGAAGCGATTCACTGCTCACACTTCAACACAAACTGTCTCTTAAGCTCCGCCATCCATTGTACGAACCACAGTTGCATGTAATCAGAGCAACTCAGTCAGGCACAGAAATGTTCAGTGACAAATCTGGGCTCGCTCAGTATTTCACTTTACTAGTCAATCATCTCCTATCGCTCCCTTTTAGTGCATTAGATATTCATATGTTCACCAGTTCCATAGTTCTTACACCTTTTCATATATGCTGAACAATGCCTCTGCCTTTCACAGTTTGAAAAGCTGCCATTCATGCTTTTTCTCAGTCTTTAAGCAGAATCTTGTATGAAAGAAGTCATACATTGTTATCAGTCATTTCTCTTTGGTCTTGCTGAAAAAGCAACCACACGAAATATGCAATGTAAACTGACAATTTGTTGCAGTCCAACAAGAATTTTTTTGGTAATGACCGCTCCCCACATTAAACGGGGGGCGCCCTTTGTGTGGTCACATGCAGCCCCTGGACCCTATGCGGCTCCATTAGCACAGGCTTGGCTTCGCCTTCCCCAGGTGTGATACCTGGAGGACTCCACCTACCTCAGTCAGTTGCCCAATCCTGCCTGGGGAGGCGTTGCCAAGGTGACCAGGCCAGGTACACAATAGACGGAGGATATTACCGGGGAATCTTCAGTTTTCTCCAGAGCTTCTCCCACCCTACCCACCCTCAGTTAAGCCTTCTTTTGCGGGTTAACCTCTGCTCCACAGGTACGCAGGCGCTGCTACGTCAAGGTCGCTGTTGAAGGGCCGGAAAGGAATTCCCCTTCATTGGCAGGTTTTGCCTTTCCCGTAGCAAAATGTCACAACTTTGGTGGTATCAGGCCTTGGGCAGAATCCTTTAATCTATCTTCCCTGAATGGGGGTGGCATGCAGCGGTGACCCATGCCCCCTTCCTCTTTGCGGTGGCGATACCTGGGTTCCCCATTAAAGGGGTTTTTGAGGGGAGGCTTTGACCATACGCCTAGAGGTTGTCATTGCTCTCTCCTGTGATGGCGGTATAACGGGGGCGGGCTCTCTCTACTTGAACATATGTTCTCCAGAGCCAGCCCATCCCCCCCACACGCTGGATAACCCTGATGTTCTCCAGATCCCCGGTGGGGAACTGGGAGGGATAAACGCCCAATGCCTGAGCCAAGGTCTACCCACATCTGAAATATAATAAAGTTGTGGCCAATTTTAATTCCATAGCACGTTGTCTTGAGTCGTTATTCCACACGGGGGGGGGGCAGGGTTTGGGGGACTTTGCTTGTCCATGCAAAGGGTCTCACATAATCCAAAGAGTCTGGAAAGGTCTGGCGATTTTGTTGCGGTTATTTTTCTAAATTCAAAGGATAACAACAACAACAACAACAACAACAACAACAATTTATTATTTATACACCTGCCCATCTGGCTGGGTTTCCCCAGCCACTCTGGGCAACTTCCAACCAAATATTAAAAACAATACAGCATCAAACATTAAAAACTTCCCTAAACAGTTGTCTTTTAAAAGTAAAATAGTTGCTTATTGCCTTGATATCTGCTGGGAGGGCGTTCCACAGGGCAGGAGCCACTACCGAGAATGCCCTCTGCCTGGTTCCCTGTAACCTCACTTCTCGCAGTGAGGGAACTGCCAGAAGGCCCTCGGCGCTGGATCTCAGTGTCCGGACAGAACAATGGGGTTGAGATGCTCCTCCAGGTATACTGGGCCGAGGCCATTTAGGGATTTAAAGGTCAGCACCAACACTTTGAATTGTGCTTGGAAAAGTACTGGCAGCCAATGAAGATCTTTCAAGAACGGTGTTATATGGTCTCGGTGGCCACTCCCAGTCACCAGTCTAGCTGCCACATTCTGGATTAATTGCAGTTTCCAGGTCACCTTCAAAGGTAGCCCCATGTAGAGCACCTTGCAGTAGTCCAAGCGGGAGATAACTAGAGAATGCACCAGTCTGGTGAGACAGTCCGCGGGCAGGTAGGGTCTCAGCCTGCGTACCAGATAGAGCTGGTAGACAGCTGCCCTGGACACAGAATTAACCAGCACCTCCATGGACAGCTGTGAGTCCAAAATGACTCCCAGGCTGCACACCTGGTCCTTCTGCTTAGAGAATACTGAGGGAGAAAGCTGTGTGCTTAGGGTTGCCATATGTCTGGGAAATCCCAGACATGTCCTCTTTTGAGGGACCTACATGCTCATTGGGGGGATTTTTACAATTTTAAGCAAATGTCCTGGTTTGTGGTGGAGGACTGCTAGTAACGTCCCTTGTTATTTTTGTTATTGGATGCTGGGATGTTGTTTATGTAATCTTCTTATATTTGTAGTTCTGAAATGTTGTTCTCTGTACATTATTATATTTGCTACTGTGTTGTTTTGCTATGTTAGTAGGGAATTCCTTTTGCACTATTCGGTTTTGAAATGTGTTGTTTTCTTTTCTGCAAGCTGCTTTGAGCATGGTGTGTGTGTGTGTGTGTAAAAGTGAAATAAAAGGAATAAATGATTTATTTTATATTTTTTTTTGTATATTAGTGCCCCCTATTCCAAAGATGTGTGTAAACGCAGAATACAAATAAAATGGATAATGGATAATGGATACAAAAACTTATGGAATATGCAGAAATGGCAAAACTTACCAGAAGAAGAATAAAATCAAGATAGCAAACTTTGTATAAAAGAATAGAAATGGTTTATTGAATATTTACAGATAAATATCAAACAGATAAAAACATTGGCAGGATTATGGTAACAACCTGCAGTTTCCTAAGAGTATATATTTAAAGTAGATAATTAAACAACTAAATTAAATGAATTTGGACAATGCAGGAGATATTAAAAAATAAATTTAAGGAACTGCAGAAAGAGGGGGAAGGAAGTCAAACTTTGAAATGTTAAATTGATTGTAAAATTAATGAAATGTATAAACTTGAAAAGTATAAATAAAAACTTTAAAAGAACCAAATAAAATGAATAAATTATTTTTATTTTTTATTTTGTGAATTACTGCCCTCTTTTACAATGATTAATTTCTTCTTTTTGGCCATGCATATGTGTCCACTCAAGTAGTACCTTGTGGATGGACTGAGTCTCATATCTTTCAACCTATTGCGTGTTGAGTCCCAAAGCCACCCACCAAAAAATTCACACACCACACGTCAATTTTTGTTTAGGTTTTTGGCATGATTTTGGCCACAACTTTATTCAAAATACAAAAAATGTGAGTGGTTGCTTAGGCATTGGTTATGACTATCTGTCCTTGCCCAGGGACAGAACTGACTTCCGGATTCCAGCGGAAGCCAGCGTGGGAAACAAGTATTGGGTGAGGAAATGAAGCTGGGCAACAGTCCCACACTCCTCACCCTCATGTTCCGGTGGGGCTTGCACGGCCCAAGTCCGATACCAGGGACAAGGACGAAAAGAATGGCAAGCCCCTGGATTCCTTTAACGGAATTCCCTTTCCGCACCACCATTGGAGGGGTAGGCACTTACCCCTCCACCAACCAATTTAACCAATGCCTAACCGCCAACCTTACAAGTTGTGACGATTTGCTACGCGGTAGGCGAAAACCAAATGGCACCAGCCAATCAGCCAGATGGCAAAATTCCTACCGAGCCCCTGCTCCAAGGCAGACGACCCCATGACAGGCAATAGCAAGGTCAAGCAAACAAAAAACCCCCCCTATTAAAGGGAGGGTGGGCGGGTGATCCGGTGCAAAAACAGCCAAGAGGAAGCCCAGTGTTGGGCGACCTGTATTTAAAAACTCTGGCTCCTCCTCCAAAATGGCAACAACCAAAAATCCCCAGCAACACCATTAACCACTTAATGGCTTGGGTTTATCCAAAATCTGCCCAGCAAAAAACAGGGTGGCTTGTTTTCCCCAACCGCAACACGTGCTCTCTGTTAGGGAGAACACGCTTTATCAGAAGGACAAAGAAGAGTTGTCCCTTGCAGTCTAGGAATTGTTCCAAGATTGATGGCATCAATCACAATGGACACTGATGAAGCCTACAAAACACAAGAACTCAGGGTTGTGGCCAATGCTAGCCATACTGAGAGGAGACCTATTGAAATTCATGGACATGATTAACTTAGATACAGCCTGTCATTTGCCAAGTGCAGACAAGAACTCAATCCTACATTAGATTTGTTTTGCTAGATATTCCTTTGATTCCAAAGCAAAGGAGTGTGTCTTGATTTGCATTTTATGCCTACCCACACTTGGGCCAAATCATCATCTGGCGCTGAGAGTCAAGCAGGTTAAAAACACCCGCAAACAGTATTTCCAATTTCCACATTTCATGTTGTTATTGGACATATTTTGCCCTCTATTATTGCAGCATAGCAGTTAAGGCAGGCTTCCTCAACCTCGGCCCTCCAGATGTTTTGAGACTACAATTCTCGTCATCCCTGACCACTGGTCCTGCTAGCTAGGGATCATGGGAGTTGTAGGCCAAAAACATCTGGAGGGCCGAGGTTGAGGAAGCCTGAGTTAAGGCTACCAGGTCAGTGAGGGCTACTCAGTCAGAAACAGATCATTCTCCCATTCACTACTACTGCAATACCAGTCTAAATTCCAGCCTTCCCATTTATTCTCATGACTTTCCTTTCAATCATGAAGCATTCCTTTGAGGGGGAAGATATGAGCCAGGAAATCCACAAGGCAAGAAAAATGCAAAACAATGTTACAAATGAATTCCAGTTTATGTTTTTGTATCAACCATACATTGCATCTGCACTCAACACAAGTTACATTAATGGTGCTATTCATAGATCAGCCCTATAGAAACTGCTTACCAATAAATATATGCAAAAACAACTGACAGCTCTGACAGTTCCATTTGGTTAAGGAACGCCTTTTGCTTTCATATATCATAGCTCAACTTGCAATCAATTTTACTGTTAAACGTTTGCTGCCAAATGGGGCAGATTAAGATTGGGTGCTTCTTCCCTCACCAAACCTCTTTTCTATCTTTATTTATATAACATTTTATGCTGCAATCCTAACCTCACTTACCTGGGAGTAAGCCCCACTGGATGCAGTAGGATTTCCTTCTAATTTATTAATTAGACTTTCCCAGACTCTTAAAAGCAGAGACATCACCTTGCCGACAAAGGTCCGTATAGTTAAAGCTATGGTTTTCCCAGTAGTGATGTATGGAAGTGAGAGCTGGACCATAAAGAAGGCTGGTCGCCGAAGAATTGATGCTTTTGAATTATGGGGCTGGAGGAGACTCTTGAGAGTCCCATGGACTGCAAGAAGATCAAACCTATCCATTCTGAAGGAAATCAGCCCTGAGTGCTCACTGGAAGGACAGATCGTGAAGCTGAGGCTCCAATACTTCGGCCACCTCATGAGAAGAGAAGACTCTTTGGAAAAGACCCTGATGTTGGGAAAGATGGAGGGCACAAGGAGAAGTGGACGGCAGAGGACGAGATGGTTGGACAATGTTCTCGAAGTGACTAATGAATTTGACCAAACTGTGGGAGGCAGTGGAAGACAGGAGTGCCTGGCATGCTCTGGTCCATGGGGCATGAAGAGTCGGACAATGACTAAATGACTAAACAATAACAGACTCTTTGGTGCACACAAAACAATTCCAGTTTCTGTAATTCCAGAAGTACATCAATGCTGTTGCAATTTAGCCATTTGACTGTGTTATTTATGAGTCTAAACAGCCCAAGGAAAGATACCAACGTTCATAATATCAGAGGTCTAGAAGTGGCTGTCCCTCTGGAGATCTTTGTAGCTGTTAGCTGCCAGCATGAAGAGATAGCATAAAATCTATTGAATACTGTATGAAACATTAAGAATACTAAATGCCTTGCAGGCATTTACATTCTGCTTTTAAACACTTCAGGGGTGAAGAAAAAAAGTAAGAACTCCACAGGTTTGGGTTGGGTTTGGGTTGGTGTGTTTTTTTAAGCCTAACTTTTTTAAGTTAATTATGAGAAAACATGCAGCAAGAGCTACATGGTATTTTGAAAGTACAATTAAAGTGAAACCAAATCAAATATCCACTCAGTCTGCATATGCTCTAGAAAACGACATCATCGGCATCTGAGTTGGTGGAGTGGTGGTCCCTGTGCCCCCCAGAGACACTGCCAGTCACCAAGATGGGCTGGAGCATCAAAGACAGATTAATTTTGAGCTGGCTGTAGTGGCCCAGCAGATGTGTTTGCATGTACTGTTGGGATTTCATTCCTTCCCACTGCTGATGTGTGATTGTTTTCTTCACATTCCACACGGTTGGAGTCATGAGAACGGAAGTTCAGTTAGACTGTTCCGTTATGTGATGCTTTGTTGAGGTTTGTGAGAAACTGCAGCTTTGAAGTGGAAAATTAGTGAGTTGGCAAGAAGCCAAGTGAAGCAAGAGTACGTGAGAAAGTCTGCTTGCAGATAGGGAAGCCTAGCAACAGGTGGTGATTGGCTAAAAGTTTCCCCTTATAAGCAGCATGACACAATAGCTTGGTGTTGGAGTTCAGAGGTTGGTGTGTAGAGTTTGAATTGAGTCTGTGTATATAGTAACTTGTACAAATCTGTGCTATACTCTGTATATAATAAAAGCAAATACAAATCAAGTTACTGTTCAGAAAGTTATGTTCCTGAGTCGTCATCCTGGACTACACAGACTAAGCAGCCATTAGCAGAGTTTTGGTTGAGATCCATCAACATGCTTTTGCTTTTTCTGTTCTCTCGCGGACGAGAAGGAGAGGAGAGCCATGATTTCTTTGTTCTGTAACACTTGATCTTGTACATTAGCTTAGTATTCTACACCTCAAGTCCAGCTTGTGCTTTGAACTCTGCTATGTTTGTGTGAGCATATATCTTCGGATATATGTCGCAGTAGCGACTCGGGACAGAAGAGTGATGAATCATCACGAGGGGCTCTTCGGAAGGAAAGAAGCAGTTCCCTGGCATTTTCCTAACATCTACATCCGTGGTTCCCAAACACAACCCACAGAGGGGCAATTTGATTTTTAAAGGGGGCAATTTCAGAATGAGTTATTAACAGTTAATGGCCTTTTAGTTAATGGCCTCCACTTGAATAGGAGTTCACTGTTTGAATAATAAGAATTATATGTCATGGGGGGGGGGTGCATCAGGATTTTAGAGATGCTTAGGTGGGGCATGGCAAAAAAAAAAAAGTTTGGGATCCACTGATCTACATGCTTCCACCACCAATCTGCAGGTAGGTCTCCCAACCTCCCCATTGTTAGCATGATCGGGAACGGTAGCTTAAACTGCAATCTTGACATGAATGCCAATCACGTTGTTAAAATAACAACTAATAGGCTCCAAGGCAAAGTGTACAGGGAAAGGGTGAAGTTGCTCCCCTTATCAAGAAGGTTTTCTGTTAAGTGAACCCTGTCCCAAAATTTCCATGATAAGTTTTCCTTAAGACCAGCCAGGTGAGTCACGTTTCAAGAGACAGTCAATGTGCTTCATGGAGATGTCTCATCACCCATGACCTCCTCAAATTGAAATATTGCAACTTAACTCCCTAAGCTGAATCAGGAAACCTTTGGATTGATCTGAGCCAAATCAGGCTGTTTACACTTATCCTAAACCTCGAGTATACAGGGCGCTCAGTTCTCCTCTGACTGTGAGAGAGTTTAGCAGTAACGGTGCAAAACCTCTTCCCTGTCACATAGCAAATGAAGTATCTTATGTTGATGCTTGACAAGTCATCTGCTTGGCACACAAGCAGGGTAATTTTCATGGCGTTGTACCACGTGCCTAAGAAATTGCTTGCACAATTATGGTATGCCTCCTATTTGTTTCTTGATATATTTGCCCCAAAAAACAATTTATAACACAATAATTTATGTACAAATCTGTCATAAACAGCACATCCGGCATAATAAGTTTAGAATGAGATTCAGGTTTGAAATAGATCATAAAACAATAGTAGCCATATATTTACACAACCATTCATAGAAATTGCACAGTATTTAAATACACCTCATCTTTCAGAAGAGAAATTTTTTAATGCAAATGTTTCCATCCTAAGGAGCGCTGTGCCACAGGCATTTAGAAATGCTTCAGTGAATAACATGCCGAAATACGGTTTTTAACTTTAAATTCAGCTCACAAAGGATGAAAACCAAAGTAATGATGTAAGACAAACCTACTTTGCGGTATTTATGAATTTTTCAGAGGGTCATTCTTATGACTACGTACAGAGCGTAGTAATCTGCAGTGCTCAGACAGCACTGAGGTTAGTAAAAATAAGTAGCTGACTAAGATTGTCTTCCATGTACACAGTCTTAACAGTGAGTCCGTAAGTGTCTGTGGAGGTCAATTCTGGATACACATTTCCTTCCACAGTGGGGGCATAAGTTTCCGGGCAGGAGTTGATCACGGTGAGGGGCGGGCAGTCGGAAGAGGAAGAAAAACACTTGCCTTTTTCTCAGCCAGCTGAAAGCAATTGGCTAAAAAAAAAAAAAACCTTTTCAGAAGGAGAAGAGACTGAACCTTATCAGTACAGTGAGAGCGGGCTGGATGGAGGCTAAGTATCTGAGGAGCAGCCATTAGTCACCTCACAGAGGAGGGAGAACTCTTCGTCAGAGGAAGAGGTGGGAGATGACCCTGAAAGTCCAAGGGCTCGCAGATGAACAAAGGTTAAAGAAAGGCATCAATCAAAGAAGAGGTGGGGGGCGCTTTCCTGTTTCCTGTTTGCAGCATAATTTGAGCTCAGATGCCTCAACTTCATCTTGAAATACAGCCGCTAGTGTGATTAATTACTGGGTATAATAAATCTTTTTGTAAATACAACTACTGCTTGCTGATTACCTAAGACGGTAGCCTGCCAGTTCCTGAGACCAGGGGTGCAGTGCCAGATAGGTAGAATAGGCACTAGCCTACGGGTCCCATGCCCTTTAGGGGCGCTGCGACAATGGATCAGTAGGTAAAGGTAAAGGACCCCTGGACGGTTAAGACCAGTCAAAGATGAAGAAGAAGAATAAGAGTTTGGATTTGACATCCCGCCTTTCACTCCCTTTAAGGAGTCTCAAAGCGGCTAACATTCTCCTTTCCCTTCCTCCCCCACAACAAACACTCTGTGAGGTGAGTGGGGCTGAGAGACTTCAAGGAAGTGTGACTGGCCCAAGGTCACCCAGCAGCTGCATGTGGAGGAGCGGAGACACGAACCCGGTTCCCCAGATTACAAGACTACCGCTCTCAACCACTACACTGCACTGGCTCTCGAAGATGACTCTGGGATGTGTCACTCATCTTGCTTTCAGGCTGAGGGAGCTGGCATTCGTCCACAGACAGCTTTCCGGGTCATGTGGTCAGCAGGACTAAACCACTTCTGGCACAACAGGTACCCCGTGACGGAAACCAGAGCGCACAGAAATGCCATTTACCTTCCTGCTGCAGCAGTACTTCTTTATCTACCCGCACTGGCGTGCTTTCAAACTATTAGGTTGGCAGGAGCCGGGACCAAGCAATGGGAGCTCACCCCATCACAGAGATTCAAACTGCTGAACTTCTGATTGGCAAGTACAAGAGGCTCAGTGGTTTAGACCACAGTGCCACCCGGCTCCCAACTAAACGACCACGCAATCACTGATAGGTCCACCTGCCATTGTGAGGCTCAAAGCAATGAAGATGATGCCTCCCCAGCTGTTGCCATTGGCTAAGGGTTTCTTGTGATGTCACAAAAGCTGTTGGCAACTGAGTGGATATAAAGGCAGGCCAGGGGGGAAGCCCTTTTTTATTTCCAGCAGGACACACCTGGCAATGGATGTGATATTCAGCACTGCCCAGGTTTCTTCCACTTGGAGGAGGCAAAGTGGTGAATGAAAGGAGTCAATCCTCTGGCAGTGGGATGCTAGGGAGCAATAATAAGGCAAGTTTGCCTGCTTGAAGGCTGCTGGTATCTGTGATTGGAAGCTGGCGGACATCTCATGATGGACCAAACAGTAGCTTCTGGCACAACAGGACACCATGACAGAAACCAGAGTGCATGGAAACGCTGTTTACCTTCCCACCGCAGTGGTACCTATTTATCTACTTGCACTGTCATGCTTTTGAACTGCTAGATTGGGAGGAGCTGGGGAGAGCAATGGGAACTCACTCCATCATGGAGATTCAAACTGCCAACCTTCTGATCGACAAGCCCAAGAGGCTCCATGGTTTAGACCACAGTGCCACCATCGTCCCACTTCAAAAACAGTAGTTCCAGTTCGCACAATTAGAGCTATACTAAACTGCAAACTCTCACCTGGCTCTTTGATCAAAACAGGTGATTAGTGTAATTATACAACCCTTATGCACAATGCTTTTAGTTATTCAGCCCAGACTCCAAGCAAAACATAAATGCATTCTTTTGTGAGCAGCAAACAGGTGTGAGTATCTTAACAGTACAATCATTAGCGAGAAGAATTGGATTTTGAAAAGTTCTCTGGTGTGCATTTGGATTTCACTATTAAAAAGGGGGGTAAATGGCAAACTTAATTAGAAGGGGGGAAACTGAGTTTCTTCTACATTTTGTCCCATTTGTGTAGATGATTTGCTCATTATGAACAGGTCATGAGCTATTTTTTTTTTTTGAAAAGTGTTATGCCAAAGGCATATGCCAGACCTCTCTTTAATAAGAAAATAAGATCCATATCAATCACAGTGGTGGCAAAAGTTTATGTAGGTGTGCCCTGTTTTGTGGATACCTTTCCTTACACCAAGACAGATTCATTTCACTTCCTCCCAAGGCAAGTTTTCAGAAAGCTGAGCTACATCACCATAATGTCATATACTGTTATTCTGGGAGCGTTCCACTACCTGAAATCTTCCCCCATTCTACACCTCCCCTCCCTCCATTCTTTCATTTGAAACTTATCTGCACGTAGAGAATTAGTGCATCAGGAAAGACAGCCTTTCTTTGCTGAGGTAGATTTTGATGAGCTTTCGAAAATGACATTTTCTACAGATAGTCAAAGCTTCTCTGTTGGGCAGGGCCGTATGTGGGGGGTGGCAAGGTGGGCCCCCACCAGGGACGCAGGCAATCCGGGACACAAAATTGGCTAAAAATATGTCCAGAAATATAAATATTGATTATTGCCTTGTAAGGAATGGTTTTAAATAGAGCAGGCACAGGCAAACTCGGCCCTCCAGATGTTTTGGGACTACAGTTCCCATCATCCCTGACCACCGGTCCTGTTAGCTAGGGATGATGGGAGTTGTAGTCCCAAAACATCTGGAGGGCTGAGTTTGCCTACGCCTGAAATAGACGGTGAATTGAATGGGTGGGGGGTGGAGGAGAGGCGGAAAGAAGAGCTACTTTGTCTGTGGCTAGGGGGGTGCAATCTGGATGGTTCTGCCAGGGGTGCAAGATTACCTAGCTCCGGCTCTGCTCTTGGGGCAAATGGGACCCCCAACTGTTGGACTTTTTACTTGCATCTGGCCAGGGGGTGGCACCAGGGGAGCCAACTATAGGGGCAGAAAGGGCTTCAGCCCCCTCAATATTTGTGGGTAGGGGGCTGAGACACCTTCCCTCCCCCAATGTTGAGGGAGCCGCCATCCCCTGCCACTGGGCAAGTACATAACTACTACTACTACTACTACTACTACTACTATTATTATTATTATTATTATTATTACAGGCACATTGCCTCAGATGCTGCAGGTACTATAATAGCTATTATCACTAGTAGACAGGCCTGCACATAGCTTGCCTGAGGCCCAGGGAAGCTGGGAGACACAGGGTGTTATTGGCATGACATTGTAAGTCCGGCAGGACCCTGGAAGTCCCTACCCCCCAGCTACCTTAGCCCTCTCAGAGGCCTGGGGCAAGCGTACCTACATGCCCACTCTGGCTACGTGGGCCTGCTAGTAGCCATCTGAAAGCCTTATTCTCTATAGCAGGGCTTCCCAAACCTGGGTCTCCAGCTGTTTTTGGACTACAAATCCCATCATCCCTGACCACTGCCTGTGCTAGCTAGGGATCATGGGAGTTGTAGTCCAAAAGCAGCTTGAGAGCCAGGTTTGGGAAGCCCTGCCCTATGGATTTGTCCAATCCCTCTTTTCAGCCTTTCATCATTACGGCTACTGGAAGTGAATCCCATAGCAATGCATGAAGTAAACTTCCTTTTGTGTGTCCAAAGCTCCTAGCCTTCACCTTCATTGGGTTTTATTATATTGAGAGAGGGAGAAGAACTTCTCTGGAGTGAGTGGGACAAACAAAAGCACACAGAAAGCCCCATTTTTCTCAGAGAAAAACAGCATGTCATTGTGAATTTCTGTGATGGTTTCTGGTCTTGACAGATACCACAGGGAAGCTATTTCAGTTTAGATTATCAAAACATCTTATCTACCAGAATGGGAGCTATATACTTCTTGAAACAATCAGAAAGAGCTCTGGCTAGAGATTGCTTTTGCCTCAATGTTATTTTAATATTCTTTGCATTCCATTTTACTGTCCTGTCACATCATATCAAGCGTAATATGACATGCCATAACATACCCTGACAGTGTATACCTAACGCACAGCAACAGGAGAATGAGATGGAACCCAGCCAGATCTCAGGCTTTTCCTGTATCCCTTCTCACATTTCTGTTTCTCTGGCAAATTAGAAATCTGACGTTTCTCTCCTTGTGGAAAAACAAAGCAACACGTTTCACTCTCAGAAACGACATTTGCCAGGATCGTTTTTCTCAGCTCATGGCTTCATATGTGAAAATTAAAGGAACAAGCTCCACAGGAGCCTCCTTCCACGCTTCCATTCTTCCTTGCCTGCAGCTGTTTTGTTTCAGTCTCTCCTTTAAGGAAAACCAATTGCCTTTGTTTGACCACAATGAATTCCCCCTCTCTTCTTAATTCTCAGCAGACATCTGACTTGATGCTGAATGCAAACAAAAATGGCCGTGCTGAATTCTAGCCTTTGCGGGTTGCCTCCTGTGATTTCTTTCGCTCCAGCCACCTCTCCTCTTTTTTTGCATTGCCTGCTGTCTGCCATCACAGTGGCTCCCCATCATTCAGCACTGAGCAGGTTATCCTCTTCCCTTTCAAAATGCCAACTGCTCAGGCTTCTTCCTGCAATTCAAAAGCAAAAAAGGAAAGAAACCGAATAGGTTGGATTTGCCCTGCCTATTTCCCTTGGGCTGCAGGAGGATAGATGAGATGCCCCTTCTTGTATCTCTGACATTTTAGTTCAGTTTTAAAGTGAAGGTAGAGCTAATGGAAAATGTAAGGTTGGCTGCCCTGGAATATACAATGTTAATCTATCCACAGAACTTCTATGGCACTTTGAGGAAGATTCAGACATCAGTAACCCCACTGTAGTTTGGTTTTGAACCACCTTCCGCAGGATTCAGAGTACAATCGAGTTTCTGTCTGCCGGAAATCTACGAGCTGCCTGTAGAGATGGTCAAGCAAAGGGACCAATTACTTCCATTTCTGGTGGTCATTATTTTGTGGCATGCAACTGCACCTAGACTTCAGTATCCTGTTTGACACATGGGACAGGCATCCTCAGAATTCATCAGAGAACAGTGCATCTTTTAAATATGTTGGCAACTGGTGCCCGAATTAACGATGTGGGTTGTGACATACCATGGACTGAATTTAAGCAAGCATATGTTGCACATGCAGCCGAGAGAGGTTTGGGCTTGTATTTCTCAAGGAACACCCACATATACAGAAACAGACATGTACACCGCATTGCGAATTTCTTCTGAAAGCAGTTTGTGAGAGGGCACATTATGTCTGCTGTCCAAAAAGAAAAGGGTCTAACATACCCAAGGGACCTGGACATTCAGAGGGGCAAATCTGTCGAGTTTGGTTTCTCTTGGTCTCTCATTTCTCCGATCTTAAATTCAGTTCTCCGTGTGTTTACATCAATGTGAGGGTTTTAGTTAGGGCTGTGAACAGCTCTCCACACCTTGGCCCCAATCCAGGGCGCCTCAATTAGGCTGATATGCCCTTTTGCAAACATTTGATATAATGTATTTTGTAGGGGTTTTTTTACTGATTAATAATAATAATAATAATAATAATAATAATAATAATAATATATTTATACCCAGCCAGATGATGATGATGATGATCCGCAGCCACTCTGGGCAGCTTCCAACAGGGCTGCCTTCAGATGTCTTCTAAAGGTCTGGTAGTTGTTTTTCTCTTTGACATCTGGTGGGAGGGTGTTCCACAGGGTGGGTGCCACTACTGAAAAGGCCCTCTGCCTAGTTCTCTGCAACTTGGCCTCTTGCAGTGAGGGAACCACCAGAAGGCCCCTGGCGCTGGACCTCAGTGTCTGGGCAGAATGATGGGGGTGGAGACGCTCCTTCAGATATACCAGAACGAGGCCGTTTAGGGCTTTAAAGGTCAACACCAACACTTTGAATTGTGCTTCGAAACATACTGGGAGCCAATGTAGGTCTTTCAAATCGATGTTATGTGGTCTCGGGGGCCGCTCCCAGTCACCAGTCTAGCTGCCGCATTCTGGATTAGTTGTAGTTTCCGGGTCACCCATTTATATGCACACTTTAGCATATGTCATTGGTTTTCAGTCAGTGTTCCATGGCACCCTAGCGTGCCTTGAATGATGGTCAGGGGTGCTGTGGGCAACACTGGCCTCTGTCCCTCTTTCCTTCCCTCCCTCCTTAGATGCCCTCTCTTCCGCCTCTGCCTCCCAAAGGCTTGCATAGCTGTTTGTTGCAGCAGCCCTGGCTATAAGCTCCACATACGAATGGTGCCTCTGGGGCTGACCAGGAGGTGTTTCCCAGGCCCCTGGGGGGTGGTGTAGGAGGCACCTCTCTTTGGGGAAGGGGGGTCAGCTCAGAGACTAGTGGTGGCTGCCCAGAGAACTCCCAAGGTGTGGGGAGAATAGAGGAGGCTGAGGACACCCACCACAAAGGAGGACATTCGATAAGAGGTGAATGGCTGCCAGCTCTGCAGGCAAGGGATGAAATAACTGGACTTCTGAGCCCCACAGCAGTGCCACAGAAAGAATGTAGTTGGTCAAGGGAGCTGTGGACCCAAAAAGGTTGAAAACCTCTGGTATATGCATTTTTGTATATGTGTCTTTGCAAAATTCATAGGAGTGAATTTTAAAGGGTGACTGTGTTTCAGCTCACATACAGTGGTACCTCAGGTGACAGACGCTTCAGGTTACAGACTCCGCTAACCCAGAAATGGTACCTCGGGTTAAGAACTTTGCTTCAGGAGCATAGCTGTCAACTTTTCCCTTTTTTTAACGGAAATTCCCTTATTCCGAATAGGATTCCTCGCAAGAAAAGGGAAAAGTTGACAGCTATGTTCAGGATGAGAACAGAAATTGTGCGGTGGCAGCGTGGCAACAACAGGAGGCCCCATTAGCTAAAGTGGTACCTCAGGTTAAGAACAGTTTCAGGTTAAGAATGGACCTCCAGAATGAATTAAGCTCTTAACCCCAGGTACCACTGTCTTTTTTTGGACAGTGAGAATTAGGTCACTTCACTTTAAAAGCAAACTGAATCAAATTTCTCTTCATCCCTACATTTCAGACTTGCCGAAAGAAGCTCATGGGATCCTGGGGGGAAAGCCCCACCTCAACACAATACATAGAGAAAAGAGACATATTCATAAAGCTGGGCTGTGTAACCTGAATTTTAGGCACGTCCAATGGACATGCAATTGGCGACGTGCATGTCCTTTTGGGGGGATGCAGGTGGCACTGAGCGTTAAAACACAGAGCCTAGGACTTGCCGATCAGAAGGTCGGCGGTTCGAATCCCCACAATGGGGTGAGCTCCTGTTGCTCGGTCCCTGCTCCTGCCAACCTAGCAGTTCGAAAGCATGTCAAAGTGCAAGTAGATAAATAGGTACTGCTGCAGCAGTACCGCTGTTTCCGTGCACTGCTCTGGTTTGCCAGAAGCAGCTTAGTCATGCTGGCCACATCACCCGGAAGCTGTACGCCGGCTCCCTCGGCCAATAAAGAGAGATGAGCGCCGCAACCCCAAGTCAGCCACGACTGGACCTAATGGTCAGGGGGTCCCTTTACCTTTACCTTTATGTCCTTTTGGACCCGGAAGAGGGCAGAACTGGGGCAGAATGGGGTGAGGCACTTATGCACACTCCACTGAAATGTGGGGAGGGGGAATGGAACCCCCACATGAAATGGTTACTGCATGTAGTTGGCTTCCTGCTTTCAAAAGGAGATTAGCCTAAAAGAAAGGATGGCTCCATTCTTGTCACCCTTTTGGACGTATGCCAGAGCACCAACCTGAGAGCTGTAATCATGCAGGCATATTATAAGGGAAATTTTGTGGTCTATAGAATGCCAAATCATAGAATACACTCAAGTCATTTTGTGCAATGAGCCTGCAGGGACAAGCATCAGTGACTTTGAAGAGAAGAATGTTAACAACACTGATAAAGGCATCCGAGTGGCTAGAGAATACTTTTTGTAGCCTCCCGTCTGAAAAACCCAAACACAACTTTTCCAAACGCATCACAATCAGTTATCATATCTTGCTTGCATTCATCTTGCAATTTTAGCTATTAGAATTAATGAGGTGTTTACATTATTTAGATGCATTATGATGGAAATTGGTTTATAATGTGAAACGGATAGCTGACGAGAAATTAGCTGCTAGAAAATGAAGGGAAGCCCCCGAAGCTAAAAGTATTTCTTTTTAATAAACAAATTCATGCAAAGTGGGGTCCAATACCCATTTAGAAAACCTCACAAATGTTATAATTCTGATAAGAAAAGTGAACCTTCACCAAGCAGCTCCTAGAGCTCAGAGCATCTTTTACCAATTTTGTCCAACTTAACATCTATGACCCTGTCAGCAGAGCAATAGCATTGCTTCAACCATCTGTGGCCTGATGACCTCCCACTTGAATTATTGCAATGCATTGGATGTGGGGCTGCCTTTCAATGTGTCCCCGAATACTGCACAGAATATGGCAGTAATATTATTAATGGACTGGATATTATGAAAATGTTATGCCAGTACTCTTCCATTTTTGAGTACATTTCTGAGCACAATTCAAAGTGTTGGTGTTGACCTTTAAAGCCCTAAATGGCCTCGGCCCAGTATACCTGAAGGAGCGTCTCCACCCCCATCATTCTGCCCAGATTCTAAGGTCCAGCACCGGGAGCCTTCTGGCGGTTCCCTCACTGTGAGAAGCAATGCTACAGGGAACCAGGAAGAGGGCCTTCTCGGTAGTGGCACCCGCCCTGTGGAACGCCCTCCCATCAGATATCAAAGAGCTAAACAACTACCTGACATTTAGAAGACATCTGAAGGCAGCCCTGTTTAGGGAAGCTTTTAATGTGTGACATTTTAATGTATTTTTAATCTTTCTTGGAAGCTGCCCAGAGTGGCTGGGGAAACCCAATCAGATGGGCGGGGTACAAATAAATTATTATTATTATTATTATTATTATTATTATTATTTGATTGGCTTCTGTTTCAATTCAAAGTGTTGGGTTTGGCCTTTAGGGCTCTTTGTAGCTTGGGACCTCAGGACTTGAATGAATCGCTCTTTCACAAGGATCCACAAAGACATCTTCATTTCAGGCCCTTCTTAGAATGCCCTCACCAAGTGTTGGATAGCTGTGAGTGAGAGGGCCTTTTCAGTGGTGTCTCCACTGTGCAGGTGTGTGTTATAAAAGGTAAAGGACCCCTGGATGGTTAAGTCCAGTCAAAGGCAACTCTCCCTCAACCCCACGTCCGTAGTTTCTTATGTATCCTTCCCACTTTGCTGACTTACACACATCCTTCCTTGAGAACACTATGCCTCCCCCAGTGTTCTAGCATTCTACAGCCTCAGCTCAGAGGATAATACTTAAGCTGTCATGTGTGTTTTTGAGTACTATTTAAAAAATTTCTCATATGCCCCTTGTGGCATATGTCACATTCCTGAGAACCTTCTCCATCTCCAACGTTCTCAACTTGACTTTCACTTCCTTTTTGAACAAAAATATAACATCTTCTAGTCACTGATGGAATAAGATGATGAAAAGCTCTTAACTCAAAACGTAGCTTATTTATCATGTCTCAACATTATCTATCATTTATTATCCTTACAAATTTCTGTGACAGACTTCATCCTTCCTGAATCCAGAGTTGCAATGAATGCCATCTATTTCACTCTTTAAAAATTCAAATATATTCCCCGGGCTATCTATACAACTCTTATAAACTTCATCAGCACTTGATACCAAAGTAAATTTTTCTGTCTTTGCAACATGCTTGATACTTATGCCATTTATTTCAATTATGATACAATAGATGCAGCTTTCCAAAAGCTGAGTAGAAATCTGAACCCAAATTTCCCAGTAGTCCAACTCTCTATTATTGAGTCATGATGAATAATCACTTAATGCATTGACTCCAATCTAGTAACTGGTTTGCTTCCATAATAGGGGATCCACACACATAAAATAGAGTTATTTGAACGTGAGCAGTGATTACTATGCGTAAGAACAAGCTTCCTGGTGCAAAAGTCCGTACTGGATGAAGGAGAAACTGAGCACTTCACATATGAATTAATATGGCTCCATAGCGGTGCAGCACATGTAGATTTGCTTATGAATACAACAAAGTTAAATGTGATCCTCTATATTCTTACCAATGACTACTCACGATACTGTAACATAGCAGAGGTGGGATGTGGGTGGTGCGGTGGTCTAAACCACTGAGCCTCTTCGAATCCCATTGCTCTGTCCCAGCTCCTGCCAACCTATCAGTTCGAAAGCATGCCAGTGCAAGTAGATAAATAGGTAGTGCTGCGACGGGAAGGTAAATGGTGTTTCCGTGCACTCTGGCTTCCGTCACAGTTTTCTGTTGTGCCAGAAGCGGTTTAGTCATGCTGCCCACATGATCTGGAAAGATGTCTGTGAACAAACGCCGGCTCCCTCGGCCTGAAAGTGAGATGAGCTCCACAACACCATAGTCTCCATTGACTGGACTGAACCGTCCAGGGGTCCTTTACCTTTACCTTAACCCTTCATCTGCTTGCTGCAGTCTAAGATGAGCTCTCCAGATAGTGTTTTCACCAACATCTGCCAGTTTCTCTTAGGTCCATCATGAGATGTCCTCCAGCTTCCAACCAAGGATACCAGCAGCCTTCAAGCAAGCAAACTTGCCTTATTATCGCTTCCTAGCATCCCACTGCCAGAGGATTGCCTCCTTCCATTCACCACTTTGCCTCCTCCAAGTGGAAGAAACCTGGGCAGTGCTGAATGCCACATCCATTGCCAGGTGTGTCCTGCTGGAAACAGAAAAGGGCTTTCCCCTTGGCCTGCCTGTATATCCACTCAGCTGCCAGGTGCTTTTGTGACATCACAAGAAACCCACAGCCAATGGCAACAGCTGGGGAGGCATCATCTTCATTGCTTTGAGCCTCACAATGGCGGGTGGACCTTTTGGTGATTGTGTGCTTGTTTATTCAGGACACGGGTGGCACTGTGGACTAAACCACTGACCCTCTTTGGCTTGCTGATTGGAAGGTAAGCAGTTCGAATCCCCGCGATGAGGTGAGCTCCCATTGCTCTGTCCGAGCTCCTGCCAACAGAGCAGTTCAAAAGCACACCAGTGCAATTAGTTAAAGAGGTACCGATGTGGTGTGATGGTAAACGGCATTTCTGTGCGCTCTGGTTTCTGTCATGGTGTTCCGTTTTGCCAGAAACAGTTTAGCCATGCTGGCACATGACTCCAAAAGCTGTCTGTGGACAAATGCCAGCTCCCTTGTCCTGAAGCAGGATGAGTACCGCAACCCCATAGTCGCCTTTGACTGAGCCTAACTGTCCAGGGGTCCTTTACCTTTTACCCATAGCAGTATCATATCCATGTTCCATCCCATGGATGGAAATGTCAATCAACATACTCAAATAAGTGACAACACGGTGATTTTCCTTCCTGCAAAACAATGTATTGTTGACTTGATTGTGACCCAGTACAGGCAAGTGGAAAAGTTTGACTGAGTTGTCAAAGTTAACTAAAATATGTTAACATTTTATGACACTCATTCTAATGTGTGGCAAAGGTTGCAAGCTGTATGAAGTATTTTGGTTTCTCAACACTTAGCTCTTGGTAAATGGGTAATGGCCCAGTGCAGACAACCTGCTTACCAAATGGAAAGGTTTTCTACCATAGTTTTGCTTGACTATCTCAACTTTTTTTTTCTGCTGCACACTCTAAAGTTAATGCAATCTATTGTAAAGGAGGTTCATGTCCAATATTTAATATTAGAGAGTTTGAAATTAGGTAATGCCATTAGAAAGCTTATTGAATCAGAATAAAGTGGTACCTCTGGTTACGTACTTACCGTATTTTTTGCTCTATAAGACTCACTTTTTCCCTCCTAAAAAGTATGGGGAAATGTGTGTGCGTCTTATGGAGCGAATGCAGGCTGTGCTGCTATCCCAGAAGCCAGAACAGCAAGAGGGATTGCTGCTTTCACTGCACAGCGATCCCTCTTGCTGTTCTGGCTTCTGAGATTTAGAATATATTTTTTCTTGTTTTCCTCCTCCAAAAACTAGGTGCGTCTTGTGGTCTGGTGCATCTTATAGAGCAAAAAATACGCTAATTCATTCCGGAGGTCTGTTCTTAATCTGACACTGTTCTTAACCTGAAGCACCACTTTAGCTAATTGGGCCTCCCGCTGCTGCCGTGCCATCAGAGCATGATTTCTGTTCTCATCCTGAAGCAAAGTTCTTAACCTGAGGTAATATTTCTGGGTTAGCAGAGTCTGTAACCTGAAGCATATGTAACCTAAAGTGTATGTAACCCGAGGTACCACTGTAGAGGTCTTTGTAACCAAGACATGGTCCAAATGCAGGCTACTAAAAAATAAACAGGTGCAAAGAAATTAGCATTTTGTGACTGAGGTGATACTAAATTTCTTCAGCTAGAACGAGTACAATGTGCAGAGATTATTTGTTTTAGGAAAAAGGAATCTAATGATAAAATAAAATGTCAGCTGCGGTTGCAAAACAAATTTTGGGTGATCTCTAACATTAGTCATACGTTAAATCAATGGACTTAAATGCATTGATTTCAAGAGGTCTATTCTGAGCACAACTAATATTGCAAATTATTAAATTACAACATTTAATAAAGGACTGAAACGCCAGAATTTTCTTTGATATGCTATAAATGGTAAAAGTATTGCCTGATAAAAGGTTATCTTGAAACTTGCTCTCTTTTATGAATACCTAATAAAAATGTAGAATGAAAATCCACAAAATGAACCCAGTTTGTTTCATGCCCCAGAGGCACTGAAGTTTATTTTTCAACAAGATGTTTTTTTACAAAAATGTTCTGATCCTAATTTTAAGACGGCTTCTAATGTATCTACTACGGAGATAGCAGCATTGATTATACCAGTTAATTCAAAAGTAAATGCAAAGAAACATCAGGCTAAATTCTATTTGATTTGCGCTTTCAGTATACGGCAGGCTGCGCTTTCTTGCTTGATTCCTACAAATGTGTTTGCTCTGAGTGCCAGGCAGAGATTATAGAAGTCTCTCTTTCTTTACGTGTTGATTCAGCTCTCCATCCGGTGACTTGAGGGATTACTGCATTATTAAAGGGGAAATATGTGGTTAATACTTTATTGCTAGGTCAAAGATATTTGAGAGATGTTCTTGCTCTAGTTAAAAACAGCATTGTACAAAATAAAACTAAGATTATAACTATAGTATGTACTGTTAGCTGCAATCCATTGTCCATTCTGTCCAAGAGTTTCTGGACTGAACAGCTGGGGACGAAGTCCGGGGGAATGGTTATATAGCTAATGTGAAGTTGGAGACCATATAACATCCTGTGTTTCTGCTATCTGCTTCAACATAAAGCGTGTTCTCCTTCATGGAGAGCACGTGCTGCGGTGGGGTCTGCTGAGCCACCCCTCTGTTACCAGGCAGGGTCTCTAAAGATGGCCTGGGGCAGTGATTGGTTCACTGGGTTGCTGGGGTAAAAGTTATGTTGCAATTTTGGTGGGAGGGGTAAAATGTTTAAATACTCTGCACGCAGCCTGGAGCTTTCTCTTTGCTGCGTGCAACGGATCACCCGCCCACCTGCCCTTGAGTAAGGGGTTGTTGCATTGACCTTGCTATGCCTGTCATGGGGTCGTCTGCCGTTGGGGCAGCGGCCTGGTAGGAATTTTGTCCATCTGGCTGATTGGCTGGGCCATTTGGTTTTTGCCTACTGCGTAGCAAATCGTCACAACTTGTAAGGTTACAGTTAGGCATTGGTTATAAATTGGTGGAGGAGGGGTTAGGATAGGCTGGGCCTGCCCCACCATGGTTGCTGCGGAAAGGGAATTCCGTTAAAGGAATCCTGGAGCTTGCCATCTTTTCGTCCAATCCTTGGAATGGGACTAGGGCCGGCAAGTCTTCGGGGAGCATGCGGATGAGAATTGAGAATTGAGCTCAATTTCTCCCCGACTTGTTTTCCCCCGCACTGTCTTTCGGTGGTACCCGGAAGTCAGTTCTGTCCCCAGGCGGGGGGACAGATAGTCTTAACCAATGCCTAAACAACCACTCACAGTTTTGTAATTAAATAAAGTTGTGGCCAAAATTATGCCAAAAACCTTAAACAAAAATTAAGTGTGCGTTGTGAGTTATTTGGGGGGTGGCTTGGGGACCTCGACACGCAAAACTATAGCACCAATAAGGAACTTGGCTGAGGGCTGCATTCTCTCACAGGCATCATTTCAGAGGTGGTACTCACAAGTCAGTGGAGGGACATGGCCAGAGGCAAAAACTGGGGGAGCAATTGGCAAGCAGCTATCACTGGGCTTAGAGTCACATACAGCTAGACACTGAATTATGCCAGAAACTACTGTTAGGTCCATTATGAGACATCCGCCAGCTTCCAACCATGGATACCAGCAGCCTCCCTAGCATCCCATTGCTAGAGGATTGCCTCCTTGCATTCACCAGTTTGCCTCCTCCAAGTGGAAGAAACCTGGGCAGTGCTGAATGTCACATCCATTGCCAGGTGTGTCCTGCTGGAAACAGAAAAGGGCTTTCCCCTTGGCCTGCCTTTATATGCACTCAGTTGTCAAGTGCTTTCGTGACATCACAAGCAACCCACAGCCAATGGCAACAGCTGGGGAGGCATCATCTTCATTGCTTTGAGCCTCACAATGGTAGGTGGACCTATCAGTCACTGTGTGCTTGTTTATTTGGGACACGAGTGGAGCTGTGGTCTAAACCACTGAGTCTCTTCGGCTTGCCAGTCAGAAGGTCAGTTTGAATCCCCATGACGGGGTGAGCTCCCGTTGCTCTGTCCCAGCTTCTGCCATCCTAGCAGTTGAAAGCACACCAGTGCAAGTAGATAAAGAGGTACCACCGCAGTTGGAAGGTAAATGGAGTTTCCATGAGCTCTGGCTTTCGTCACAGTGTTCAGTTGCACCAGAAGTGGTTTAGTCATACTGGCCACATGATCCGGAAAGCTGTTTGCAGACAAACGCCAGTTCCCTTGGCCTGAAGTGAGATGTACCCCATAGTCGCCTTTGACTGGACTTAACCATCCAGGGGTCCTTTACCTAGACATTGAATTGCATCTGACATTGTACTAGCTGAAGGCAAGCTTACCCAGCAGATCTTGCAGGTCATATGAGGCTGCAGTGGGAGGAGGAAATTGCCCCCAAATGAGCATCCAATTTTAAGCAATCCCCACTCCTCCAGTCTAGCCCCATATGACACAGCCTAGAGTGTTCGGAGGTTACCCTGATATTTTCAACACGGTATGGGGGGTGTAAAAGGAAAGAAAGATCAGTTGCAGGAAATTGCCCATGCAATGTTGTATACAATCAATTCTATTTTAGGTTTTCTGGGGTGGTGGTTTTATTTTTTCAGTACTGTATTAACTTGAAAACTAATAGCAAACTGGGTCAATCCAGGTTAATCATATATTTAGTCAAGTAAATCAAACTGGATTATTATTAAATGATAAATTAGATACATACCAATCAAGAGTAGAATGTGGGGGAATAAGTGCCTCTTTCCTTTTCTAACCAGCTTTTTATATTAAGAAAGAGACATTCATGCTCTCAGAAATGGAAACTAGCTGTGCAATTCTGACCCTGAGATTGCACTGGGGATAATAGTTTTTCCACTTTGGTGCAAAGTGGGGAATGATTGATTGTTTTATTTGAGAAAATCAATTCTGTTATTGGAGAATAGAGAAAAACAAAATAGTTGTTTGGCTTAGTTGTTCAATAATGACACAGAAAGCTGAAAAAGTTTCTGCAAAGGAAATAATTACCTCAAGCAGGTTTCATTAGCTGCGGAGCAAATTCCAATGTCAGAGGTCAATACTATCTTGCTTGTTGACTGCTATTTGTCAATTTGTTCTCACAACAGGTAGCAGGAGAAAGCAAAATGCAGCAGTTAGCATTGGTTAAGTAGTAAAATATTTCTCTGCTAGCAAGATTTATTGAATGGTCAGATTCTGATCCAAGTTAATATGTTAGTTGTGCTCCATGTGGATCTATCTTAGAAATAGTTCAGAAGCCTGAGTTGGTGCATGTTGAAACACATGGCACCTATTTTGTGTTGGCTAAAGGTAAAGGTAAAGGTAAAGGTAAAGGGACCACTGACCGTTAGGTCCAGTCACGGACGACTCTGGGGTTGTGGCGCTCATCTCGCTTTATTGGCCGAGGGAGCCTGCGTACAGCTTCCGGGTCATGTGGCCAGCATGACTGCCGCTTCTGGCGAACCAGAGCAGCGCACGGAAACACTGTTTACCTTCCCACTGGAGCTGTACCTATTTATCTACTTGCACTTTTTGGGGTGCTTTCAGACTGCTAGGTTGGCAGGAGCTGGGACCCAGCAATGGGAGCTCACCCCGTCACAGGGATTCGAACCACCAATCTTCTGATTGGCAAGCCTTAGGTTCTGTGGTTTAGACCACAGCGCCACCTGCGTCTGTGTCGGCTAAATTGCTTGCCAATTCATTTCCAAGCCCATGTAGTGGTTACAATTATAACAATAAACAGTTTTGAACCTAGTTGAAGAATTGCCTGCATCCATATGAGTCTGCCCTGGCCCTAAGATCAGCCTTTGAAGTCCTACTCACATGCCTGCCAACAAAAAATATTAGACTCATAGGCAAAACATAGAAATATAGGCAGAAGCTTTGTTTCTACCTGAGAGCTGCTGCCAGACATACTTTTACAAAATATTAGGCTACATGAGCAAATTGTCTGGTTGTGTATAAATGATTTCTGTGACACACTGGGAAGCTTATTTTATTTTATTTTTTTACAGTAACCCCAAACTATGCATGTGTGAGCAGAACCTAAATTTAGCAGACAAGTCAACCAAAGGTATAGAGTCTTATGTTCTTAATACATAAGTACTGTATCATAACCTATCATAAATTAAATGGTTCAGCAAGAGCTGTCAGTGATCTGGCTATTTCAAAATGCATGTGGACGTAAATTGCAAAAAGACAAATTAAGCTTAAGTACTTAACAGATATAAGTATGTGATCAAAGACCAGCAAAATGACTCAGTAGCTGAGTGATATTTTTGATGTAAACTTCAATTTGCAGACAAAAACTATGCAATTATGTTCCACAAGAAAGGGACACTGTCCAATTTCGCTTTCATTTGGTTTAGTTCAACTAACATTGTTATGATATCCATTGCTGTCAATTATACATCCTAGGCAAAGATGCTGAAACAATTTGCATAGCTTAAATTGCTAGATATTTTGAATCCATTTTCTCATGGCACACTACACTAAATGTGCAATAATTGTTCTTCTGTAATATCTAGCATTTTATTTTTCATGGGGCGCATATTATAAATATGCCATTAATTATTTTTTTTTAAGGCAATGGGCTTTTTTTGCCTTTGTTATGGAACAAACAGTGTTTTCTGTATGACCCATAAGCAAACAATGAAAAGGCTAGGCTTAGGGAAAAGGCAAACAACTAACGTATTCTAAGCAGTGCCCAAAGTTACTATTAGACAAAGTAGACCACAGTGTGTGACACCCACATTCTCAAGGGAACCATTCATTCTGTCTGCTCCCTACACACTGAACTGCTAAAAAAATTAAGGGTTTATTGAGAAGCATTTGCAGTGGAAAGAATGAGATAATTGTAGGAAATCCTTTTAAAAATCTGCACATTGAAACAGTCACAAGGCAAACTGAGGACTTGGCTTCACTTTTTTCTTGTTTTAATTTACAATAGACTGTTTTCTACCTGAACTGCTTCATTTTCTACCATTAGGGTTTTTCCTCAGACAGCTGATATTCCCCGCCCCCCATTGATTTTATTTTAACAATAAAGTAAAAGTCAATGAAATGCTAGAGTAGTTAATTCTTCACATTTCATAAACAGAGTAAGGTGTCACAGGATGAGATCAGATAAGTGTGAGGCCAGGTTCCACTTTATATTTACCAGTCTAAAGGTTTATAATCCCCTGTACAGAAAATGCACAACAACACAGACTTTAAAAAAGAACTTTTCCTATTCAGCTTACAGGTTTCTGACACTAAGATTTGTGATTGGAAACTAACCACAATTTCCTGTGGTATCTGAACTGAAAAATGTGGCTCCTTTGGCTAGTGAGAACAAGTCCAGACAAAATTTTGTTTTCATATCCTGGTTTGTTGTCATGCCATAGTTTGAATAAACCACAGCTCAGACATTACAAGAAACAGTGGTTGGTTTAAAACTGGAAACAGAAACTTTCAATTTGAAAGAGGAGATGACAGGTTGGGGGGGGGGTGATCAAATCCAAGGTTTGTACCAACTCATTCTTATAGTGAGAACCAAATTATTTTTTAAAATAAAAAATACTGTTTTTATTTATTTTCATGGCACAGAAGATAAATTTTGAGAAAACAATTGTTACAATAGCAAACAACAAGTAACTTGTCCTGATAAAATTACAGACTTTTATCATGCCATGTTTTCCCATGAGTGCTGGGTGGATTCCTGCCACAGTTCAAACAATTTATATATTCAATAAACTTTTGCCATATTTTATAAAAGGAATATGGATTGTGTTTGCCCTTTACCAGGCTTGTTAGTTTCTCAGCCAATGCTACTGACCATATTCTGTTATACCAAGAATCAATGTTCAGACCATCACCAGTTTTCCAACATCTGAAAATCTCCCTTTGAGCGGCAGCCAATAGAAATCTAAGAGGAGCTTTAGGATAAGAACCAAATTATGTTTGATCCTGACCCAATGACTAGTACACAAATAAAAACCTGGACTTGAGAACTGGGTTATATACATGTATGTCGGTAATGTGGAAATCCCTGATTTTCCATTCATTTGTTTGAAGTACAACCTGGAAATGTGGCAGTAATCAGATTCTATTATACATTCTTAAACTTATACATTACACACAGGCAATTCTATTCAACTTGTATATACAACTGAAAGCCTTTTGAGTTTTTGTCCCTGTTAGGAAAAGTCCTATAGAAGGAAATACAACTAATAAGCTTTTCCTGAGAACTGATGATGTACAGGACGTCAATGCAAATTACAAAAGAGGCATCTTAAATAATATATTTGATTTTGTTCTCAAGGAAGCTTGCTCTTTATATAGAGTAAAGAACTGTTAACACCCCCAGAATAAGCTTTAAGCTGCATTTGCGTATTCTGTCAGAAATACCTAATAACTGTAAAAAAATAACAATGTTTCTGGCATATTTGATCTCAACTTCACCTGATATGCAACAATTTCTGGTAAAATTCAACAAAAATGTATTGAAAAGAAATGTGCTGTGCAGAAGGATTTTCTTGGCTGAATATTAGACAGCTTTTCAAAAGTTCCAGGATGTTAAAAAACACACAAAAACTATTGATATTTTAATACAAAATGAATTGAGCAAAGAAGAACATGTTTGATTAACAATTTGGAAATGGATCTCTATCATCTACTTGAGTGCCTATTAAATTACAGGTAATTACTGTGCTGTGGATGCAATCTAGATTTAATCGTTGCAAAGAATTCTCTGGGTGTCTAAATTCATTCAAGATATAGACCTCAAATGGATTTTTCAATAAAAAGACAACAAAAGAAGACGGAGCTCTAATAATCATCTATTAATATTTCTTTCCTTTCTTTTTTACCATTTGCATGCTGCTGAGATTTGGCAATGGTGTGGCAAATGTGTAGAAAAATCTCTGCTTTTAAAGGAAGTTTGCTTGAGTAGCAGGTCACCCTCACAAGTATATTATCATAGCCAAGGGCGCATCAGTCTTAGGACCAATGTTCTATTCCAGTCTTCTTCAGTTCTCTGAAACAACGGGGTTACAGAGCAATCCTAAGTATAGGAATCCTGTTACCCCTAGTAGCAGTGTATCTCTCAAATGTCACTCATGATGCCAATGACTCAATATCTGTTCATAAGGAGCATCCCCTTCATTACCTTCTACCGATTTTGTGGAGTTCAGAGCAAGTGGGTTTAGAATAGGCTGCCATGGCTGAGCTGGGGCTATGTTGGTGCAGATCCCTCAACCCAGCTGAGCTTCAGAGTATTCTGCTTCAGCTGGTGGAACTTAAGCTTTCTGTCAGAAAATATGAAATAATCCAAACAGACGTAAAAGCAAAGATCTCTGGCTCCCTCCACAGCCTGCATTCCAGCCTCCAGGCTGTTTGCTCTCCCTTCAGGAGAGCTTCATTTTACACCTTCAATCCATTGATTTTGGGAGAGTGGGGAAAGCCCTCAAAGGCAACTCCCTTCAAAGTGGAGATTTGCAACTCAGTGCCTCTCGCATGATCTAAGGTTACAACACGCACATTTAGCTAACAGAGAAACAACAATTGGGTAGTTGATCATTAACTTAGCAAGAGATCAAAGTGCTCTCCTTGACTTTAACAAAAGCACCATGTTAAACCTCCTGCAGTACACCTTTAGCCATTTTTTTTTCAATTTCTGTGTCAATTAAACCATTATACTTGACAATACGTCCCATCAAATGGGGCTACTGTGCTTGCAGTTTCATCCAATCCTTTCAAAATGAGGAAAGTTCCTTTCTGTCAAAGGGGGAAAGAAACATCTTCTCCAAAACAGTGAGTGGGGAAGGCGCAGTGCATTGTTTTTCTAAATCATTATTTGGATCCAAACTGAGTCAGACAACCAACGACAAAATAGGGCTTTTATACAAAACACCAAAACAGAATACAAACTTAATATTGTAGTTGGTGCACACCCCTAGTTTTCACCAACGTATGTATTCACCAAAGCATCAGCAGTAATAGGCAGATAAACACTGGCCAGCTACCTCAAAATGTCAATAGCTGATCTGAGAGGACAGACTGGTTATCTTCACTGTACTACAGCTGTTATTCTTAGTAGACATGAAAAGAGATGTGCAGATTCACTCTGCCAATCTCCATGGAAGCTTTCCCCAACTTGGTACCCTTCCAGATGTTTTGGGCTAAAACTCCTGTCATGCCTGAACATTGACCATGCTTACTGGGGCTAATGGGAATTGTAGTCAAAAACATCTGGATGGCACCAGCTTGGAGAAAGCTGCTGTTCTCATTGTTATTACATAGCAGGATCTCATCAGGTGTGCAAGCCATGTGTGGAAGAGGACTGCAGGATTGGGGCAACTTTTACATGGCTTTTGGGATGGACCAAGCAAAACATCAACTGTAATATATTTTTTAAATATTTGTGCTTCCTTGCCAGCATTTGTTTGGGTGAACTTGTAGCCCTTTTCCTGAAAAATTGCTTTTCCTGAACAATTTCCCCAAAATTAAATTCAAATTGGCCTGATCAGCAAACTTCTCTGCGTTCATGAATGTTCTTCGGTACCATCCAGGTAATGAAACATGAAACTCAGTTCCACCATTTCATAACTACAGAATACCGCCAAATTATGTCAATAAATATCAGCTTTTATTTATATAAGCTAATTACCGAGAGATGAATACTGAACACACAATGGTAATGCAATAAGGTGGTTAATTGTTTTTGCTTCCCTCCTTTGTTTGCTGAAAATTACCCTGTGAAACGAAAACAGCAAAGCATAGCTTACCAAATTATTCATGTTAATTATACAGAGAAAAATAAGATATGTAAGAAAAAAATAAAATATGCATTCCCTGCATACCTTGGTAGCAAAAGGAGTAGAAATATTAAACTGGAAATATAAGGAACTATCCAGAAGAGAACAATGGACAGGAACACTCTCAGATATGGAAATTCATAAAAGATTAGGAATAATTGAAGTTTACCAAGCAATGTGGTCAATGAAGCCAGGAATTTATAACATTCCAAAGAAGAAGAATATTGAACAGCGTTATAGAAGACTATTAAAGCAGCTATAATAATTTTAATTTCAGTTTTAATTTTAATATTATTGCTCAAGACTTCCATTGCCCCATTCTTCCTCACTTCTTTCCATCAATGCCTAAACTCCTTTGTCCCCCAATCCTGTTCTTTCTTTTCCCCAATAGAAAAGAACCTCCAAGGTGGTTTTTTAAAATAAATGTGAAGTCTTTAAATACTCAATAAAAAAAGCATTTCCTAAAAGACCTTCACTTGTTAATGAAAAGTTCCTGACTTTAAAATTCACCCTTTACAACAGTTTAGACGGTAGCAAGGCACTCTCAAAGGATTAGCATGATATAATCCAGCCAACAGCAAAAGATTATATACTTCAAAAAGAATCCAAATTGTGCTCATTTCCAACAGGACACCCAAAAAGGATGCAAACCACTGAGCTGCCATTCAATTAACTTTGCTCAAATAGCATGACTTTGACCTATTCCCTGCAACACTCTTGCAAATCCCCCTACAATACACAGCCCAAATGCCTCACCTGTCTCTGTTTACCAGAGATGGTCCCTACTTTCTGATTCCCGTCCCTGGAGAAACCCTGGCCCTGTTTTGCATTTTGTGGGGGTGTTGCGAGCGGCTTTCTAACAGGTTTACTAAGCGTACACAAATACAGTAGAACTGCTGTGGTTTCAGCTCACATCCAGCCAGTGTTTCAAAGCTAAACCTCTCACTGAGGCAAAGGCAACTTCACTCTAATAAATGTGCATGGGCACAGATAAACCTATCGCTGCTTCCCTACAGACCACAATCCGCCCCATGACTACTTGCTCAGATAGTAAATGTGAATGTGTTCCAGTTACAGTTGTTCTGTACCAGATCCATTGAGAGATTAAACATTCTTACTTGTTTTTTTAATAAAAAATGCTGGTCAGTTGTTACGTTCTGAGTTGAATAGGATCCAAACTGCAGCAGTCTGATTGGTCCTAGAACAATAGGATCCAAAAGGCAGCAGTCTGATTGGTCCTAGAACAATAGGATTCAGAATGCAGCAGTCTGATTGGTCCTAGAACAATGCAGCAGTATGACTGGTTGGCAGGAACCACCCAATCATGCTCCAGATAGAAGTGAATCCACAACCTGATTGGCTTACAGTAGAATTCTGGAATTAGCCAATCATGTGCAGCCCATTGTGTAAATAATGTATATAAGGCAGATACTTTGAGGGGACATTCATTCATTCCTCCTCACCACTATGAGCTGAATAAAGAGCATGAAATCACTTTGCGACTCTGAGTATATTTCATCAGTTTAATGTGGAACAAGCAGGGAAGAGACTTCAGCTATCTTTAAAGGATGTCCAGGCAATGACCCATGCTATTAGGAGTGTTTACATGTATAAAAGTGTGTTACTATTTTCACCTGTGAATTGCTGGAGAGAATGGGAGTCAGTGATGGGAGTCAGTTAGGTGAATGACCTAAGGTGTCTGGCGAAGCAAGTGAGGCCAAACCAATTTTGGCATTTCTTCTACAGGTCTATTATCAACCTCTTAAACTTGGATATACCTGATCATGTAATCAACTTGATTAGGAACAGGCCAACAATTGATCTATCGTTTGCATGTGGGTACCAATTTATGTTGGGATGCGGGTGGCACTGTGGGTTAAACCACAGAGCCTAGGACTTGCCAATCAGAAGGTCGGCGGTTCAAATCCCTTGACAGGGTGAGCTCCTGTTGCTTGGTTGCTGCTGCTGCCAACCTAGCAGTTCGAAAGCACATCAAAGTGCGAGTAGATAAATAGGTACTGCTCCGGTGGGAAGGTAAACGCTGTTTCTGTGTGCTGCTCTGGTTCGCCAGAAGTGGCTTAGTCATGCTGGCCACATGACCCAGTAGCTGTATGCCGGATCCCTTGGCCAATAAAGCGAGATGAGCGCCGCAACCCCAGAGTCGGTCATGACTGGACCCTTTACCATTATTATTATTATTATTATTATTATTATTATTATTACCAAACTGGTTTGCTAGGATCACTGAATGTATTGTTGGCATCTGTCTGTCTTGGGAGACAATGGAAGTTTGGGAGTGAAGTCAAACCACTGGAGAGTTGCAGTGACTGTAGAGACCAATATGGCAGAGACTGTGTTTTGTTGCTGCTGGAGCAGATGAAGGCATCCAGTTGTGCTGATACAGGTGTATCATGGCACTTCTCTCCATGCTCCTCCCAGCAGTCATTGCTCCTCTGGTCAGTGCTGTAGATACACAACCTGATGGTCTGTCTGAAGGCACTGCAGTCATCTGCAAGGGATTTCCACATGGTGGAGTTAATGTTGCCAGCCTTCATATCATGAAGAGGGTCATCTAGTCCAACCGCCTGCAATGGAGAAATATTTTGCTTATGTTGTAAATATCTTTGTTATCTTTGTATAATAATAATAATTTATTATTTGTACCCTGCCCATCTGGCTGGGTTTCCCCAGCCACTCTGGGTGGCTTCCAACAAAGATTTAAAAAACATTAAAATGTCACACATTAAAAACTTCCCTGAACAGGGTTGCCTTAAGATGTCTTCTAAATGTAAGGTAGTTGTTTATCTCTTTGACATCTGGTGGGAGGGCGTTCCACAGGGCGGGCGCCACTACTGAGAAGGCCCTCTGCCTGGTTCCCTGTAGCTTTGCTTCTTGCAGTGAGGGAACCACCAGAAGGCCCTCGGCGCTGGACCTCAGTGTCCGGGTAGAACGATGGGGGTGGAGACGCTCCTTCAGGTATACTGGACTGAGGCCGTTTAGGGCTTTAGGGGCCATTACCAACACTTTGAATTGTGCTCGGAAATGTCCTGGGAGCCATTGTAGGTCTTTCAAGACTGGTGTTATGTGATCTCAGCGGCCGCCCCCAGTCATCAGTCTAGCTGCCACATTCTGGGTTAGTTGTAGTTTTCGGGTCACCTTCAAAGGCAGCCCCATGTAGAGTGCATTGCAGTAGTCCAAGTGGGAGATAACTAGAACATGCACCACTCTGGTGAGACAGTCTGTGGGCAGGTAGGGTCTCAGCCTGCATACCAGATGGAGATGGTAGACAGTTGCCCTGGATACAGAATTGACCTGTGCCTCCATGGACAGCTGTGAGTCCAAAATGATTCCCAGGCTGCACATCTGGTCATTCTGCTTGGAGAATTGTTATGTACTGAGTTGAATAGGATCCAAACTGCAGCAGTCTGGTTGGTCCTAGAACAATAGGATCCAAAATGCAGCGGTCTGATTGGTCCTAGAACAATAGCATTCAGAATGCAGCAGTCTGATTGGTCCTAGAACAATGCAGCAGTATGATTGGTCGGCAGGAGCCACCCAATCCAGCTCCAGATAGAAGTGAATCCACAACCTCATTGGCCTACAGGGCAAGTCCGGAATTAGGCAATCATGTGCAGCCCATTGTGTAAATAATGTATATAAAGCAGATACTTTGAGGGGACTTCCATTCCTCCTCACCACTATGAGCTGAATAAAGAGCATGAAATCACTTTGCAACTCTGAGTATATTTCATGAATACTGAGGGATCAGGGAGTCCTCCACAGCAGCCCACCCCCTGTCCCCCAAGAACAGTACTTCTGTCTTGTCAGGATTCAACCTCAATCCATTAGCCGCCATCCATCCTCCAACCACCTCCAGGATCCAGTAGCAAAACCCGTAGGCACTGTGAAATACTATGCTGATGGTTCTATGGGTTGGAATGTAAGTTTTGCACGGTTAAAATTGTCATTGCTCCCATCATCTTTAAGAAAAGAGGGAAAGATACAATCATTTAGAAAATAAGTTCAAAAGTGTACTGGGAAAACTATGTTAATGAAAGGGTGAGTGTTTTATGAATTAAACCTTGACGCTGCTCAAAGCTCCTAAACTGAAATTATTGCAAAAATAATAAAAGCTCATTTAGGAGTCATCCTCATGTGTCCCGGTTCGAGGGCACAAAATTGTATTTTAATGTTTTGATATTAAAACATTTGAGAATCATCTTTGGAGCTTAAACATACCTCCATTATGTAGCAGAACTGTTTTAAGGACTGAGTGAAATAGTTTCTTAATGTGTTGTGTAGTCATGGATTTCAGCCATGAAGTGGAGAACGTGTCTTCTATTTGGTGCTTTTTAAATGTCACATCATGTGCAAGCTCCTAAATTAGAGCAATGGAAGAACATAATATTAAAATCAAATTATAAACAATTTATAATCAAAAGAATATGGTGTAATGATATTGGCATAAACACAACTTAGGGCACGATATTTGGCATAGCCTAGTTCAATGTAGAAAACTATGGTAAATTCATTGTAAACTTAGCCCTTCTAAATCTTCTGTCTTACAGTCTAGCTGCCTTTAATGCTCAGTCAACAACAAAAATGACAGCAGCAATATGCCATTAGGGTCCCCAATAAAGTTCCAATAAAACTTGGTGGAAGTTGTAATTCATGACACCATTTCAGAGTCAAACAACCAAACCAACAAACCACATGCCTTAATTGAGATTTCCCCTTTTCTAATGAAACCATTCTCTGCAATGCGAAGTAGAAAACCCTACACAAACTAACCTGACAGTTTCTTAAACATAACAAAACCCTACCTTTAACATATATGTAATATAAGGTAAAAGGTAAAGGGCCTATTTATCCACTTGCACTGGCATACTTTTGAACTGCTAGGTTGGCAGGAGCTGGGACAGAGCAATGGGAGCTCACTCTGTTGTGGGAATTTGAACTGCCAGCCTTCCAATCGGCAAGCCCAAGAGGCTCAGTGGTTTAGACCACAGCACTACCCGTGTCCTGAATAAACAAGCACACAATCACTGATAGGTCCACCCACCATTGTGAGGCTCAAAGCAATGAAGATAATGCCTCCCCAGCTGTTGCCGTTGGCTGTGGGTTTCTTGTGATGTCACAAAAGCACTTGGCAACTGAGTGCATATAAAGGCAGGCCAAGGGGAAAGCCCTTTTTCATTTCCAACAGGACACACCTGGCAATGGATGTGACATTCAGCACTGCCCATGTTTCTTCCACTTGGAGGAGGCAAAGTGGTGAATGGAAGGAGGCAATCCTCTGGCAGTGGGATGCTAGGGAGCGATAATAAGGCAAGTTTGCTTGCTTGAAGGCTGCTGGTATCTGTGGTTGGAAGCTAGCTGATGGACCTAAGAGAAGCTGGCAGATGTTGGTGGATGGAAGCCAGTGGCTTTTGGATTTGGAAGTCAGTGGAGGCCACAAGGCTAAAGCAGACTAATGTTTGTGGATGTTGGCTGATGGAAGTTCACCTTGGGAAGACAGTCATCAGAAGCCAGTGGACATTTGTTGATTGCAGCCAGGGCACGAACATGAATGGATGTCATGTTTTTGGATGTCGGCTGGTATATGTTTGTGTGAGTAAATGGGAGGTTTCAAATGTGGTCGAGGCAGAATGGTGTTTGCATGTGCACGAATGTGATGTGTGAAAGGTAGATATTCATGAATAGATGGAACCCATCGGAGGGGGGGATATTGGTTTCATGGAATTAGAGAAGCAGGGAATCAAGTTTGGGAAGGACCATGAGGGTCATCTAGCCCAACCCCTTACAATGCAGGAATCTTTTGCCAAAAGTGGGGCTCAAACCCACTGGCGTGCTTCCAAACTGCTAGGTTGACAGGAGCTGGGACTGAGCAATGGTAGCTCACCCCGTCGCGGGGATTCGAACCGCCGACCTTCTGATCGGCAAGCCCAAGAGGCTCAGTGGTTTAGACCACACCGCCACCTGCATCCCATGCATGTAACATAACTATAATAGCTGTTAAAGGCTAATAGTGTGCTAATCCTAAACTGTAAATTACTAGAAACAATAGCAAGAAATTTCACAGATCTTGCATCATAGAGCATGCTACCAGAGTAATTTATTCACAATCCCATTTCACAGCTGTGTGTGCAGGACAGACAAGACAGTTACACAAACTACACAGTTTCTGTGGTTTTATTTCATTGAGTTGACTGTAGAGGTGACAGCTTTCCCTTATGTTCACAGTAGCAGGTTCTACCAGTTCTGAGGCCACCTCAGTTGATAGCCCAGTCACAATGGCTGTATGTATGGCTTGGTCAACTCTCAGTCTAAGTCTACCTGGAAGAGATGTCTCTTGGGATGTTGACACCATGTTGGTTATTCAGCTCCCAAACAATATATGCAAATGAGTAGGCAATGTTCACCATATCTGAAAAACAATAGCACACCACTGGTTACATTTTGATCATACATTTAAGAGCGTACCTGGAAGCCACAGGTGAACCAAAAGGCTTGGGATAGATTATTTAAAACAAAAAACATGTTTGTGTAATCACAAATATATGCTAAGCAATAGTGTCATTCCCACAGTGAACTTTGATCCACTTATGAATTGGGTAATGAACAGGACATCTGCATAAAACTGAAATCTTGAGTTTATTAGCAACACTAGTTCTAAAGTGAGATGACAGATTATAGTGCTATGTTTGCTCAGAAATTTAAGAGGATGACTTGTCAGTGAATTTTCACACTGCACAGGGAATAAATTATTATTATATAATCTCTCTCTCTCTCTCTCTCTCTCTCTAACACACACACACACACACAGAGAGAGAGAGAGAGAGAGAGAGAGAGAGAGAGAGAAAGAGAGAGAGAGGTGGTGGTTAAGAGTGGTGGACTCAAAATCTGGTGAACCAGGTTTGCTTCCCCGCTCCTCCACATGCAGCTGCTGGGTGATCTTGGGCTAGTTGGGTCCAGTGATGGTGTTGTCTGGGTGTATGTGGCAGCAAAGTTGGCATCTGGGTTTATTGCAGGCTCTGGTACCAGTGTCCGTGTTAAGTCTACTTGCTGTATTATTGTGGATGAGGAGTTTAAGATTGGGTGGCTGTCAAGTTAACATATAAACTACGAGAGAAGGACAACTGTGACTTCAAGGAAGAATGGGAACTTTTTACAAACTATTTAAAAAGACAACAAAAGGACTTGCATTCCTTGGCAGGTTTTGAATAAACATTCACAAATTTATTAGTAGAACATAGGATAGATAAGGTAATGATATGTATAGCTTTTTAACATGCAGAGAATAATATGTGCAAACAAATCAGAGAGGGGAGCTGAGGGTAGTCTCTGGAGGGTGGGAGAGGGAGAGGGAGGGATGAGAGGGAATAAAAGGGGTGTGTAATTGGTTATATTGATTGATAATTTGTTTGTTAAAATTGTTCAATAATTTTTTTTAAAAAAAATGGGTGGCTGTCTAAACTTAGTTGGTCTCTAAGGTGCTACTGGACAACTTTTTTATTTTTTATATATTTCGACTGTGTCCGACCAACACGGCTACCTACCTAAATCTAGAAGCATTCCTTTGAATAGGCTATCTGGCTTAAGGTTTTGGAGGGGAGGTTGCAAGTTTCTCAGTTCTACTTAGCTGCCTGATTTCTGAAGGTAGTGCCAGGAGTCCACTGTGCTCAGCTCAATTGTATTTATCTTGAGTTACTTGTAAAAGGGTAAAAGAGTATTGGGAAATGATGCATAATGAATTGAAAAAAATGTTTAAAATACTTCTCCCCAAAAAACCCAGAGTCCTTTCTGTTGGGGATAATTTCAGATTGAAATTCCCAGGTGTCAAAAAAGGTTATTTATGTACGCAGCAACTGCAGCCTGTGTTTTGTTAGCCCCAAAATGGAAAACGAGTGCGGTCCCAGCCAAAGAAGAATGACAACTTGAGTTGACAGAATATTCACAACTCACAGACTTAACATATAGAATAAGAGAATAAGAAGAACATACGTTTAAAGAAGACTGGAAAACGTTTATTGAATATATGGGAAATAATTGTGTACAGCTGAAAATGCTGGCAGCATTAAGATAAATTCAACAGTGTAAACAAGTTTCGATGGCTGTAAGAATGGAATAATGAATGGTATCCTTTTTGTAAAATATGCAGGGATTTATGGTATGCAAAATGAACCACAGAAAGAGAAGAAGGGAAGTCATTGACATCTTAAGGATGTAAAATGAGTATTTTAAATTGTAAAACAGAAAACTTAATAAAATCATATAACCTGAGTGATTTTAAACTTCCACACAAAACCACCAAGTACAAAAGCATATGTTGGAATATTTAACAGTGAGATACCGTATTTTTCGCCCTATAGGACGCACTTTTTCCCCTCCAAAAATGAAGGGGAAATCTGGGTGCGTCCTATGGGGCGAATGCAGGCTTCGCGGACCTCTCCGCTAGCAGCGGGAGCACTCCCGCTGCTGGCGGAGAGGTGCCTGCATGCTGAAGCCTGCGCGCGCTGAGCTCAGCGCGCCCAGGCTTCGCGGACCTCTCCGCTAGCAGCGGGAACGCTCCCGCTGCTGGCGGAGAGGTGCCTGCATGCGGAAGCCTGCGCGCGCTGAGCTCAGCGCGCCCAGGCTTCGCGGACCTCTCCGCTAGCAGCGGGAGCGCTCCCGCTGCTGGCGGAGACGTGCCTGCATGCCGAAGCCTGCGCGCGCTGAGCTCAGCGCGCCCAGGCTTCGCGGACCTCTCCGCTAGCAGCGGGAGCGCTCCCGCTGCTGGCGGAGAGGTGCCTGCATGCCGAAGCCTGCGCGCGCTGAGCTCAGCGCGCCCAGGCTTCGCGGACCTCTCCGCTAGCAGCGGGAGCGCTCCCGCTGCTGGCGGAGAGGTGCCTGCATGCCGAAGCCTGCGCGCGCTGAGCTCAGCGCGCCCAGGCTTCGCGGACCTCTCCGCTAGCAGCGGGAGCGCTCCCGCTGCTGGCGGAGAGGTGCCTGCATGCCGAAGCCTGCGCGCGCTGAGCTCAGCGCGCCCAGGCTTCGCGGACCTCTCCGCTAGCAGCGGGAGCGCTCCCGCTGCTGGCGGAGACGTGCCTGCATGCCGAAGCCTGCGCGCGCTGAGCTCAGCGCGCCCAGGCTTCGCGGACCTCTCCGCTAGCAGCGGGAACGCTCCCGCTGCTGGCGGAGAGGTGCCTGCATGCGGAAGCCTGCGCGCGCTGAACTCAGCGCGCCCAGGCTTCGCGGACCTCTCCGCTAGCAGCGGGAGCACTCCCGCTGCTGGCGGAGAGGTGCCTGCATGCCGAAGCCTGCGCGCGCTGAGCTCAGCGCATCCAGGCTTCGCGGACCTCTCCGCTAGCAGCGGGAGCCAGCACTGGGCTCCCACGGCTTGCAGAGAGCTGCCTGTTTGGGGGCTGGGGTCGGGGGAAGCTCGGGCTTCCCCAACCCCCCGCCTGGGGGGGAAATAATTTTTTTCCTTTATTTCCCCCCCAAAAAACTAGGTGCGCCTTATGGGACGGTGCGTCCTATAGGGCGAAAAATACGGTAATCAAGAAGGTTGATTGTCCGAACCACTTTCTGAATTCAGGCTGCTTCTTCATCATCATTTTTTAAAAAAACTTTACAAAGGCTTGTGAATCATGTAGATAAACTTGTTAAACTGTGGGTAGGATTCCTGCATTGGACTAGATGGCCATTGAGGTCCTTCCAACTCTACAATTCTATAATTCTGTAATTTATTTAGCTTTTTTTATATGCATGGAACCATTACCATGCATTTTGATGGTACATATACAGTGGTACCTCGGGTTACGAACTTAATTCTTTCCGGAAGTCTGTTCTTCACCTGAAACCATTCTTAACCTGAGGCATGCTTTCGCTAATGGGGCCTCCCACTGCTGCCGCACTGCCAGCACACAATTTCCGTTCTCATCCTGGGGCAAAGTTCATAACCCGAGGTACTACTTCTGGGTTAGCGGAGTTTGTAACCGAAGCGTTTGTAACCCAAGGTGTTTGTAACCCGAGGTACCACTTTATAGATATATCTGTTACAAGTTAGTTGCCAACTTCTGAATTTTGCTGCAGTTACAACCAGGTTATCAAAGCAATGTTTTAATGGGTACAGTTTTACTCTTCTTTAATTTCGTCCCTTTACATATTGTAGCTTATTGTAGCTTCACTGTGCTGTCCTGTTGCCAATAACGTTTCCATCCCTCAAGTCTTCTATTTGGTCCCTCCATTCCGATTAGTAATAGTATACATGGATTCAATCCTATTACTTAGTATGGAGCTCTATAAACCTCAAAGTACTGAAGTGAATGAATATTTAAATTATGCTTCATCTTGAGAAAATTCTATACTGTGAAAGTAAACAACTTGGTTTTTTTCTGCTGCAAGAGCAAATAATTCAGTGCTCTAAAACCTTTCAAAATGAGATACTTTTTTTTTTTACTTGTAGCCTAAACCTTTGGCTGTCTTCCAGCCATTTGCATTTCACATGGATTCCTACATTAGGGAGGGGGGCAGGTCCCTAATGTTTCTCCTACTTTGATGATTTCAAAATTAAATTATTCATAGTCTTCTTGTCTTTTAACTCTCCACCCTTCTTTCCAAGAAAGTAACTTCTCAAAGTTTATAGTCAAGGAAATGGAAAGCTGAAATATGCAGACTCCCTTGGAACGCAAAGCAGTCCCCTTAAGACTTAAATTCTCAGTGGCAAACATATATCACACAGAATTCGAATGGCGGGTTTCTTTTTGGCTAGGCTATTATAAGAGTTTTCCCTTTCTCAGTTCTTTATGGGAACGTCTACCACTGCTTCCTCCAACCTGGTGCCTTCCAAATATGTTCAACTGCAACTCTCCTCATCACAGACCTTGTTAGCTAGGCTTAGTGGAAGTTGTAGTCCAAAGAACTCTGTAGGGATCCAGTTTGTGAAAGGCTGATCTACGGCCATTTCAGGTCTATCGGTAGTGGAGATGGAGATGTAGACCGGAGAATCTGAGCATCACTATGCCCAATTTGCTTCTCCTCTCCAAAACCTAGATTTAGAGGTGCGCCATGCTGGTACTCACACAATTCTAGTGTTTCATGCAACTAGGCATTTACACTGTATGGATCCTCATGTATCTAAGACACCCTTGTAGCTTTTGGTGCAGAAAGCCTTCAGAAGTTGGGGACACACACTCAGCAGAGTAAATAACGCTGCACAACAGAAGTGGCAGGGAGAGGCTGTGTTGAGCATATTTACAAGCAGTTTATTCAGCATACATCAGGACAAAAGGAAAACATGTCTTCTCCCTTTTGTGTCCAAAAACAAGCAGCTAAAAGCTATACACAAACGGAAGTTCCCAGCAAGCTGTGCTGGAGTGTAAACAGGCACGTGACACACAACAGTAATGCCTGTACTTAAGGTGGAATGGAATATCCTAACAGCTAGAAGCAGGAGGTTGGAGTGGTCAAGGGGGTCAGAAGGAGGAGGCCCTTTCAGGGCAGGCTGAGACTCACATTGTGAGCTTAGACTCAGACAGAGAGGAGTCAGAGGTTGCTGTTGCTACCCAGCAGCAGGAGAATCCCAGTCCTGTTGGCTCTCCCTCTGACACCCACCCAAGGAGAGTCCTGCACACTGCCGAGCAATGGGCCAGACAGGCTCACAGGAGAAGATGAAGAAGAGTTTGGATTTGATATCCCACTTTATCACTACCCGAAGGAGTCCCAAAGCAGCTAACATTCTCCTTTCCCTTCCTCCCCCACAACAAACACTCTGTGAGGTGAGTGAGGCTGAGAGACTTCAAAGAAGTGTGGCTGGCCCAAGGTCACCTAGCAGCTGCATGTGGAGGAGCGAAGACGCGAACCCGGTTCCCCAGATTACGAGTCCACTGCTCTTAACCACTACACCATGCTTGCTGGAGGAGACCACCCCTGCACTGCCATCTTCATCTGCTGGGGAGGGATCCAGAGTGTGAGGCTAGAGGGGAAGGGAAGGGCCAGTGATCAGTTTCAGCATCGTCTGCAGCTGGATTGAGACAAGCCAGAGGAGCCGTGCTGTGTTGTTACTTTTTTTGAATAAAAGCTAATTGCATTTTGTGCCTCATGATCTTTCCCACCCTGTGGATGACCTGCACTCACCTGACAGCTACTTGACTTTTTTTCCCCATATCATTTTTATTAGTTTTACAATAATACTTTCCATTGCAATATCTCCTCATATTATACATTTTGGCTTTTTAGGGCCCTGACTTCCTTCAAACCTTCCTTATGATTTTCTATCTTTCATTTCAAATTTCTGCATTTTCACTATTTAACGATTGCTTTCAAATCCAAAACATTAAAACATCATATATTCTTATTCTTATCTGCAGTGGTTTTTGTACCTTTCCTTACAAAGCTTCTTGCAATCCTACCAACATATTGACAGCTCCTTGACATTTTGACTGGCTGGAATGTGACCTTCAATGGTGATCATGCCTCTAACTTGACTAAATGGAAAATTGTACATGTAGAAACCTGTCACATTTACATGGCTGGAATGTAGCTTACTGTGCAAAAGTAAGAGTCATATCTGTTGCTCCACCCATTTTTCCTCTGGCCCCACCCACTACTGTCATGTGGTTCCTGGAAGGTTATCCGTGAAGCAACATGGCCCTTTGTCTGCCAAAAGTTCCCCACCCTGATCTAGACCAATGAAACTTATTTACGAATATAGCTAGATAGCTCAATCAATGTTTAAAGGTTGAGAGAAGAGGCTTGGGCACATTTTTATTACTGCCTCCAGGTGACTCTATTCAGATTGCTTTTTTTATATATACACAGGGATTACTTCTCATTCTAAATTACAAGATTGCTACACTTTCTCACTCTTTGTCTCTTTCTCTTACACACACAACACCACACTTCTGTGGGGGAAAGCAAAGTTTAAGTTACGGTACATTAAAATATCACATTTCAATGCATCATATATGATGCTGGCCATCATATTTCATCATCTAATATATAACCCATTTATATATTTAGATTAATATGTAACCCATTTATATATTAGATTATAAAATCTCTGGAACATGGGCTAGATTTTCAAGTATTCCCTCTCTTGATTCTAAATATGAATTATTATAACTGTAACAAAAATGCAAAATTTCCATTTCCACCAGCTAAGGTTTTGAGTCTTGCAGCAGCAACCACTGTAGTTCTACACACTGCTTAGACAGAGATGACATTCAGCTCCCGTCTCATCAAAATAGTAGCATTTCCTTTATCTTTAAAATAACTGTTTGTGCATATTTCTTTTTTAGCTGCTCTCCCTGTATGCCCACATCCAGAATTAGCTCATGGGATGTGATATTGAAGGAGGCTGAAAGAGACAACGTGAATTATTCCACAGAACAATATCATTTCCACTTAAAAAGAAAAAAGAATGGGTGTGGGGGGGGAGTGATGAATTGAGAGACAGGGTGTGTTTCACCAGCACAATAAATGAAATTGCGCCAGGGCCTGGTAATACCACAATGAACATTATAGCAACTGGAAACAAGTACAGTTGAACCTCTACTTATGACCGCCTCTACTTGGGCCTGATCCAAGTTGCGACTGCGGCAAACCCAGAAATAAATATAGGGTTTGCCACAATTCGTGCACATGAAGAAACGTCATCTGCTGTTTGCACACGCACAAAAGCGGCGGCCGCCGTCTGCACATGCGCAGAAGTGCGCCGCTGCCGAATGCGAACGCGCAGAATGGCGCTTCTACCAGTGACCCGGCTCAACTTACAGACGGACCTCCAGAACTGATTATGTCCCTAAGTAGGCGTTCCACTGTAGTTAAAATATGAATAATTTAAGTAAGAGCCAAGACTATAACCCTAATACCTCCCCTGATGTTGAAAGCTAGGGGTCATGAGGATAACCCAACCCAGATGGGTGGGGTATAAATAAAAAAATATTATTATTATGCACTCAACTAGAGTGAAGGCTTTAGTTGCACCCTAACACAGTGTCTTCAACCTTGGGTCCCTAAATGTTGCTGAATTGCAACTCTCATCATCTCAGACCATTGATTAAGTTAAGTGTGGGCAATGGAAATTGTAGTCCATCAACATCTGGGGACACAGATTTGAAGTCTGCTACCCTCGCGGATGGAGAGCTATTGCTGGCAATTCTACCACCAGTGGAAACAAGCAGAAAACCCTCAAATTAGGTGCTTGGGGATGGGAGGCAGATCACTGACAGGTTTGGATCTGCTGGTTCCAAAGCCTATGGATCTCCCCAAAAGTCAGGTTCTTCAGTCCATCAACTACCAGACTCTAGAGCTGCCATAGTGGGGGGAAATGTGACAAAATCACACCACCCCCTTTTGCTGTCAATGTTAGGGCAGGGCTTGACATGTAGTGGTCAATTTGTCACATTATTCAACCCCTGCAAGGAGAAATTTCCTCTTAGGATTCCTCTGTCAATGTCTTTCAGAAAATGTGTGCAACTGCAATGTATATTTTACAACCATTTTCAGTCATACCTGAACAATCGTTAACAGTTTAGAAACTACTGAGGGGATGTGTGAGAATGACAAGGATTGTCTATGTTTAAGCAAATTACCTATTGTGAAGAAGATGGAGGAGGCTGTAATCTGGAAATGTCATAAGGTTAGCATGCTTTGCTTATAGCCTCAAGGACAACAGGCTATTGAAGTCTGTTTCTTTTCATCTTAAAAACAATCGCTGTTTGTATCATGGAAGCATAAGATTAAGGAGGATACTTAAGGATTCACTCTAATGAAACCAGTAAGGATAGACTCTTATCCGGCACTCCTCGAAATTATGAAGGATATTCATAGACACAGGGGAGCTCAAAGGGATGGGAAGAGTATCTCATCCAAACCCCTTACCCAGAGGCAAGAATTTGTATATGTTTATCCACTAAAGATTAACACACATTATCCGGATTATAACATGCTACAAGCAGGAAGCAGGAACTAACACGATCCACCACGCCAGAGGTGTTTGCAGGCAAGGGATGATATAGTAAACTAAGTAGCTAAGCCAAATAAAAACAGAAGGTGGTAAAAACAAATTTGGGAAGCTGGAAAGGGTCCTCAATCCCTAAAAGGGATCGGTTAATCTGTCAATTTCAGTTTCTCGTTTTCCCAGCCTTAAAATCAGTTCTCCACATTGGTTTGCATTTTAAAGAGCCTGTCCTCGTGAAAATTCATCAGCATTTGTGTATGTGTTTCAATTCATAAGCATAATCTTGTATGCAAATTTGCCCAATATACCTTTTTATTGCAGAATATTACTGATGACGTGGATTTAGATTCACATTTTACCCTTGTGTGTGCATTTCGATACACGTCACCTGGCTCCGAAATCGTCTTGCAAAATTTGTGTGTTTTGGTTCGCACGTTGCTTCAGAAAGTGTGACTTGGGTAGGTTGAACGTGAAATGTGAACCACACTGAATTCCCCCGCCCCTAACACTTAACCAACCTGACTCAGTGAACAAGTAATTCCTGGCTAAACTATGGATATTAGCTGAGGTCACTTTGCAGAGTCATTTTCACCTACATCTAAGCAACAGTACAGTGGTACCTTGGGTTAAGTGCTTAATTCGTTCCGGAGGTCCATACTTAACCTGAAACTGTTCTCAACCTGAAGCACCACTTTAGCTAATGGGGCCTCCTACTTTTTTTTTTTATAAATGATATTTTATTATTTCACAATCAATAAACAAAGAATACAAATCAACAAATACATCAAAGAAAGAAGAAAAAAAACAATACATACATTGTACATAGACAAAAAAGAAAAAATAAAATAGAAAAAGTTAAAAAGAAATATTGTGTCTTTATATTTTTCAGCATTAACTTGGGTCTGCGACTTCCCCATACCTTCCCACTCTGTATTCTAGATCTTATATTCTGACAGTAAACTCTTTCCCTCTGGCGTATCTTTAGTTCAACTTAGTCTTATTATCTTAACAATCATTGCATTTCCATATGTCTTGAAAATTATTCTTTCTTTATCATTAAGTTTTTATACTAACATTCTTTTAAATTCAATCTGATGTCCTCAAACGTTCTTTATTTTATGATGCTTCTGTAGATAGTCTTTAAATTTCCTCCAGTCTTCCTTCACCGTCTCTTCTCCCTGGTCTCTGATTCCACTTTAGCTAATGGGGCCTCCTACTGCTGCCGCGCCACCGGAGCCCGATTTCTGTTCTTATCCTGAAGCAAAGTTCTTAACCTGAAGCACTATTTCTGGCTTAGTGGAGTGTGTAACCTGAAGCGTATGTAACCTGAAGCGTATGTAACCCGAGGTACCACTGTATCTGGATTAAGCTGGAACGCCCTCCCATCAGATGTCAAAGCAATAAACAACTACCTGACATTCAGAAGACATCTGAAGGCAGTCCTGTTCAGGGAAGTTTTTAATATGTGACATTTTAGTGTATTTTTCATCTTTGTTGGAAGCCGCCCAGAGTGGCTGGAGAAACCCAGCCAGATGGCCGGGGTACAAATAATAAATTATTATTATTATATTATTATTAAGCTCCCTAACCGTTCAGCAAAACTGTTAAAATCATATTCCTGTGTTGTACAATAGAGCACCTGGTAGCTAACTAATTTCTATGGTGGATTGCATGAACGTTTACTTTTCAGACCTAACAGGAGTGTTTTGCTTTTAACAGCTGCTACAATTGTAGTTTTTGCACTGATGGTGATTGACATAAAGGTCTTTGTGTGTTTTGTTTAGTTGCTCGTCTGCTTCACAGCAAGCTCTGTCGGTTTGTAAAAAGGTCAAGGATTCTGTGCTCCGGATCCACCACAGAACTGTCCATCAGAGTGAATAAAACAACAGATAAACCTGTCAAAAAGTGCCTGAAGTGTAATTGTATAAACATTTATTTTCCTTCAGTCGGTCTTTTGCTGAAATGAATGGCTGGCGCTGTACATTTCATGTGGCGCTTAGCCTCACAGCTGGACATCATCCCCCAAAATTCAAAATGGATTCCACAAACATCCAGAATGTTTTGGCCACATTGTGAATTCAAATGCGTTTCTTCAGCTCCCTGGTATGAACACAGTTTGCGCCCTTCCCCCAACAAAAAGAAGTGGTTATCAATAGTGGTAGAGGTTTTGTACTGATCCACTTTAGGAATTATTTATTATTATTGCTATTTATTAAATTTATATACTACCCTAAACCTGGGGAACTCAGGGCAGTTCACAGAATAAAATCAAAATATAAAACCACAAAATACATAATAAAAATAAAAACAACTCAATATTCCACCCCACCCCACCCCACCCCACAAAAAGGCATTTTAAAAGGCAATGGGATGTAAATCAGATCAACCAAAGGCCTGGTTAAAAAGGAATGTTTTTGCCTGGCACCTAAAAGTGTATAGTGAAGGTGCCAGGACAACTTCCCTGGGGAGAGAATTCCACAGATGGGGAGCCACTGCAGAGAAGGCCCCGTTCTCATGGTTCCATCCTCTGGACCTCTCAAGAAGGAAGCACATGAAGAAAGGCCTCAGAAGATGATCTCAGGGTCTGGGTAGGTTCATATGGAAAGAGGCGGTTGTTGAGGTATTGCAGTCCTGAGCCATTTAAGACTTCATAGGTCAAAACCAGCACTTTGCACTGTGCCCATAAATTGGTTCCCAGTGCAGTTGGACCAGGATCGGTGTAATATGCTCAAACATTCTTGCTCTTGGGAGCAACCTGGCCACTGAATTCTGCACTAGCTGAAGTTTCCGAACTGCTTTCAGAGGCAGCCCTACGTATAATGCAGGGCATATGACAAAGTATCTTTCATACAAGGGTCACCAACCTTTGTAGGCCTGTGGGCACACTTGCAAATCAGAGAATCTGCCGTGGGCACCACACACACACCACAACCTATTGGCTACAACAAAATGCTTCTTTTAAGACTAATTTCAGGGTTTTGGGGGGGATGAGTCTGCGAACTTCAGGAAAGGTCTCTGTGGACCCATGGAGTATCGTTACACAAAAGCATGTGACTGAATCCAATCTGCTTCAGTTATTCATTTGATACAGTAAGGTTAAGTCCAGTCAAAGGCGACTATGTGGCTGCAGTGCTCATCTCGCTTTCAGGCCGAGGGAGCCAGCGTTTGTCACAGACAGCTTTCTGGGTCATGTGGCCAGGATGACTCAACCGCTTCCTGCACAACGGGACACTGTGACAGAAATCAGAGCACACAGAAACACCATTTACCTTCCCGCCACAGCGGTACCTATTTATCTACTTGCACTGGCTTGCTTTCGACCTGCTAGGTTGGCAGGAGCTGGTACAGAGCAACGGGAGATCATGGGGATTTGAACCGCCGACCTTCTGATTGGCAAGCCCAAGAGGCTCAGTGGTTTAGACCACAGCGCCATCATGGACTCACTATGCAGCAAAGGCTCCCACTATAAGTGGAGCTTTAGACAGGATTTTTCCGTTTTCCTCCCCTCTCCATATGAAAGAGAGCATGAACTTGGCTAGTCTCCTGAATGCCTGTGGGGATAATAGCATTACTGGACTATAGCAAAAGGATGTTCATAAATAATGCCTCCTTGACCTTTCTACCCCCCACTCCCATAAAAGCACAAAAATATCCACTCTCTCTATGGCAGAACACAAACACAGAGCCGTATCAGGGTACTTGCTCATTCACCTGATGTTCTGTATTGACTGGAAGTTATGGCTTTGTATAAGAAATTTATATGGGAGTAAAAGTTCTAAAATTGAACAGCACGCTTTATAGATGGAATTCCCTGTCTCCGAGGGTCATCCAAGTTTACGCTTCAGCTTTTTCCAAACAACTTGAGTGCTTAAGAAAACACTGGGAAGAACACAAAGTTGTCGGCATTAAAAATTGATACCTCTCGCTGTAAAATAACTATTTTTAAGCATTAGCGAATAGAAGATCGTTGAATTTGCCGTGCCCGAAAGAGCTCTAGGTAAGCCATTCCTAAGGATCGTGGCAAACAAAGTATGACCTTTATTTCAGGAAGCAGATCCCATGACTCATTGATCCTAGAGAGGAATCTTAATAATGACGTGATGGTGACAAAGCTCATCCGATAAGCAGGCATTGGGTTTGCAAGCACAACTGAAGCCTGTTTATATTAACTTTATTCAGACATTATTGAAATGGAAAACCGCTGGTGATAGCACCAATGGCATTATGACTTCTGCTATTTAGATTGAGGTCCAATGCCCATGACCAAACTAATGTAAGACCCTATTTGTCTCAGATTAAGTATTTTAAATCCCGGGGAGAGTTAAGCATATCTTGAATAACTCAATTCAATCACTCAACTGAAACTTGGGACTTCATAGTGTTTGATCATAGTGCATATGTACTCCAAGTGGATTCAGTCTGAGTGACCACATATGATTGTTTCAGCACAACCAGGCTTATTGCTCAATGCATATATAAGGGCCAAACAAATCACTTTGAGCAGCTTTATGTTAGCATGGTAAAAGTTAGCTGAATGGTGTGTTGGGCAATTGCTGGTGCCTCCATGCAAATCCTTCCATGAGTACCAGACTCAACAAACAGAATAGGTCTGTTTGGTCTGGTGTTGCTGCAAAAATAAATGGAACTGGAAACCTCCTTGGACCTTGGTTTGTCTTTATTCGTTACCCATAAGAAATCTGGGGCCATTTCACACATTATGCATTATTGCCACCCAGGATACACACCAAAAGAAAACCCTGTGGTGGTTTTATTAAATGTGTGTTTGCAAATGCTTATTGCATTTGACCTTTTGCAAGGACTGCCTCTTTCCATATGACCCTACCCAGACCCTGAGATCATCTTCTGAGGCCCTTCTTCATGTGCCTCCTCCTCCAGAGGTCCGGAGGGTGGCAACACGAGAACGGGGCCTTCTCTGCAGTGGCTCCCCGTCTGTGGAATCCTCTCCCCAGGGAAGTTTGCCTGGTGCCTTCATTATACACCTTTAGGCACTAGGCGAAAACGTTCCTTTTTAAGCAGGCCTTTTGGTTAATCTGATTTACATCCTATACCCTTTTAAAATGTGTTTTGTTTTTGTTTTTTTGGTTGGGGGAGGGCTGTTGGGTTGTTGTTTTTATATTTTTATTATGTATTTTGTGGTTTTATGTCTTGATTTTATTCTGTGAACTGCCCTGAGACCCCTCGGTATGGGGCGGTATATAAATTTAATAAATAATATTAATAATAATAATAATAATTTTAGAGGCACACACTAAACATTATCAGTGTACAGCTTAATAAGAAATGTATGAAGTGGCCCACAGGAATGAATGCAAGGGCAACATTTTATTAAAACATAACCTGCTGATGAAAATGCTATGGCACATCACCCCCCCCCCCTTGCCAACATAACAAAATAATCCTCTGCTATTGTCAACATTTATGGTTCAGAATAGTCATTTTCAGAATCAAGGCAGAAGAAAATAAAATGCAACATTTAAATGGACTACTTCCTAGCAAATTAAAGGTAATATATATATTATTATTACCATTCGGATGCACAAACAGTTGTCTCTTCCATTTGCCTCGTAATCCAAGAAAAATTGAAGATAAAGCATGTAAAGATGTCCTAGAACTGTTTTGCAGAAGAAAATATTGTCAAAATTCTCTATCTGTAATATATTCGTCTCCCTCCCCCACCCCTAATCTTGACAGAGCAGCTAAAATATCCACATACTAGAGTTGCAATAAATAATTCCCAGAGCTGCCAAAAGTGTTGAATAATAAAAGTTGTGCTCTCTTTCTCCCTCTCTTTCCCTTTCAACTCCTCCTGTTTTTATGAAAACAAACCCCTAGGATTTGCAAGCTGGGAGGCAGAAAGAATAGCAACAGCATTTCTGTTTCCAGAAAGAAAAGGCTTTCTTCTGCCCATAGAAATATTAATGTTCCATTCATGAACACTAACGCTTGTGCTAGCTTACATATAAATTCTTCCCTCTCTGTTTAGCTTGCAATTTTGCTGCTCTGCACTGCTCTCATCATTCTGAACGCTACTAAGCTTAGCAATTTGGATTAGCGATGGAATCACATTTTAGAGTTGTGCAGAAGCGGTTGGAAATGCATTCAGCCAGTTCTGAATTCTAGACTCAGTTACGAGCTGAGCTCAAAGTCCCTCTGAATTTTGGTGCTGGCCAAGAATTCTGCTGCAGATTCCTCAGGCATAATGGAGACAATCGACTACCAGACAATCATTTCCATGGGAAATGTGGGTGCTTGGGGCTCTGGTACACTTCTGTTGCTATCTTCTTCTTCTTCTTCTTCTTCTTCTTCTTCTTCTTCTTCTTCTTCTTCTTCTTCTTCTTTGTCTTCTTCTTCTTCTTCTTCCTCTTCTTCTGTGATCACTCGTAGCTGAGCAAGATTGTCTTCCATGAACATGATCTTAACAGTGAGTCTGTAAGTGACTGTGGAGGCCAGTTCTGAATCCACACTTCCTTCCACAGTGGGGACATACGTTTTCGGGTGGGAGTTGATCAGAGTGAGGGTTTGCCAAGCGTGCCTTCCTCTTAGCATGTTTCTCCCTTGCGTTTTGAGTTCAAGTGTCTACAAAGTCCATGACACCTTTGGTAAAGGCTGTTCTCCAACTGGAGTGCTCGCAGGCCAGTGTTTCCCAGTTGTCGGTGTTTATACTACTTTTTTTAGATTTGCCTTGAGAGAGTTTTTAAACCTCTTTTGTTGACCACCAGCATTACGCTTTACATTTTTAAGTTCGGAATAAAGTAGTTGCTTTGGAAGTCGATAATCAGGCATCCGCACAACATGACCAGTCCAACGAAGTTGATGTTGGAGAATCATTGCTTCAACACTGGTGATCTTTGCTTCTTCCAGTATACTGGCATTAGTTCGCCTGTCTTCCCAAGTGATGTGTAAAAATTTTCAGAGACACCATTGATGGACTCTTTCAAGAAGTTGGAGATGGCGTTTATAAGTGGTCCATGTTTCACAAGCATACATTAAGGTCGGTAGTACAGTAGTTTTCTAAACAAGCAATTTGATTTCCCTGCAAATGTCCCAGTCCTCAAACACTCTGCACTTCAATTGGTAGAAAGCTGCACTCGCAGAGCTGGATTTCGGCATCAATGTCAGCTGTTGTGGATAGATAGATAAAACTTTATTTACATTAGACAATGGCCATAGCAACAGTAAAACATTACAGTATATGCAGAAAAGGAAATTTGATATAAGAGCACAATTTAAAGTCCTGAATCAGCCGTCAGTTAGTGGCCCTTATTCTGATTGCCCCTGCTATGAACCTAGCAACCTTTGCTGTTATCTGCTCATTTTGATCTGATAGAAGAAAGGACATCGTGGCGGTGATTGAGCGCCCTGGGATGGTTAGTATGAGTGGGGTGATGATCTCTTCCCTCAGGTCTTTGTAGAGGTATAAGACAGGAGGGCGTGTTCCGCTGTTTTGGTGCTACCATCTCCACACGGGCAAAGATGTTTCTCAAGCAGGATCTTTTGGAAACAACCCTCAAGTACTGCAGATGGCAAAACATCCAGTCTTGCAAGTGTAAAAGCACATCTGTATTTTGGGATAATAAGTTTGTGCAGCTATGGGGCCAGAGAATCAAAATGGAGAGCTGGAAAATGAACATACCAAGGGCAGAATTTCCTTATAGTGGCCAGGTTGTTCTGATGCTCTATATCTTTCAGATGATGAGCCCTTGTGGAAAGATAACTGCCCAGGTAGGAGAAGTGATCAACACTTACACCATTGAGTGAATGTGATAGTCTTTGGAACATCTGTAACACATCAGCACTGCATGGCTCAGTTGGTTAGAGCTTAGTGCCGCTAACAGCCAGGTTGCTGGTTTGATCCCCGTTTGGGACACCTTCATTTTCCCGCGTTGCAGGGAGTTGAACTAGATCATCCTAGATCCTCCTCAGGGTCCCTTCCAACTCTTTGATTCTAGGGTCCAAACTTTGGAACAGTCTTGGGTTGTGGCTTTCTTTTAAAAAGAAACAATTAATCCATTTTAGCTGAGCCCGCTCTGAACTGAGATGAAGACCTTGCCTGACACTAATTTAGAACTCAATTGATAATTAGCCGGCTCTAAGTAAAACTTGTCATTTGCCAGCAGGAGATAATCTGGGCTGTAACAGCTTGCTTAATGGGATATGGGCAAAAGTATATGTACCAGTACTTCAGGCCATTTGCATTTCATCTTCTTACTACCTGGGCAGTTTGCAAAGTGATTTCGCTTAAACACAAGCGATACTGTCCGCAGCTTATTTATTCATTTAAGAAAATTGAATGTACAGGACGGCTTGACTGTAATAAGACCTCTAAGTGGGTTGCAAGGAACATTAAAGTTATCAGTAAAAACAGTTGAAAACAATTTAAAAAACATTTAAAGATAATTAGAATTAATAGTAAAAAGAGATTAAAACATCTCATCATCTACATGTCCAGATAGACTCACTTAAACAAAAGTGTTGAAAAGAATTGAAGGTGCAGGGAGTCTCAGTGTGTAGGTGCTGTCACAATAAACTATGGATTTCTTACATTTGCAGAACAACTGTCATGTGGTGTTTGTAATGTTGACAGTTCCATATGTGGGGGTGGGCACTTATGGGGCAAGGCATCCCAAGCTGTTAAGGGTTTTATATACCCATCTTAATGCCTTGAACTTTTTTTTTTTTTGTCAAATCTTTTTTATTGAGTTTTACATTGCAAATTTAAATTCAAACATTAAACATCAACATCATCATTTAGGTTTCCCTGAATCCTTTGACTCTCCTCCCCCTTGCCACGGTTACCATTATTAATCTTTTTTTCAGCTGCTTCACTAATTTTCTCTGTTTAAAAAATAATAATAATCCATTTTTACCATAGTTTTTAGTACATTACAAGCATCTCTCAAGTTTTAGTTATTTACAGTGTTCTCTTAAATGCATTGTAAAATTTTCCCATTCCTTCTTAACGATCTTCTCTTCCTGGTTTCTGATTTTCCCGGTAAATTCAGCATTTTGGCATAGTCCATCCTCTTCATCAACCATTCTTCTCTGTTCAGGGGTTTATCTTCTTTCCATCTCAGGGCCAGTAGTACCAGCGCTGCTGCTGCTGCATACATAAATAACGTTCTGCTCCTTTGGTATCTCTGCACCTAAAATACCTAATAAAAATGCCTCTGGTTTTTCCACAAATGTTGTTTTCAACTCATTATAATTCATTTCCCATAATGCTTTTTTGTCTTGCATGTCCACCACATGTGGTAGAATGTGCCTTTGTTCTCCTTACATTTCCAACAAACATTTGAAGCAGTTGAACTTGGCCCCATGATAAATCAACAGCCAGTGCATATCTTTGAGCAAAGGTGCAATATGCCCCCATGGTCTCAGTTCTCTCAACAATTGGGCAGCAGCATTCTACACTAAAGAGGGACGCAGGTGGTGCTGTGGTCTAAACCACTGAGCCTCTTGGGCTTGCCGATCAGAAGGTCGGTGGTTTGAATTCCCGCAACGGGGTGAGCTCCCGTTGCTCGGTCCCAGCTCCTGCCAACCTAGCAGTTCGAAAACACGCCAAAAGTGCAAGTAGATAAATAGGTACTGCTCTGGTGGGAAGGTAAATGGCATTTTCATACACTGCTCTGCTTGCACCAGAAGCGGCTTAGTAATGCTGGCCACATGACCCGCAAAAACTGTTTGCAGACAAACGCCAGCTCCCTCGGCCTGTAAAGCGAGATGAGTGCCGCAACCCCAGAGTCGTCTGCTACTGGACTTAACTGTCAGGGGTCCTTTACCTTTACCTTTTACCTTCTACACTAACTGCCACTTCCAAGTTAAGCGCAAGGGGAGCCCCACAGAGAGTCCACACAGTAGTCCAGTCTTGAGGCCTGAACTACTATGATCGAGCTCTCCTGGTCCAACCAGGGCAACCAAGGCTGACTCAGCTCCATGGCCAGGCCTGAATCCAGATTACAATGGATCTAAACAGTCCCTATTATTCAAGAATGCCTGCTCCCGCCCCACCACAAGTCTCTCCCCCACCTTCCCCAAGAAGGGGGCAGATAACCCATCATCAATTTGCCTTCTCACAAGTATTAATGTAAGCCATCAAAAATTACCTCTTCTATAATAAAACAAATTTGCTGCCAACAACTCCAGGTGCTTAGCTTGCAGATTTCATTTTTCATAATTTTTAATTGAAACTTTTCATCATGCAATGAAATTAAAAGCAAGCTAATCTAAATGAAAAAAATAAAAATAAAGGAAAGGAAAAATGAAAGAGAGAGAGAAAAAATCAAGTTTCCTGCACCCCTCCTTTTTTTTTTTTTTTTTTTTTTTTTTTGTTCTCACAACAGAAATATTCCACAATGTGTTCATGTTTGTAAGCAATAATGTTTTGGAGGCACTGTTGAAATAGCATGCAACCACCCCAGCATCCATCTTCATATTGACCAGGGCAAAACACTCAAATCCCACATAGTGCATGCTGTCAGGCTTGTGTCTAATTATCCTCTGCTATGTTTCAAGAAACCCTGGTCCACACTTATCTTTCTCTCTTTAATAGACACATGCCCATCTATATTCAAGGAGAGATTTCTCTCTGGTCCTTTAGGCAGGGTCCAACCAAGGCATTTGACCACCCCAAGCAGCTGTCAGCACTCTGTAGTAACATGGAATTTTGGATCAAACCTCTCACGCTGTGGGGAATTATACAGGACCTTGCGGACATGGATCCTCAGCCGGTGTTAGTCAACATCATGTACAGTTGTACCTCGGAAGTTGAACAGAATCCATTCCGGAAGTCCATTTGACTTCTGAAACGTTCAACTTCCAAAGTACAGCTTTTGATTGGCTGCAGGAAGCTCCTGCAGCCAATCGGAAGTCACGGAAGCCCTGTTGGACATTCAGCTTCAAAAAGAACATTCACAAACTGGAACATTCACTTCCGGTTTTCAGTTGTTCAGAAGCTGAAACGTTTGACTCCCCAGGCGTTCGGGAGCTGAAGTACAACTATACCAGATTCCAGACAGCAGGTCCACAGTACAGGTTCCCAAGAGGTAAAGCTAGACCCTCAGGATCTGTAGTAGGAACTTCTAGGGAAGCTAAACTGAGAGCGTTGGATGACTTGAACTACCACCAATCAATGAATTTGAATGGGTAGCAGACCTTGAAGAGTCACAGTGTGGTGCCACAGAGTGGCTTCTTCTTGTGTCTTCTCCATTGGGACACTTTGAAGAAGCTGTTGCTTTGAAGGACCTACTGTAGCCAAATCTTCTGAGCTGCTCCTCCTGGCTGAAAGCCTGACAACTCATTCTACTGTTCAGAATGTTGCTCAGGAGTTCCTCCTCAGACTCCAGATCCCAAAGATTTGGGGGTCAATAAATCTAGGCAGAGGGCCTTGAGGAGTCCTTAACATGAATACACTGGGACCGAGTCACAGTCCAAACTACAACACAGATACAACAACAACAAAAAAGGGGGAAGGACTTGCCATTGTTGCTTTTAAGTGAAGGTATTTCTCTTGGGTTGAAATACATTATTAGTAGTGATGTATGGCTTGCCGATCGAAAGGTCGGCGGTTCGAATCCCCGCGGCGGGGTGCGCTCCCGCTGTTCGGTCCCAGCGCCTGCCAACCTAGCAGTTCGAAAGCACTCCCGGGTGCAAGTAGATAAATAGGGACCGCTTACTAGCAGGAAGGTAAACGGCGTTTCCTTGTGTGGCTCTGGCTCGCCAGAGCAGCGATGTCACGCTGGCCACGTGACCCAGAAGTGTCTTCGGACAGCGCTGGCCCCTGGCCTCTTTGAGTGAGATGGACGCACAACCCTAGAGTCTGTCAAGACTGGCCCGTACGGGCAGGGGTACCTTTACCTTTACCTTTTAGTGATGTATGGAAGTGAGAGCTGGACCATAAAGAAGGCTGATCGCCCAAGAATTGATGCTTTTGAATTATGGTGCTGGAGGAGACTCTTGAGAGTCCCATGGACTGCAAGAAGATCAAACGTATCCATTCTTAAGGAAATCAGCCCTGAGTGCTCACTGGAAGGACAGATCCTGAAGCTGAGGCTCCAATACTTTGGCCACCTCATGAGAAGAGAAGACTCCCTGGAAAAGACCCTGATGCTGGGAAAGATTGAAGGCACAAGGAGAAGGGGACGACAGAGGACGAGATGGTTGGATAGTGTTCTCGAAGCTACCAGCATGAGTTTGACCAAACTGCAGGAGGCAGTGGAAGACAGGAGTGCCTGGCGTGCTCTGGTCCATGGGGTCACGAAGAGTCGGACACGACTAAACGACTAAACAACAACAAATTAGCCATTTACGTGTGTGTGTGTGTGTGTGTGTGTGTGTGTTATAAAGAATATTACAAAGAATGAAAAGACAGGATTTACAATCTAACTAAACAGCACAACTGTTTCTAGCCATCTTCTGTGCAGTGCACTAATTACTGAAAACAAATCTCACTTTTGTGCAATGTCACAGTGGATGCTAATCATATGGCAAAAATCTATTTCAATTAACAAAAAAAAAAAGTCTTTTACTAAATCACATCTCTTATTTACTTAAATTCGCACCTCAGAGCTGAGGGAATATGTCAGAATTTGATCCGCTGCACATAAAAGCAAGTTGTGGAACTTACCAAATGCCAAAAAAAATTAATAAGTGTCTAAATGTGAGGCCCCTTTTGATCTGGAGGACCTTAGCCACACGTTCCTCCCGCCATTCCCCTGCCCCCACTTTGATTGGTCCAGGCCATTGAGGTTCTGTTGTTTGTTTAAAAAGACCAGGACATAGATGAATGAGTAGAAAACATGCATACAAGTCTCCCTGGATTTAGCACATCTACCCAGCAGAGAACGGCATCAGGCTTGTATCTATGAAATAGAATTGAAGAGGTAAGAGCCACGGAACTGTGTCATTCGGGCTGATGCTACGCTGAGATGCAAGCTTTCGCACCATTAGCTATCCCCATTCTTTGATGCAAAACAATTTAACACAAGGTGAAGGTTTTTAAGTCGAGAGATATATTCCTTAATGAATTAGAACAAACTCATTATCAGGTGTTGACTTTTCAATGTTCTCTTGGAGAAACAATGATTCCGTTGTAGGACCGATAAAACAGCAAGCAGTGCAATCCCAGCTTTATCTCTGCAGCACAAGATTGCCATTAGTGACGCAACGTTGCAATAAAGTCAAGGGCTTTGGTTTTATTGGGTGTTTTAAGGCTAGCAGAGTGGAGACATTCCAGGCTTCAGCTAATGCAGCACGAGCGTTTTTCATTCTTCCCTAAATGCTACTGTTAGCCAAACTCCGCAGAGCTTTCATAATGCTTACCTTCATAAATGCATTAAAATACTGAGCTTCCTAGGTTTGCAAAGCCCAAATCCTTCTGTACCTTTGGCAGAAAGAAGAAAAATTTCTCAAGAGCAGTTTCTCCTATCGCTGCTGCATCTTACCCCCGCCACTGTAGAATAACCAGCCTCATATAATCAACATGCTTAAGTCTAATTAATGCATGAAGGGGTTAATGCCATAGAGTAAGCTGTCCTGTCAGGCTTAGCTAGGTATGTCTCCGTCACCTTGGAAGGAAGGTAATCAAGGCCTTTGTTCATCTTCAGTCTACCTTAGAAGAGCAGCATGCAAGAGGGCTGAGCTGGTTGCTCCAAGCTCAGACCACATGGCTCTCACAAGCCATTCTTGTGTTCTTATATCAATAATTTAGGAACTTTCACCAATGTAACTAGGCCACGTTTTCACGTTTTACTGCCTGTGCAACTTTTTATGAATGCTGTATGGAAAAGCACATGAATCTGACCTTTGGGGAGTTTGTCAGTAAACCATTTTATCACTTACTAAATGGTTACTAAATAGGGGGAGAGGGGGAACTCACAAGGGCATATTTTAAAGATCTAACAGCCTCTTTCCACACTTTACTTTGCTCCATGTTTTGTGATTTTAAATCTCTGCTGGGGGGGTTTCACCAAATAATATTTTGCCCCGTCTGGATCTTGGCAGCTAGGAAGTCTCCTTTCTATATTCCCGTTTTTTCCTTGCCACCAACACACATTACATGGCAAAAGGTAGGCTCTGGAGGTTAGAAAAGTCTCATCCTACTAGGTGCTGAGAAGAACAGAGACTGTGTAGACAAAAGCAGGATATGCAGAGACCTATAGTAGTCTCAGGGCCCTAGCAGGATCTTGCAATGTAATCTCAATTAGTTTGCCCCAAACTCTGCTCAGTAAAGCTGGATATCTGCAAGCCTACCACTGTATTATCCTTCAAACCAAAGGGACTCAGTTTATATAGTGCTTGTATTTAACAGTCAGCTTGCAAACCCAGTTGTCTGGAAAATTCAGCAATATTTCATCACTAGGATTATTACATTTTTAGTTGAGACGAAAGAGAGTAAAGAGTGTTGGGCTTTTGGCAGACAGAATAAGCAGCTATTGAAATGGTCTAAAATGAGACCATGTTCCAATCAAAGAAGAATGGTTGAATAAATGATGCGAATACTTGGAATTAGCAAAGTTGACTGATTTGAAAAGACAAAAACCAAATAATATAATCCAGAAACGATGGAAATGTCTAAATGATTATTTATGTAGACAAGGATTAAATATAAGGTATTGGTTATGTTGCAATGACAAACCTAGACAGCATCTTAAAAAGCAGAGACATCGCCTAGCCAACAAGGGTCCGTATAATTAAAGCTATGGTTTTCCCAGTAGTGATGTATGGAAGTGAGAGCGGGACCATAAAGAAGGCTGATCGCGGAAGAATTGATGTTCTTGAATTCTGGTGCTGGAGGAGACTCTTGAGAGTCCAATGGACTGCAAGAAGATCAAACCTATCCATGCTTAAGGAAATCAGCCCCGAGTGCTCTCTGGAAGGACAGATCCTGAAGCTGAGGCTCCAGTACTTTGGCCACCTCATGAGAAGAGAAGACTCCCTGGAAAAGACCCTGATGTTGGGAAAGATTGAGGGCACAAGAAGAAGGGGATGACAGAGGATGAGATGGTTGGATAGTGTTCTCGAAGCTACCAGCATGAGTTTGACCAAACTGCAGGAGGCAGTGGAAGACAGGAGTGCCTGATGTGCTCTGGTCCATGGGGTCACGAAGAGTCGGACACGACTAAACGACTAAACAACAACAAAATTGGTTGTGTTTAGAATAGATTTATGAAAGATTTAGAAAACTTATTGATTAGAATATTTGTGTGAGATTGTATGGGGAAAATACGGAATAACAGATACAATCTTGCTTAAAATGTATATAGGAACTGCAGTGTAAATGATGGAAGCCAATCAATGAAATTTTATTAATATTTTCATATTGAGATATTTGTAGAATAAACTTGGAAGAAATTCTTCCAACTTTTCTTCTTCTTTTCTCTTTATTTTTTCTTCTTTCTTCTTCTTCTTTTCTCTTTTGTTCCTTTTTCATATATATGTGCTTATTTGAAATATATATGTATGTATGTATTTGCAATATTTTGCTTATATTTTGTAACAATTATGTTAAATAAATTAAAAAATAAAATAAATCATAATACCATGGTACCTCCAGTTGTGCACAGGATCTGTTCCGGACCTCCAGTCGGATCCTGAGGAATTCGCAACCGGAGGTGCCTGTTCTGCTCATGCACGCGGCATGGTAGAGCGCTTCTGTGCATGCGCATAATGCGTAGAGCGCTTCTGCACATGTGCACATGGTGAAACCCGGAAAACTATTTCTGGGTTTGTTGCATGCATAACCCAAAGGATACGCAACCAGAGGTGTATGTATCCAGAGGTACCACTGTAATTAGCTATACATAAAAATTAGCTATACATAAAAATTAGAACATGCCAGCTTGATGTAAATCAGCAACATCTTTTGTGTCGTCTGAAAATCTGAAAATATCCAGTACATGCATGCTTCTTGAGATCCCAATTTAAACCCGTTCATTCTGAATTCATTCTAAGATGTTTCCCGATCACTCAACAGTTGCAAAATAATGTATATTATAATAAAATCTATATTCTGCTTTATATTCACTTTCATGTTGCATTTCCACTCCACTTTTTTCTTTAAAAAAGCCTTAGAAATAATCACAGAAGTCTGAAATGACTTCTTTTTACCTCCAGTAAGAGCCATGCTTGGAGCAATTTAGTCTACGAAAGGTGAAAGTTTCAGAAGGCTATGAACAACTGATATCCAACAAGATTAGAGTAGAAGCCCTCATGTTCCCTTCTTTATGATAGGTCATGCCCTCAAATACCTGCGTTTACATGGGGAGAAAGAAAGAGAGCTACAAATAAATACAGAGCCATAATCCTAATAAAGTATCATTTATGTTGGGGCTGGAAGAGATTTGGAGATTTCTCAGCCTAAACCTCTTCACACAAGGAGGTTCAAAGGGGCCCCATTCGAAATTTTCTGCCCTCATCCCTGATTAGAGTTTCAGAATGAACTCTCTGATTCTGAAAAGCTTTCATCTGTGTGGCTAACAGGTAATTCTGCTCTTGTCCTGCCTTGTCCCAGTCTCCTCACATTCTCCACTGCCTCTCCAAAACTAGATGTCAAGCCTTGAGGAGACCTTCATCCATCAATGTCCTCACTCGGCAGGTTTTACAAGCACTCTGAGGTTAAAAAAAAATATTCTCTGCAGTTACTGGGAATACTTCACCGTCAAAGCAAGATCAAAAATGAACTTCTCCGCTGGAAAGCAGCGTGTGAACATAACATTTTATTCCTTTCTGCAAAACAGGGAAATGCTCACTGCTCAATTATGTTGTTTCTCGCTGATAAAACCTTCCTTGAATTTAAATTCTCTCTCTCTCTCTTCCTCCCTACCTCCCCCCCTACCGTTCCCTCTCTATCACAGGCAAATACAATTGACTGAGAAAATGTTGAAAGACCATAAAATACAACAGTAATCAGAAACGAAGAAAAGCTTTTCTCTGCTTGCATTCATTTCGATTTGGGAATTTTTGATTTAATAGAGAGTTTGAAGAGAGGAACTTCCTCCATTGAGGAGCTGTATAAGTCGGGTCCTCCATCATGGAGGCACGTGTTGCGGTGAGATCACCAGAAACTGCCTCCCTGTTGTGGGGCAGGACTGTTTGGAGGGCCACAACACCCCATTGGTTGCCCCTCTGTTGCTGGGGCAGAAATTTGGTTAGTTGGGTTGGCTATTGGCTGCTGAGGGGCTACTTGCGTGTCGAGGTTCCCAATCCAACCCCCAAATAACTCACAACGCACACTTAATTTTTGTTTAAGATTTTTGGCATGATTTTGGCCACAACTTTATTTAAATACAAAACCGTGAGTGGTTGTTTAGGCATTGGTTAAGACTATCTGTCCCCCCGCCTGGGGACAGAACTGACTTCCGGGCATCACCGAAAGACAGTGCGGGGGAAAGCAAGTCGGGGAGGAATTGGAGCTGAGACACAGACCCTCAACTCTTACCCGCCTGCTCCCCGAAGGCTTGCCGGCCCTAGTCCCATTCCAGGGATTGGACGAAAAGATGGCAAGCCCCAGGATTCCTTTAACGGAATTCCCTTTCCGCAGCAACCATGGAGGGGCAGGCACAGCCTATCCTAACCCCTCCTCCACCAAATTATAACCAATGCCTAACCACAACCTTACAAGTTGTGACGATTTGCTATGCAGTAGGCAAAAACCACCCAGCCAGCCAATTTGCCAGGTGGAAAAATTCCTACCAGGCCCCTGCTCAAAGGCAGACGACCCCATGACAGGCATAGCAAGGTCAACGCAACAACCCCTTACTCTAGGGCGGGTGGGCGGGTGATCCGTTGCACGCAGCAAAAGAGAAAGTACAAGGCTGCGTGCAGAGTATTTAAACCTTTTACCCCTCCCACCAAAATTGCAACATAACTTTTACCCCAGCAACCCAGTGAACCAATCACTGCCCCAGGCCATCTTTAGAGACCCTGCCTGGTAACAGAGGGGTGGCTCAGTAGACCCCACCGCAACACGTGCTCTCCCTGAAGGAGAACACGCTTTATAGCTGCTGCACATCGCTGGAGAGTTTCATTTTCTTGCAATGTGCAGTGGATCACCCGCCCTCCTCTCCCTATATTTAGGGTTGTTCTTCTGGTCTTGCTATGCCTGTCTAGGGGTCGTCTGTTTCATAGCACGGGCCCAGTAGGAATTTTGCCATTTGGCTGATTGGCTGTTGCCACTTGGTTTCTGCCTACCATGTAGCAAATCGTCACAACTTTGTAAGGTTGGTGGTTAGGCATTTGGTTCAATGTTTTGGGGAGGGGACGTGGTTGGCTGTGCCTGCCCCTCCATTGATGCTGCTAGGGAATTCTGTTAAAGGAATCCAGGGGCTCGCCTTGCTTTTATCCGAACCCTGTCAAGTGGGGTTCTCACTCCCCCAGGATGCTCTCCCTTACTGACATATGGTTGTGCCCAGTGTCAATCCTTTTCCTGCCACCGTGCAGGTTCAGGTAGTCTGGAACCAATGCCTAAGCAACCACTCACATGCTGTAATCAATAAAGTTGTGGCCCAAATTTAATGCCAAAAAACCTTAAACTAAAATCTGTGTCTTTTGTGTCTTCATTTGGAGGTGGTTTTGGAGGTCTTCACGCGCAATATCTCTTGGCTCTTACCACCTTGTACCAAGCTAAATTAAATTTCTGTATGCAAAGAAGCAACTCTGGTGTATCCAGCACCTTTTGTGTTTACAAGAAGGAAATGTCTAATTTTCTCTTTGGACTCAGACTATTGTGTTGTTCCTGTGTTAAACCGGGGTTTCCCAAACTTCTGAGTGTTTATTATTATTTTATGAAACAATAAAACAGACAGGAAAGGACAGACATTGACAACCCAAAAATAATACGAATTCCCCACAATGAACTTCTGATGATAAAATCAAATAGTAAAAAATCAGGAGCAAATAGAACGAGACTCATAATTTCTGATTTCTGAGACTCATAATTCCTGATCTCCCCCCCCACACACACACATCATAAGCTTTTCCTGTTGTAGGTCTTTTTCCCAGTGCAGGCTCCCTGATCCACAATGAGACAACTGCGCCCTTGAAGGACCAGATGCTCAGCCTTGTGGTCATTTTGGACTCACAGCTGACCATGGAGGCACAGGTCAATTCTGTGTCCAGGGCAGCTATCGACCAGTTTCATCTGGTACACTGGCTGAGACCCTACCCACCTGTGCACTGTCTCACCAGAGTGGTACACGCTCTAGTTATCTCCCACTTGAACTACTGCAATGCGCTCTACATGGGGCCACCTTTGAAGGTGACCTGGAAACTATAATTAATCCAGAATGTGGCTGTCAGATTGGTGACTGGGAGTGGTCACCAAGACCATATAACACCAGTCCTAAAAGCCCTACCCTGGCTCTCAGTACATTTCTGAGCACAATTCAAAGTGTTGGTGTTGACCTTTAAGCCCTAAACAGCTTTGGCTCTGTATACCTGAAGGAGCATCTCTATTGTTCAGCCTAGACACTGAGGTCCAGCTCTGAGGGCCTTCTGGCGGTTCCCTCACTGCAAGAAGTGAAATTACAGGGAACCAGGCAGAGGACCTTCTGTGTAGTTGCACCCATCCTGTGGAATGCCCTTGTGTCAGATCTCATAGAGATAAATAATTATAGGACCTTCCATAGACATCTGAAGGCATCCCTGTATAGGGATGCTCTTAATGTGTTATGATGTTGTGGTGGTGGTGTTTTCCAAACTTAAAATGGAAAGCTTAGAGCTGGTGGTCAACAAAAGAGGCTTAAAGACTTTCTCAAGGCAAATCTTTAAAAATGTAGTATAAACACCAACAACTGGGAAACACTTGCCTTCGAGCACTCCAACTGGAGAACAGCCTTTACCAAAGGTGTCATGGACTTTGAAGATGCTCGGACTCAGGACGAGAAACATGCTAAGAGGAAGGCACACTTGGCAAACCCTCACTGTGACCAACTCCCACTTGGAAACTTATGTCCCCACTGTAGAAGTGTTGGGAAACTGTGTACGTGCAGCTACTCACACAGAGTCAATTAAGGTTTGGCAGACAGCCAGAAGGCAATCCGAAGGAGTAAGTCTGCCTGGTGATAACAGAGACATGGAGACTGCTCCCTGATTGGTCAAGCTCTCTCAAGGGAGTGATAATTAATGGCCTACTAACTGGAATTTGTTACTTCAGAGTTGTGAGTTCAGAGTTCTGTGTCAGTGTAGGAGTTGTGAGTCGTGTCAGAGAGAGCTAGCAAAAGATCCGTGTTCTGTTCCTGTACATAGTATATTTACTGTATATAATAAACACCTAACTACTGTATATAATAAACACCTAACTACAAGTTCCTAGATCCTGCTTCGTCTATCCTGTCTGCAGCCAAGTTACCAATTGCTTCCGTGGATTCTGCGTGTACTCTGCTAGGTCTGGCTAAGGTCCTGCAACTAGTCAGAAAGTTGTGAAACACCAAATAGGTTTTACCAATAAGAAGGATGTGTGGATCCAGAATTGGCCTCCACCTTCAGTTTACTGACTCACTGTTAAAACTGTGTTCATGGATGACCATCTTACTCAGCTATGAGTGATAGCCAAAGAAGAGCTGTTATGGGGCAACCCAGTCAGATGGGCTGGATTCAAAAAATAAATAAATTATTATTATTATTATTATTATTATTATTATTATTATTATTAATAATAATTTTTAACTTTTTGAAGTTTTATTTCACCTACCCCTGTAGGATACACATGGGCAGAGGTTACTTCTTCATATGCAATGATTCTTTGCATGGACTGCACAGGGCACCCAGGAATGCTCTTTAGCTAGCTACTTCAGGGCTGAAACTGATGGCCTTCAAGACCAACATGTTGTTTGTGATAGCAACATAAGCACCTATCAGATCGAAGCTCTTCAAACCTGGTTGTAATTGTCAGTATACGAGAACATCGCAGCTGCATACAGCCAGCTTGTTGACATCACATGATGCGGCTATCTGTGGGAAAGAATTTCCCAGGAAGTTCACAGGCTTCTCAGAGCTCTGTGAAGAGTGTAATTTGAAACCTTCCGTTTGCGCATGCACAGGGAGTTTGTCAGACTTGCTAGAAGAACTGAAGTGAAAGGACATGTTTTTCTCTAGTGCTGTAGTCAGAAATAAAAGAATGTAAAAGACGTTTCTGACTTGTCTCCTTTCCCTGCTAGGGAAGAAGCAGGAGGGAGGGGGTGCATTTACCCACACTTGGGAAAATGTCGCCTATCAAAATCTCCCTGGTCTGTCTGGATGTCAGCCACAGGAGGTTACCGGTATGCAAGCTCCGAGGACAGTGAGAAGGGCCAGCCTCAGTGGAGGGGGCTTGCAAACCAACAGTAATAACCTCATTCCTTTCCTGGGCTGGATCTAGACACATAAAAAAACAATCAGGAAAAATAATAATTCTTTTGGGAATTATAGGGACAGAACTACCTAAATTTGTATAGAAATTCATTTATGTATGCTACTACAGCAGCAAGAATGCTACTTACCCCAAAGTGGAAAGATGCAGAATTCCCCGCAAAGGAAGAATGGATACAAAAACTTTTGGAATATGCAGAAATGGCGAAACTTACCAGAAGAATAAGAAATCAAGATAACAAACTTTTTATAATGGTTTATTGAATATTTACAGATAAATTGCAAACAGATAAAAACAAAACAAAACAAATTCAGGAAAACGCATTGTAAACCTCACAATGGGAAATCAGGTTGCCGAAAGACAGAACCCAACAGCGCCATCTGGTGTCACACTTTTTCTTTTACTAAAGTAGCTGAGTCCCTGAATTTTGGAATTTTATATTTGCACATTTTGCAAGCGGGAGTGGGGAGGGAAAACAGAACAAGACAATTGCCTTAGTATTGTCATTTGGCTTGAAATTAAATCTTTAAGAGTGCAATCTTATGAAGTAGGGTGGTCTCCTATCAACTTTAATCAGGCTGATTCTGTATAGGACGGCCGCCAAAAATTGCACTTTTGTGTGCAGATGATCTATTCTTGTTGCTTCATAGGATGCTTCTATTTTGGCACTGATAGATGTCGGCTTGACAAAGTTCCTCAGATGGCTCTCTGCCAAACGCAGCTCCCACCTGCTATTTAAAATGGTCCCCACGGTCCCATCACGTTGCTGGTGAGTAAATAGACACATCCCTTTTATCTCTGCAATGTTGCTAATAAGCCCTAGAACCGTTGGAACTGAAATAGCTATCTTTTCTCCTCGAGGATTAAACCAGAGCCATTGGTATACAAACCCTTTTCATCGCCTAGCTCCATATTTGGGATTCAATGAGATGAAGACCAAAGAGATGGAGAGAGAGAAAGAGGGGTCGAGATAATAGCAGCAGCCTACTTCAAAGTATGCAAGCTTTTATTTGCCACACAAACAGCAATCCCTAATGCTTCTGTTTAATTATTTCCCGTTGTTATGCATAATTTACAGTATCACTGACAGTCACGGGGGCTGAGGAATATGGTAGTAAATTTAAGCCTAAAAATAAAGTGCAGATGTTTGTAATTAACTCGCTAGCGAAACTGGCATTTTGTTACTGTTTCCAGCAGACCGTTTTAGCTGCTGTCATGCCTATTATACTTTAGATTTAGGGCGTTTCAAGAATGGGAGCTCCTAACACAATCCATTCATTGCTCTCCCACTGTAAACTGCATGTGGAATTGCAGAGCTGAATTTCCACATGGGGGGGGGGCAATCACAGTTTCTAGCCTTTGAGCATCCTTTCTGCACTAGAAGGCATGGCACAGCTAACTGGGTGCAGTAGGGGAGTTCATTTCACCTGAACACCGCCATCTATCTATCTATCTATCTATCTATCTATCTAAAATTTACTCGGAGTCGAGAGTGGATTTCATGCTCTTTATTCAGCTCATAGTGGTGAGGAGGAATGGAAGTTCCCCCAGAATGTCTGCTTTATATACATTATTTACACAATGGGCCCCACGTGACTGGCTAATTCCGAGATTCTCCTATAGGCCAATCAGGTTGCAGATTCACTTCCACCTGGAGCTGGATTGGGTGGCTCCTGTGGACCAATCAGACTGCTGCATTCTGGGTCCTATTGTTCTAGGACCAATCAGACTGCTGCATTCTGGGTCCTATTGTTCTAGGACCAATCAGACTGCTGCATTCTGAATCCTATTGTTCTAGGACCAATCAGACTGCTACATTTTAGATCCTATTCAACTCAGTACATAACATTATCTATCATCTATCTATCTATCTATCTATCTATCATCTATCTATATCTATCTATCATCTATCTATCATCTATCTATATCATCTATATCTATATCTATATCTATATCTATATCTATATCTATATCATCTATCATCTATCATCTATCTATCTATCTATCTATCTATCTCTATCTCTATCTATCTATCATCTATCTCCTTTTAAAAAACATAACAATGTTCTATTTCTGCTGCCTCTGGACACTACTGTATGCTCACCACAAGTACCCCTGGGTTGGCTCAGTTGGCAGAGCACAAAACTCTTAATCTCATGGTCTTGGGTTCAAGCCCCGCATTGGGCAAAAGTTTCCTGCAATGCAGGCAGTTGGTCCATGTGGCTCCTTCCAGCTCTACAATTCCCAAACAATTAACAGCAGGGAATGCACATGAAGCATTGAAGAAGTCACAGAGAAAGACGAAGCATTGCAAGATGTCATCCATGCCTCCTGGAGGACCCTTTCCACCATGTGCCTTAATTGGACTTTATCTTGTATGGCATCAGAGACACTACATCCAGTGGGTGGGGGAGCTAAAACAAAAATGCAAATAGCAGAGGTGAAACCAGAAAGTGCAACTGCGTACCCTCCAACCCTTCTCCAATGGAAATAAGGAAGTCCTTGATGATGGTGGTGATGATGATGATTTTATTTATATGCCACCGATTGGGATGCAGGTGGCGCTGTGGTCTAAACCACTGAGCCTAGGGCTTGCCGATTGGAAGGTCTGCAGTTCGAATCCCCACGACGGGGTGAGCTCCTGTTGCTCTGTCCCAGCTCCTGCCAACCTAGCAGTTCAAAAGCACGTTCAAGTGCAAGTAGATAAATAGGTACTGCTCCGGCGGGAAGGTAAACGGCGTTTCCGTGCGCTGCTCTGGTTTCAGAGTAAACACCTCATCTGGGAGTAGGCTGTAGTGCCAGCCAAATCTTCTTCTCCCTTTCTTTTCCACCCAGAAAACTATTTGCTATTCACTGAGCAATCTATTATATGCAATGCTGATACAAATTAAAAGACTTAAAACTGCTGAAGTGTAAAAAAGATGGTGCTTCACAGCAGTGGTCCTAATTTGTCAGCCAGGAATCACGACAACAGTCCTTGGACCTGTGTGCAGTGCCAAAGCTGAGCTCTGAAACATGTGAATTAATCAAAATAAAATCAGTGCATCTGAGCACGCGCTGAACAAATGGCCCTTGCTAGTGAGGCTAGAAAACAGCCTGGTCACATTTGGAAGCAGGCTTCAACTTGAGTATTTCTTATTATAGAAATCAAGCACTGGGCAGCTGTAATTTCATTTAGGCAACTGCTTTATCCATCTATTTTAAATGCTTTATTGGAGACCTTTCTATAGCCCTCCTTAATAGACCAGACTGCAGATGCAGATTTTAATTAAGGAAGTGAAAAACCCCTTGGAGGAAGTCTTTAAATCCATTTTCCCAGACTTAGAGTAATGCGTCTCCATGGGAAATCTATCTGAACTTTTGAATTGTAGCTTTTCCTATCTGTGGCACCACACTACCTATATTAGTATGTGTAAAAAAAAGGTAAAGGACCCCTGGACAGTTAAGTCCAGTCAAAGGCGACTATGGGTTGTGGCGCTCATCTTGCTTTTCGGGCCGAGGGAGACAGCGTTTGTGGACAGCCTTCCGGGTCATGTGGCCAGCCGGACTAAGCCACTTCTGGCACAATGGGACACTGGAACAGAAACAAGAGCACACAGAAATGCTGTTTACCTTCCCGTTGCAACAGTACCTATTTATCTAGTTGCACTGGTGTGCTTTCTAACTGCTAGGTTGGCAGAAGCTGGAACAGAGCCACGGGAGCTCACACCATCACATGGATTTGAACCACTGACCTTCTGATTGCCAAGCCCAAGAGGCTCGGTGGTTTTGACCACAGCACCACCTGCTTCCTGAATAAACAAGCATACAATCACTGATAGGTCCACCTGCCATTGTGAGGCTCAAAGCAATGAAGGTGATGCCTCCTGTTGCCATTGGCTGTGGGTTTCTTGTGATGTCACAAAAGCACTTGGCAACTGAGTGGATATAAAAGCAGGCCAAGGGGAAAGCCCTTTTCTGTTTCCAACAGGACACACCTGGCAATGGATGTGACATTCAGCACTGCCCAGGTTTCACTTGGAGGAGGCAAAGTGGTGAATGGAAGGAGGCAATCCTCTGGCAGTGGGATGCTAGGGAGTGATAATAAGGCAAGTTTGCTTGCTTGAAGGCTGCTGGTATCTGTGGTTGGAAACTGGTAGACATCTTATGATGGAGCTTCTGGCACAACAGAACACCATGATGGAAACCAGAGGGCACGTAAACACCATTTACCTTTCCACCGCAGCATTGTACTACTTGTACTGGCATGCTTTCAAACAGCTAGGTTGGCAGGAGCTGGGACAGATCAACGGGAGCTCATTCCATCACAGGGATTCAAACCAAAGACCTTCCGATCGGTGAGCTCAAGAGGCTCAGTGGTTTAGATCACAGCGCCCCCCTCATCTTCTATTGGTGTAAAGAGCTATAGTGAGACCCCCCAAAAGGTTTTGGCAGAAAGTTGTCCCAAAGTGAAGGCCGACCATCTTTTAAGTGTAGCTTTCGAACCCAATTTCCCCTTCTCTTTTTTTCCACAAACTTTGCTTATTGATATGCCTCTCACAATAGGCTGTGTTGACATGTGGCTTACTCTTTTCAACGGACTGTCAATAATCCTACTGATCATACATGGATGGCAATGCTGAGCAACTGGAAATATTCTCTGAAGCTATCGGTAGTACCATAGGTGGGGCCAGCAGTCCAGGCAACCACACAACTCTATGTCTTTTCAATCTCTCTCTGTGTTTTTTGGTTTTTGTTGTTTGCTAACAGCAGCTTGCTGTGACACATCACAAAGCAATTGGGGAAAGTTCAGGCATGGCTGAAAACTGAAAAGGTGAGGACAATGCCTTCCCCATGCCTGATGGGCTTGTTTTGTTTGTGGCCACGCAAAGCAAGCAACTCCAGGAGCAAAAGGCACTGTGCGCATTGCAGCATTCACAAGGCAACTTTCGCAACCAGCGGACCCAAGAGTTTCCTCCCCCTAATTGGATGGGGTTGTGTGGGGAAACATTTGTGTATATCAGACTCTGCACGGAGGGGATCCACAACAGCCTGCAGCTATTTTCATGATCTGAGAAGCTGAGGAGGGGAATGTTCCTAGAGTTATGGAAATGTCCCGCTATACTTCTTTTTCCATGCTGCTGTTTTTGTTTTTATTTTTCATTGTGTAGGATCTTGTACACAGGACAAATAGCATAGACAAAAAAGAAAACCCATGTCAGTGGATTCTTTCTTTGAAACAAAGCCAGAATCTAACCACCAAATGAGAAGCCAGATGCAACCTGTAATAATAATAATAATAATAATAAATAATAATAAATTTTATTTATATCCCGCCCTCCCCAGCCGAAGCTGGGCTCAACAATCAAGCAACAACAACAATCAAAATAATCCAGTATTCTAAAAATATTCATTATAAAATTAATTAAAATCAAATTGATGGCAACCATTAAGCAAAATTCTGTGCAGATTGCCAGAGGAGGGGGTCAGGCTACACCCTGACCAAAGGCCTGGTGGAACAGCTCTGTCTTGCAGGCCCTGCAGAAAATTTGTTCGCACTGCAAAGGATAGCTGCATTTGGGCTCATCTATTGTTTCAAAAAGTAAAAAGGTAAAGGACCCCGGCAGTTAAGTCCAGTCGCGATCAACTCTGCAGTTGCGGCACTCATCTCGCTTTACTGGCTGAGGGATCCGGCGTTTGTCCACAGACAGTTTTTCCAGGTCATGTGGCCAGCATGACTAAGCTGCTTCTGGCAAAACCAGAGCAGCGCACGGAAACGCTATTTACCTTCCCACCAGAGCAGTACCTATTTATCTACTTGCACTGGTATGCTTTTGAACTGCTAGGTTGGCAGGAGCTGGGACAAAGCAACGGGAGCTCACCCCGTCACGGGGATTCAAACCGCCAACCTTCCGATTGGCAAGCCCTAGGCTCAGTGGTTTAGACCACAGTGCCACCCGCGTCCCTTCAAAAAGTAGGCTTGCATTTAACAGGATAACATTATACCAAGTATTGGGAGGGCAGATCTAAAAAGCAGACAGCTTCCCTTTCTAACAATGCCCTCCATGGTTGTAAACATTTTAGATCTCCCCTGAAAAATATCTGTACAATGATGATCATGGAGTTTAATTATCTTTAAGGCACAGTTTCGCTGAAAGATTACAATGATGAGAGAGAGCAAAAGTCCACGTGGGAGAGCAACTTGCAAATGAACTATTAACAACTTGGCAAGCAGCTTTCTGAATGAAAGGCAAATGGTAAAACTGAAGCTTCTTTAAGAGAATTTGGGCTTTAATGAGAAGTAGTGAAAAGTTGAGATGAAAGTTATTAGTCAGAGGTTAACAGACTGACCTCTCCACCCACCCACCCCAAAAATGAAAAACACAACTGTCTGGTGAGCTGATGACATCTTTGCAATGTGTTCTAGATGGGAGGGAGCAATTAACATTGCAGTTCTGCTACTACATTGCATTGTTACCATATTCCTATAGCTGCAAAATGAGAATTAGCAAAACAAATTGCCCATCATCTCTCACAGGGGGTTGCTAAAACGAGTTTCCATTTCACAGATTGCAACGTACTCCGCATGCAATGTTTGAAGGGCTTCTTTTATTATTCACATAGCGCTGGGGCCCTGAGAATCCCAGGACCGACTCCTATACATATTAAAACGTTTGTCTTCATGAGTCTTATACCCACATCCATTCGCATGTCTAGAATCTGGCATGTTGGGAATTCTGGAAGCAATGTGCAATACTCCAATTCATGAGGACACACCTAGCTTAGTTATTTTTGCCATTAAAATAACTTGTCTGTGCAACTTGACAAGCTTCTTCATGCATTACAGTGGACACAGGTACAAACCATATCTACACATGTACAAGTGTTTGTGTGAAAGAGTGAACACTTCTTTCTTTGTACAGTTCAACTATTTGTCTACACAAGTAGACAGACTGTACACTCATTGGGTGTTCAGCCTAATGGGCAAAGGTATGCCTCTTTTTTAATAAGTCTGAGCCCCTCTGCATTGAAAAAACATGAAGGAAGCATGTCAAAATATTCAGAAACCAGAAGTGAACATTTATTACATCTTAAATTAGAGCTACAGGCTTTCATCACTAGCTTGACCTGCTAATGTTGTGCCCAATTTAAGAGGTAAGAGTAAAATTCAATTGAAGCTATACTGTGTCATTAAAGATGATTTTGTATTAAAGATGACTTTTTGCTTGTAACAACTTTTCTTTATTTAATTGTATGTTTTATGTAGGCGGTTTTGATGATTAAATGGTATGTAAATCTTGTGGAATATAAATAGATAGACAAATGCCATCACATGTTTACTTCAGCACCTATATATTTAGGCTTTGGTAATAAGGATATGTATTTAACTGTAATTGAGTAATTAATCAATTGTTTAAAAAGCAGGTGGTTGATACAATTTTTTTATAAAAAAAATACTTTAATTGCTTTTTCAGCTCTTGCTTTCATGGAAAAAAAGATCAGACTAAGCGTGTTCTCCTTCAGGGAGAGCACGTGTTGCGGTGGGGTCTACTGAGCCACCCCTCTGTTACCAGGCAGGGTCTCTAAAGATGGCCTGGGGCAGTGATTGGTTCACTGGGTTGCTGGGGTAAAAGTTATGTTGCAATTTTGGTGGGAGGGGTAAAAGGTTTTAATACTCTGCACGCAGCCTTGTACTTTCTCTTTTGCTGCGTGCAACGGATCACCCGCCCACCCGCCCTAGAGTAAGGGATTGTTGCGTTGACCTTGCTATTGCCTGTCATGGGGTCGTCTGCCTTTGAGCAGGGGCCTGGTAGGAATTTTTCCACCTGGCAAATTGGCTGGCTGGGTGGTTTTTGCCTACTGCGTAGCAAATCGTCACAACTTGTAAGGTTGTGGTTAGGCATTGGTTATAAATTGGTGGAGGAGGGGTTAGGATAGGCTGTGCCTGCCCCTCCATGGTTGCTGCGGAAAGGGAATTCCGTTAAAGGAATCCTGGGGCTTGCCATCTTTTCATCCAATCCCTGGAATGGGACTAGGGCCGGCAAGCCTTCGGGGAGCAGGCGGGTGAGAGTTGAGGGTCTGTGTCTCAGCTCCAATTCCTCCCCGACTTGCTTTCCCCCGCACTGTCTTTCGGTGGTGCCCGGAAGTCAGTTCTGTCCCCAGGCGGGGGGACAGATAGTCTTAACCAATGCCTAAACAACCACTCACGGTTTGTATTTGAATAAAGTTGTGGCCAAAATCATGCCAAAAATCTTAAACAAAAATTACGTGTCTGTTGTGAGTTATTTGGGGGGTGGATTGAGGACCTCGACACGCAACTTGTCCATCCAGTTTAGCATTATTTTAATCTGACAGGGGCTCTCCATGATCTCAGGGAACAAGCATCCTGCAGCATCTGGTACCCAAGTCTGTTCTTAACAAGAGATGCTAGTGATTGGATCTCATACATTCCACATGCAAAGCATGCACTCTACAACCATGACTGTTGCCATGGCTCTGGTGAACCATCCTAGAACTCCAAGCATAGATGGTCATCTCTTAAGTGGCTGAAAGGGAAATCCTCACATGTTCCAAGATATAGCAAAAACAAGCTCAGAGAGTCAAAACTGCATGCCCGCTAATGCATTATGGGAGAAGGGCAAGCCCTCCAGTCATGACGGGGAATTTTCAGCATATGGCAAAACTTATGAAAACACTGTCTTCCGATCAATATTAGTTTAAACCAGTGGTTTTCAACCAGTGTGCCATGGCACCCTGGGGTGCACTGAACGGTGGTCAGGGGTGCCATGGGTAACATTGGCCTCTGTCCCTCCTTCCTTCCCTCCCTCCTCTAATGCCCTCTCACATCTCGCTCCCAAAGGCTTGCACAGCTGTTCGTTGCAGCAGCCCTGGCTACAAGCTCCCCAGGCAAATCGTGCCTCTGGGGCTAGCTAGGGGGTGGTTCCCAGGGCCCTGTGGGGCAGTGTGAGGAGGCACCTCTCTTTGGGGCAGGGGGGCAGCTCAGAGACTAGGGGTGGCGGCAGCGGCTGCCCAGAGGACTCTCAAGGAGAGGGGAGAAAGGAGAGAAGGCCGAGAGAAGACTCTGCAAGGGAGAGTGTTTGAAAAGGGGTGAGAGGCTGCCAGCTCTGCAGACATGGGGTGATAAAACTGGGTTCCCCGGCCCTGCAGGGGTGCTGCAGAAAGAATTTAGCTCAAGGGAGCCATGGACTCAAAAAGGTTGAAAACCTCTGGTTCAAACAGTGGCAAATTACAGCTTATTTTATGAGCTGGCCTACAGTGTCAATCCACCAGAAACTCATTAAGATATCCCACTGGATAGTTCACCAATCAAGCTAGTTTTTTAACAAACTACAGTGGTACCTTGGGTTACAGACGCTTCAGCTTACAGACACTTCAGGTTACAGACTCTGCTAACCCAGAAATAGTACCTCAGGTTAAGAACTTTGCTTCAGGATGAGAACAGAAATTGTGCTCCGGTGGTGCGGCGGCAGCGGGAGGCCCCATTAGCTAAAGTGGTACCTCAGGTTAAGAATAGTTTCAGGTTAAAACGGACCTCCAGAACAAATTAAGTTCTTAACCCGAGGTACCACTGTAACAGATATTCTGGCAGTTCAGCTCTTAAAACTGTTCCACCCCCAAACAGAATAAAATCTACATCATCTGAAAGGAGATTGTGAAATGAAATGTGATAAATGTTTGGCCAAACAGGAAAGTGGTACCTAATCTTGTTGCATTGAGTTATTTCAAAAGTTTTCTTTTCTTTTCTTTTTCACTTCTTCACTATAGCCTCTCCTGTCCAGATGTCCCATTGCTCAGCCAGTGGTTGCTCAACAGCTTTAGACAAACCTCTGGAAATCCGCTGTAGAAGTGTTGATAACGGCTGTGTTCTGGTAGTTGAACAAATTGTAACTTCAACAAGTCCTCTAGGAATGGAACCCATTAATAGGGGAAAGAAATAAAATTGACTGCCAAGAGCAACCAGCAATTGGATTCCTGGACACTTGATGCAGCCATAGGGGATCAACTCCTAGCGCACAGTTCAAAGAATATCAAGCATACAACAAGGACATATAGGCTCAGGATGATTCAGAAATCTCTGGAAGCCGCAAGGGCAAGAAGCCGGATGCTTAAAAATGGGCTGATATGCATAACTTATGTGCTTGTTTTAATGAAACGAGGCAGTCTCTGCCTTGCGTTCCCCTGTGCCCAACAGTAATGAATTAGTTGCAATTCGCAAGAGTTCTCTTTCTACCTTGCGTTGCCTTCATCCTTGCTTGTTTGCCTTGTATATCCTGAGGGCTTCTAATTGACTGTGGCAAAGTCGCAAGTGGTGGCAAAGCAGCACAGGGAATAGACAGCCTTATTTGGGCAATAATTTTAGCCAGGAGGAAGGAACTTTGTTGATGCTGCACTTTTGCAACATGCCTTAAGTGGTGCGTAACGATGTAATCCTGTCTATAACACAGCCCTCAACAAACAGCAAGGCAGGTCACGTTGCCAGTGTTAATGAAGCATCAGCAATTCCTAAAATGCATTTTTTTAATTTAAAAAAATACAAAAAAGTAATAATTGGAAACTTAAATCAAAGGACCACATGCATGTAGTTGGTGGAATTACTGCCCAGAATGGCTTTAACTCAAACCCTCATTTTTTATGGAAAATTCATAATTTGCATATAGATGTTTTAATTTGTGGCTTTGACCTTGTCTTGTGCTGGCAAGGGTACTTGTAGATTAGACCTGGAAGGGGTAAGAAGAAGAAAATGACATCTCATCTTTAAAATATGACGCCCCTCGCATTCTTTCCCACAGCCAGCACACTGATGCTCTCTTAAAGCACCAGGGCTGTCTTAGAGGGCAATTAAGTGCAACATAAAATGAAGATAAATCTAATTATTTTCCGGGATAATGGCAACAAAACAATGAGCACATGCTGCAGGTGCAAATTTAAAAGGCCAAGGAGTTCATTCTGTTATATACTCTAAATCATACAGTAATGAAACTAGACTTTCGGCACATTTAGCACCCTGAAGAAGTACAAAGAAAGTTCGTTCTTTGCCCACTTCATTTTTTCTTATGGCCACTTTTAATAAGCAAGATCTTCAACATCTCTCACTAACATCCACATGAATGTGAAAGGCAAAGTATATCAATTGTCTGCATGACACAAAGAGATGCCTGAATATTTATTCAAAATCACTTGAACCTGATTGCTGTCGGTACTTCAAGGACATGTCATCTGTGGGTAGAGCTCTGCTACACTTCAGTCTTTTGCTTCATTCAACTCAATCCACAATAGTGATAAAATTCAGCAACGTTATGCCATTAGTGTCACTAACCACCAGCTGCACAATGTTCATTTCAAACCAGCAATCTTATATTACTATATTACCTGAGCCTACCTTCATTCTAAGGGACGCGGGTGGCGCTGTGGGTTAAACCACAGAGCCTAGGGCTTGCCGATCAGAAGGTCAGTGGTTCAAATCCCCATGACGGGGTGAGCTCCCGTTGTTCTGTCCCAGCTCCTGCCAACCTAGCAGTTGGAAAGCACAAAGTGAAAGTACATAAATAGGTACCACTCCAGCGGGGAAGGTAAACGACATTTCCGTGCACTGCTCTGGTTCGTCAGAAGCGGCTTAGTCATGCTGGCCACATGACCCGGAAGCTGTACGCCGGCTTCCTCGGCCAATAAAATGAGATGAGCGCCGCAACCCCAGAGTTGTCTGTGACTGGACCCAATGGTCAGGGGTCCCTTTACCTTTACCTTTACCTTTACCTCCGTTCCAGAGGTGAGATGCCAGGAAATCCACCTCCAACCATCTCCAAACCATTAGTACCAAAGGATGCTCAGCCTGTTGGAAATTATGTCTATGCATTTTTTTGCTTTCAAAATTGCTTACCTCATCTCCTTGTAAACAGACAGGCTTCCCCACCCCCCAGGCTTCCCCCAAAAATTATTAATAAGGCAACCAAATACAGGTTCTAGCCAAACAGAAATCTGTGGACATAAGGTGTACATAAGAATTATCCATGTAAACAAAAACTTGGCCTATACAATAAATAACATACAGTGAAAAACAGAAACTTGAATCTCAAGAGAGGCCACATGACCTTATCTAAGCTGAACAGCCTTCGCTGTAAATTTAGCTGTATTAAACTTGTCTGGACTAGACAACAGATATTTAATCTTATTCATATCGCTGGGGGTAGCAACCACCACCAAAGATTTCTCTAAATATTTTCCCCTATACATACAGTATAACATACAGTGTATATCCTCTACCCAAGGGCTCGCACATATACAAAATTACCAACATTTGGGGATTTTCTTAAATTTACCTTCCAGAAAACTTGACATCATAGTCTGAAAATGCAGAGCTGTAAGTTCATTGTGGAGAAAAGGTGGATTTAAGTATTTTTCTTCTTCATAATGCAATTTTAAAGTGGAGAAAGGACTGGAGAATCTGGAGAAAGTAATGGCATCCATATCCTGTTCTAAAAAGAGATCTTGGAGCCATGATTTAAGACGCATCATCTAAGTTGGATTTGGGCAGCAAAAAGGGTCTCTGAATCAAGTCCATAATAATGTTAGCTATCCAATGTCTTTGGAAGGATGAATGAAACATACATACAATACATAATTCCACCAGTTCATTTCCCAAACAACACAGTTTCAGAAAATAAAGGAAGATAACTCTCAAAATAAAATATAAAATCGGCGTTGCTCTCACTTTTGCCTGCAGTTGGTTGAAAGGCAGGAAAAAACAAGTACAGTGGTACCTCGGGTTACATACTCTTCAGGTTACAGACTCCACTAACCCAGAAATATTACCTCAGGTTAAAAACTTTGCTTCAGGATGAGAAAGCGTGTTCTCCAATAAATGAGAGCACGTGTTGCGGTGTGGGCCACCGGGCCAGGCCTCTTGTTGCCAGGCTGGTTAATAGTTATTGCCTGGCATCTGTGATTGGATAACCGGGTTGCTGGGGCAAATTGTATGTTGCAAATTGAGTGGGTGGGACCATAGTCTTTAAATATTGGTGCACTCTGGTTTCTCTTTCTCTTTGCAGAGTGCATCGGATCACCCGCCCACCCGCCCTCTTTTCCAGTTGACCTTGCTTTGCCTGTCATGGGGGTCGTCTGCCTTGGCGCAGGGGCCTAGTAGGAATTTTGCCATTTGGTGATTGGCTGTGCCATTTGGTTTTTGCCTACTACTCTGCAATTCGTCACAACTTGTAAGGTTGCGGTTAGGCATTGGTTATAATATGCTGGTGTTGGAGGGGGCTGAACAGGCGGTGCCTGCCCCTCCTATTGCGATGAAGGGAATTCTGTTAAAGGAATCCTGGGGCTTGCCATGATTTCGTCCAATCCCTGTTATGGGACCAGGGCCGCCCAATCCCTGTTATGGGAATCCCTGTTATGGGACCAGGGCCGCCCAATCCCTGTTATGGGAATCCCTGTTATGGGACCAGGGCCGCTCAATCCCTGTTATGGGAATCCTTGTTATAGGACCGGGCAGGCAAGCTTTCGGGGAGCTGCTGGGGAGAGCGGCGTGGGTCCGACGCTTAGCTCAGGTGACCCCCCAGTTTGACTTTCTCTTCTACTGGCTACCGATCGGACCTCGGGATGCCAGTTCTGTCCCAGGCGGGGGGACAGATAGTCATAACCAATGTCTAAACAACCACTCACTGATTTTGTATTTTAATAAAGTTGTGGCCAAAATAGTGCCCAAAAACCAAAACTAAATTACGTGTTATGTGTGAAGTTATTTGAGGGGTGGCCTGGGGACCTACACGCGCAACAGAAATCGTGCTCTGGTGGCATGGCGACAGCAGGAAGCCCCATTAGCTAAAGTGGTGCTTCAGGTTAAGAACAGTTTCAGGTTAAGTACGGACCTCCGGAATGAATTAAGTACTTAACCCGAGGTACCACTGTACAAAGGTGAGGGATGGTTTGTGGGGAGGTGCACTCCATCCAGCCACACATACAGTCTGACACATCCAAAAGTTCAACAGGTTTAGCCACCACTGCAGAACCAGCTCTAATACTATGCAGGCAGGGCTGGTCCAGAATTGGAGGCACTACTGGTCTCCTCCCACCCCCTGATTCCGATATTGATCTTTATTATTTTTTTCCTTGTTCCTTTTTTAAAATAAATTTTATTTTTTGCATTTTCTATTTTACATAAACAAATGAATTAAATACGGAGGTCCATTGCTGAGGGCCTTCATTTTAAAAAAGGAACAAGGAAAAAAATAATAAAGATCAATATCGGAATCAGGGGGTGGGAGACCAGTAGTGCCTCCAATTCTGAGAGGCAGCTGTAGAGGCGGCATTGCAGAGAGAGGAACTGCTAAGGCGGCGACAGATAAGGACTCCAAGGAGGATGGATCTGCCAGCCCTGTGCATCCTGCTGCCTGAGGCAGCAGCCTCACCTTGTCTCATGGGTGGGCTGGCCCTGTATGCAGGTAATCGAAGGGGGTTCAGATAATTGTCTCCAGGTTAGCACCAATGAAGACTTCCCTTCCGTGGCTAATAGAGCTTTGTGGTCAGATATTTTATGTCAGGACTGTGGTGGGAACTTAACCTCCTCCCCTTATATGCCATCAACTAGATCTTGCTTGCCGCCCGCTCTAGCAGCTGTTTAAATGTTTAAGTTTTGTGCATTAATGGCTCGCATGCTGTTAACATGACATGCAGCTCAGGCCTTTATCTTGATTACAACAGCCACAGGGGGTGAAATATCCTCTCTGTGGAAGACCCACCTAAGGAAAAGGCCACATCGATTGCATCCCAAAAGGTGGTCCATGACACCTGGTCTCCACAACTAACTTTCAAACAAGTAAAAAAAAAATCCCTAAAGTAGTTTATTTTTTGCTTCAGGAAAAGTAGAGGGAAAGGCTGCCATTTTACCATTTTTATTCCTAACGTGTTTGCTGTATTTATTTTGTTTGACCTTTCATTGTCCCCTCTGGTTTTGACTACACCTTTATATGGTTTTAATATTTTGTGTTATCTGTGTGTGTGTGTGTGTGTGTGTGTGTGACTGTGCTTTGGGGGGGGGTGTTGTGTGTGTACCTGCTTTGTTGCATTGGGAATATTTGCTTCTATTTTCTTACTGTCTTTGATGCCCAGTTTAATCATCAGGTTTTGGTATCATTTGAAAAATCTACAATAACGGGTCATTATCGTCATTCGAGTTAAGTCCCAAATTATCAAAAAAATAATTAGTGTTGTCCATAAAGCTAACCCTGTTCGTGTCACTCGGTCTTGCCTGTAAGAACATCAGGCAATATACATGTATTAGGATTTGAATATCAAAGAGAAGCACTTCCATGGTGTGTTGGAAGATGAAAAGGCTTGACTGCTGTTCCTGAGCTTGAATGAAGGAATGGTTACACAGATGTGTGTCGCCAATTGATGGAACAAGTTCTGACAGGACTCCCTCCACAAAGAGCACACGGGCAGGGAATAGGAAGCAATGAGGTGAAAATCAGCAGGACCTTTGAATCGTGGCTTTCTTATTCCATGTGAAAAATCCATTGATTGTATAACATTAAACAATGCTAGTGTAATGTGCTTTTTTAAAAAAAAAAAATCTTATGCACTTCTGGTTTTTATGTATTTGCCTTAACAAATAGCTTAGTTTTAAGTCTGTGGTTCACTGCATTGAGATTTTGACAGAGATGTACACATCTCTGTGTGTGGTGAGGTATGCCTTAAGGCTAGAAGGATTCCCAGAAGGAAACCGGATACATTCTATATATATTTTTCTCCTTTGAAAAAATATTTATTAGAAGTTTAGAAATTACAGAAAAAATAAAAAAGAAGAAGAAGAAACAATAAAAAGTTTAACAAAACATACATTACAATTACAATAAAAAGGCAATACAACAATACAGAAAAAAGGGGGGGAAAGGAAAAAACAACACACTAAACACACACATCCAATATTCCATATCTTTACCTTTCATTAACTTGTTTCATCGACCTCCTCACACCTCCCTTTTTTGTATTCTATTTCAATTAACTATTTCAGCAAATTCTTTCCATCTTTCTCAATTTTTGTTCTATAGTTTATCTTAACGGTCTAACCTTAAATTTTTCATTTTGTCCCGTTATCAATCCACTTTTACTTAATTCTTTATTACATTTCTGCTAAGACCATATAACTTCATTCCAGCATCCTTCTAACATTCATTAATTTTACAATGTTTTTGTAGATAAGCTTTACATTTTTTCCAATCTTCTTCCACCGACTCTTCTCCCTGGTCTCAGATTCTGCCAGTCATTTCCGCCAGTTCCATGTAATCCATCAACTTCATCTGCCATTCTTCCCTGGTGGGTAGATCTTGTGTCTTCCAGAAACTGGATACATTCTAGACTGCACAAGTCATTGTTTACCAAGAATTTGCACAAAATGATGGCACCTTCCTCTTGCCTCCACACTAAATACGTTGGAGAATTCTAGTCCTTCATGCTGGTCACATGACAGAGCCACAACAGTTGTGCTTTCCTTCCTGTGATAGGAGATCTCACAAAACAATGATTCGTCAATCTGCACAGAGCTTATTAATTAAGAGAGACTGGGTGGACTCGCCATCTACGCCCATGTTCTCTCTCTTCTTTCTTGCAACTTCATTTGTTCTCATTGACTTTCCTGCATCAAAAACTCTCGTCAAGTGCTCGGTGTATTTCTGATGCTTTAAATAATTAACAATTGTGTTCCTTGGCGCTCCATAACACATGGGAGTACAAAATAATTACAGGAAATTGCACCCATTTTGGCAACTGTCAGTAATTCGATGGAGCGTCTTCAAAAGGTCTCTTCTCCCACCCCCTCCAGCTCTCATTTAGCACTTGGCATGCAGTACACCTGCCTTCACCAATCAGATGCCTCTAGATTTTTTGGAATGCAAATCTCATCAGCCCTGATCAATACAGTGGTACCTCGGGTTAAGTACTTAATTTGTTCCGGAGGCTTGTTCTTAACCTGAAACTGTTCTTAACCTGAAACACCACTTTAGATAATGGGGCCTCCTGCTGCCACCGGCACACAATTTCTGTTCTCATCCTGAAGCAAAGTTCTTAACCTGAAGCACTATTTCTGGGTTAGCGGAGTCTGTAACCTGAAGCGTTTGTAACCTGAAGTGTATGTAACCTGAAGCGTATGTAACCCGAGGTACCACTGTATAGGGATGACAGGAGTTGTAGTCCAAAACATTTGCAGAGTACCCAGGTGGAGGAGGCTAAGATGCAGTGACACATTATGAACAACCATCAGAATCTGAAAAACAACTCCTTCATTAGCAACTCTGGCCAACTATGTCAGACTATGACTATGAATTCAGGGCTGAGACTCACCACACTATACAGAGAAGAGAGAGCAGTGAGGAGCAGGGCATTGTAACATATGGGTTGCTGTAGACTAGTTTAGCAATGGCAGCCAAGGAACCCACGAGCTCTAAGGCACCAGTGCTCTTGCTGAAGCATGGTGGACCAGTCTAATAAACATGGCAGCAGCACAGGAGACAATGAGAAGATGACTTCTATGTGCCTCGCTGAGGCCTTCACCGTTCTCCATTTGTTTTTCCATTGTCCTATATTGAAAGATTGTTGGCAGAAGGTCTATCAACAGAACTGTGCAGAACAACCTTACATTTACAGAGCAAAATATCCTTTTGAATTATATACCCAGCACATGGAACCTTACAAAAGGACAATATGAATGGACTCTCAGTGCCCTTACCACAGCAAAATGACTGATACTGATGAATTGGAAAAATAAAAATGCGGCTCCCTTCTACGATTGGATTGAAGACTTATACAAACTCGCACCATAGGAACAACTTGCACATAAACACAGACTTGCTATGGACAATGATATTTGGAATCCATTCTTACAAATACTGTAACAGGTTAAGATCTGGTGATGTACAATATATAAAGGACTGAAGTGACTCAGTTTCAAATCCCTGCTAAAGATCACCACCACTTAATCTGCCAAACCTTCCAGGAGAAACCTATGTGCTTTCACAGATACACTCATTTTACGTTATTTTCACTTATTTAAAACATTTAAAACATATTATTAAGGTGAAACAACAAGAACCATTCTCTATTTGTCCAGTGTGCTGGTTACAGAACAAGGACTCAGTCAGTCAGATACACTGAGCAGATCATAGAATCGCAACGTGATGCTTGATGGTCTGAAATCTATCCTATGCAAGCTGTAGACTGAAGTGAGCCCTTGATTTAATGTTGCAAAAGCTTTCATTATTTTAAAAGGTATACAAGAACAATTCCATAGAATGTAATGGTTGCCTTTGTCTTGCTCATACTCTGCCCTAACGTCAACAAGTCAAGTTTGTTGTTTATACATGATTACACCTTTCCAGATTATGCCATCCAGTGGCAGAATTGCAGCATGATCATTAGTACTAATTACAACATCAAAAATCTTCTATTAATGTGGGTGATAGAACGTCCCCCTTTTCTATACTGTCTATAGAAAGCATGTTTGTCAAGGAAAAGTCAAGTCTTCTTGTGCTCAAATTTCATGCAGGTAATTTTGATGTAGGGAGAACAGGTCATCATATCCAAAATAGATAAAAGAAGTCACTCCCCCACCTACTTTCTGAAGTGATTAAAGTTCTAAAAATGTAGATCAGCCCTCAAAGAGTAGCACCAGTGTTCCCAGCCCTTAAAAATATAACATTAGCACTGGTACGGCCAAATACCAATGAATTGTGATATTCCTTTATAACTAATGGCATTTGCTTGGGCTTAGTATCTGCAGAATAGATGAATACAAACATCAGCTCATTTGACTTGCAGAGACATGATTCCAAGAAGTCTTGAACTAATTCATTTGTGAAGAGCTTTGATATTCCCTCAAATGTTACAAAGCTAAATTTGGTGCTTTGTACCTGTTGGGGGGTAGCTTAGAAAGGAATGAAACAGTTTGACATTTCAACAGGTGACCTGAGTCACAAGCTGTTCTGTTATCCGGCAGCTGAGCCAAGAAAGTGCATCTCACACCTCAGGTGCCAAAAAATTGCAACTCTTCACTCTCAGTTCAACTTAGCCTAGGCCAATAATGATGAATCTCTCTTAATTATGGGTTTAAAAGATTTGCTTTTTATGATTTCTTCACTGTCTGTTACCTGTAATAATCTGGTTCTATGCACTAAAAAAGATTTCAAGCTGTTCTAAAATGGTACACCAATAATCTAATTAGAGGAGGTGTCAGAGAACCACCTCATATAGCTAAACAATATCTGAGGGAGCTGCAATACCTGTTTTGAATTAGCGTCAACCTCCATTGCTTATGCACCCCCAGACCAGACATGCACAATCAGCAGATGGGCGAAGGGGCTCAATGGCCTTGCTGCCATTTTAAGTGTTTCCTGAAGCACCCTGACTCTAGGCACTGCTTTTTTGCTGGGGGGACTCAGGGGTACGCATACCCCTAAACATTTTGTGAATCTAAGTTTGGCCCAATTGAGGGGCAGTATTTCAATATGACAGAGATTTTACTTTCTTGGGCTCCATGATCACTGCAGATGATGACAGCAGCCACGAAATTAAAAGACGCCTGCTTCTTAAGAGAAAAGCAATGACAAACCTAGATAGCATCTTAAAAAGCAGAGACATCACCTTGCCAACAAAGGTCAATATAGTTAAAGCTATGGTTTTTCCAGTAGTGATGTATGGAAGTGAGAGCTGGACCATAAAGAAGGCTGATCGCCGAAGAATTGATGCTTTTGAATTATGGTGCTGGAGGAGACTCTTGAAAGTCCCATGGACTGCAAGAAGATCAGACCTGTTCATTCTGAAGGAAATCAGCCCTGAGTGCTCACTGGAAGGACAGATCCTGAAGCTGAGGCTCCAATACTTTGGCCACCTCATGAGAAGAGAAGACTCCCTGGAAAAGACCCTGATGTTGGGAAAGATGGAGGGCACAAGGAGAAGGGGATGACAGAGGACGAGATGGTTGGACAGTGTTCTCGAAGCTACCAGCATGAGTTTAACCAAACTGCGGGAGGCAGTGGAAGACAGGAGTGCCTGGCGTGCTCTGGTCCATGGGGTCACGAAGAGTCGGACACAACTAAACGACTAAACAACAATTTCAATATGTGTAGGAAAATGAGAGTACCCCCTAAACATTTTTTTAGGGTGGGAAAAAGCACTGACTCTAGGGAACTGCAAAGTATGTTTAGAGGAACTCTGGAACAAAAGCAAAGACTCTCCCCTCCTTTAGCACATTCACCAGCTAGATAGAGGCATGAGAACTCCAGAATATGTTGGTGTCTTCCACCCTGCCTGATTTTTAAGGCAGTCAAGCAATCTAAGACACGTCAACTAACTGGCCATCCAAAAGCCCTGGCAAGAGAAGCTTCATGCCTGAAGCACTGGGATACCACAGTGTACTTTTATTTAAACCAGTGTTGCCACAAAGACTCAAGAGGAGAATGGGAAATGTAGGCCCCAAGCAGGCATGCATCCATCGTAGCATGTAGTTAAGCCCCTATGCTTCTCTAGAAAGTGCTGCTCTTTTTAAGGAGGAAAAAATAACTTCTAGGTCAAGTAGATGAGTGTTTGCTTAAATATATATTCTGTACTGAATGCAGTCTGAATTTCACCTAGGATGTGACATTCCAAGAACTCTACTGGAATATTAACAAAGAAATTAGCTGCCTGCTTGAGGTTAAGTTGCTGCTCAAGGTGATATGAATAACCATTATCACAGCAATTTATTTTAGCTTTCTGCCCATCGTGAGAATATAGCTCAAATGGAAAACATGGCTTGAAATGCTGGGAATAAGTTTTGATTATGTCCTTCGGATTGCTGTAGATGTGAATTAAAGACGATAGACGTTGTTCCTCGTGACAATATTCACAATATATTCCTCGAAAGGTCATGCTTAATGCTGAACCCTTCGAAATCAGCATTCAATCACCATGACATAGCGAAGATTTTCTGAACATGACAGTGCCAGCACCATTCTAATTATAGTCTTGGCACCACACTATGCTAGTCACTTCAAACAACTTACAGGCCCTGACACTTTTAGGGTTCAGACAGATATTTTAAGGATGGCAAAGTCAGTCTGAAAATGCCTTTTGAAAGTGAAGTCTTTTGATGTTCAGAAAACATACATGCATTTTAATGTCCTGCTTGAGCTCTGAGGAACAGTGCAGCAAGTTTGCAGCAAATTATGGCAAAGAGCCTATTGGCTAGTATTCGTGCCACCACTAATCCCTGGAACAGTTTTGTATCTAGAAAATGTTTTTTTTAATTCTTAGAGGTCACATTTGATTTCAAAAGAAGAAACTTTCCCCCAATGAAAAGACTGGTAAAAAGGATGTTGAAAGGCAAAGTCAAGAAGGTCAGATTGCTCCGAAATGCTTGGAAGTTGTTTTAAGACACAATATTGAAAAACTCAACTGGAGTGTTGGAGGCACGAGTGCTTCTGAATACCAGTTGCTGAAAACCATGGGAGGTGAAAGTGCTCTTGAGCTCAATCCTGCCTGTGGTTTCCAACAGACATCTAGTTGGCCATTGTAAGAACAGGATGCTGAACTAGATGGGCCATTGGCCTAATCAAGTGAAGGTCCTGTGTGAGTGTCTGGATGGTGGCTAACAGATTGAGGTTGAATCCTGACAAGACAGAAGTACTGTTTTGGGCAGACAGGAGGTGGGCAGGTGTGGAGGACTCCCTGGTCCTGAATGGGGTAACTGTGCCCCTGAAGGACCAGGTGCGCAGCCTGGGAGTCATTCTGGACTCACAGCTGTCCATGGAGGCGCAGGTCAATTCTGCGTCCAGGGCAGCTGTCTACCAGCTCCATCTGGTACGCAGGCTAAGTCCCTACCTGCTCGCGGACTGATCACCAGAGTGGTGCATGCTCTAGTTATCTCTCGCTTGGACTACTGCAATGCGCTCTACGTGGGGCTACCTTTGAAGGTGACAACTAATTCTGAATGCGGCAGCTAGACTGGTGACTGGGAGCAGCTGCTGAGACCACATAACACCAGTCTTGAAAGACCTACACTGGCTCCCAGTACATTTCCGAGCACAATTCCAAGTGTCGGTACTGACCTTTAAAGCCCTAAACGGCCTCGTTCCAGTACACCTGAAGGAGAGTCTCCACCCCCATCATTCTGCCCGGACACTGAGGTCCAGTGCCAAGGGCCTTCTGGCGGTTCTCTCGCTGCAAGAAGCCAAGTTACAGGGAACCAGGCAGAGGGCCTTCTTGGTAGTGGCATCCACACTGTGGAATGCCCTCCCACCAGATGTCAAAGAGAAAAACAACTACGAGACTTTTAGAAGACTTCTGAAGGCAGCCCTGTTTAGGGAAGCTTTTAATGTTTGACGGACTATTGTATTTTAATATTTTGTTGGAAGCCACCCAGAGTGGCTGGGGAAACCCAGCCAGATTGGTGGGGTATAAATAGATCTATTATTATTATTATTATTATTATTATTATTATTATTATTATTATTAAGCAAACTCTTCTTATGCTATTATGAGCTGATCCTGTGTTCTACCTACATTTATACATGTGTGGGAGGCGAGTTCATAGTAAGAGTGAAGATCTGATGTGACTTTGTTAAGAATGTTATGGCTGTCTTCACACTTTCCCAGGTGGTCCCCAAGCCCAATGACAACTTACATACCCCACCTACTCCGTCATTGTCACCAGTCAGCCTAAATGCTTCCTCCTCCACACAAGAACACTTATTTCAGGTCCAACTACCCAATCACTTTCTGCCCATGGAGAAGCCAAAACTTGTTCCTGCCTATCACTTGTCCCCCCTCATTTAGGAGAATAATCTATTAAAGTTGCTTCTATTACCAAAGCGTATTAACATTCAGGGCATACTAATGGTGATACCTTTGATTATTGCTTTGGGCTTTTGCCAGCTTAAATGCAGTGAAAAAAGCAGAACAAGAACATAAAGAGTGGAAGATGACTTTGACAACATTTGCAGCCATCTCAAACATGTATGGACCCAGCTGGTGTCTTTAATGAAATCATTTGGATGAAGTGATACTGAAGTATGAACTGAACTTTTAGCTACCTTTCAAAAGGTTCTCTGTTACTAAAATAAGGCGCATCCCATCCATTTGTGCAAAGAGTTTTACTAGAATAGTAAACTATTTAAGATTCTCTGCCTTTCATATTATTGATCTTAAGAAAAGGCAAATTATGTTTTAGCCTTTGTATTGGCTCCAAAAACTAACAGCAGAGACCAGAGAACAGGAATGCTATTTTTTCCCCAAGCTTTATAGCTCAATGATACTTAGGATCAAGCTGTATGAATAATCCATTCTCTTCCTGCCATTAAATCTGTAACATACCCCCTTTTAACATCAGTAGTCTGAAATGTTCTGAAGAAGCATTTGTTCTAATCGTAAAGTGATCTTCTGAAAGCTTTGCAAGCAGGGAAATCGGAATCCCACGTTCAGCCATCTTATCATGACTGTTACTGATCTGGCTTTACGGAGAAGTCTTCAAGCAACTGTTGCCAAAGTGTAGTAGGGATCAAACGATTTCCCCATTTCATATATATAATGAGTTTTGTCCAGAGTTGGCTTTGCTCAAACAGAAGGGCTCCTTCCATTCACAGATGCTACCATTGAAGGAAAGGGAGGGGTAGCTAATGATTCCCAATTCTCTCTACCTGCTGCTGCAGCCTCCATTGCACTACCAACATTGTTCTGAAGGGTCCCCCAACCTTCTCAAACAGATTTTTCAAGGGGGACTGGAAGAAGAAAGAATCAGCAAAAATTGCCCCCCCCCCCTCGCAAGAAAGGGTGCCCCATGAGCAGAGTTCCACTCATGGGAAGACAGGCAAACTAATGCCAGTGTACTGGAAGAAGCAAAGATCACAAGTGTTGAAGCAATGATTCTTCAACATCAACTTTGTTAGACTGCTCATGTTGTGCAGATGCCTGATTATTGCCTTCCAAAGCAACTACAGTGAATGCTCGCGTTGCGAATGTGATCCTTGCGGGATTCACGTTTGCAACCCGCAGAGTTCGCAACCCGCAGCGGCATGTCTGCACACACATGGGTTGCATAGCTGGATGTTAGGATATTTCCGTTCCACCTTAAAAGGGAGCAGGATGTTTGTGTCACAGCCTGCGTATTTCCTGTTTCACATGATGTTTCTGTTGTGTCTTTGCTTTCGTTTCTCTCTCTGCCGGAGACATTGAAGCAGGCAGTCATGTTTTTCTTTGTTCTGACCAACGCTGAATAAACTTGTAAATATGCTCTCCTGTGTGCATCTTTCGCTGTGCATTATCTGTTGATAGAGCGTGCATCAGTTCTGGAATGTGGCAAGCTATTTCTGGAGCTCGTGTCGCTAATTGCTGATACTGCGTGTCTACGGGAGATCGATGGACGTCCGGAGACGACGTGGAGTCATGATGGACTTTGTCTCCCTGGCACTATCCCAACACTGTCAACTTTCAGATTCGAAAATAAGGGATCAGCAGCCTCACCTGTCCTGGGGAGCCTCAAAAATAAGGGATAAGCAGGCTCACCTGTCCCAGGGACAGTCTACGGGATATCTAACAATCCGGGATAGCAAAAACCCTGGCCAAGAGAGGCTTCATGCCTGAAGCACTGGGATACCACATTGTGCTTTTATTTAAACCAGTGTTGCCACAAAGACCCAAGAGGAGAATGGGAAATGTGTTGGAACTCTGTTCAACTGAGCTACTCCTCCGGTCGAGTCTTTGGAATCTCCTCTGATTAACGACCTAAGCCTTTGATGAGGCGTCAGGCATGTTCCCATTCCACAGGGTATACAAACAGCAGCAGAAGGATGAGAAATATGAGCTACATCGCTACGTTTTATTTCTAACTATGCAGGACAGAAAAGAAATGCATCTGCTCTCTGTGAGAGTCAGTGAACGAACAGGACAAAGAAAAAAGGAAACCAGTAACATCAACATCCATCTCCTGTCTCCCAGGAGACTTCCAACAGTCTGGAATGTAAACAGAGTCTTGTGACTCTAAAAACTGCACAGTGGCATAAACAGAAACCTAACAAAATTTAGGCCCCCAAGCAGACAAGCCCCTGCCTACTCCCATAGAGAGTAGAGATCCGAAGGTAGGGCCTGGTTGTTGAGATCCGAAGGTAGGGCCCTGTGGGTAGTTCCACTGCCCTGGGGAGTTTGTGGAGCAGCAGTACATGAGATGGCCTTCTTCCCAGTGGGCCCCCAGGTTTTGGAATGTCCTCCCCTCCAAGGAGTGCCTGGCCTGATCATTGCATATGTTTAGAATATCCATCAACCAGGCACCATCCAGATGTTCTGGACTACAAATCTCATCAGCCCCCAACCAACACCTGTTGGGAGATGTGGTCCCAAATGGTGGATAGCAGAGCGGCAAAAGCTATATTTCATGTAGTGAGCTATGCGCACCCCACTCTGAGACCACATGGTGAAGGTCAGGCTCTAAATGTCACTAAATAAATAAATAAATAAAACCTGTGCCCCAAAACACATTCTTCAGTGTTAAGATGAGGCAATATTAAGTTCATTGGCAGATGGTGCATGTAATTAGCACCAAGGAACCAGAGACAAGTGATAAAAAGAAGCTTTTTGGCACTGTCATAAAACTGTTCAAAGCAATTGTTCCCTGTTGTACTGCAGAATAGATTTAGGGTCAAGCATTCCAAGGCTAACTCAAGGAAATGTAACTTTTGTTTTGAATTTTGTTTTGTTCTGAATACTCAGTATATACCTTTCAGGGGCAAATGACTTTCCATGCCATATATTAGTAAGTAAGAAGGAGGAAGAGTGTTTAACATTTTGCCAAAAACATTTTTAACATCTTTAAATTCAGAAACCCACAGGGGTTTCTGAATTTAAAGTTATTAAAATCCAATTAATAATAATAATAGCAATCACCACCACCAAAACAGCAGCACTTTATCAATATTAGCGAGGAATACCTAATGCTGCCGAGGATTTTTTAGAAACCAAAAATAATAATGAGGTTTTTTAAATGCATATTGTAATTTTTAAGTTTGCACCCGTCGTGACAAAAATCAGGCTAAGCCACAACAAAGGCATGTTTCAGTCTGCTATGTTGATTCAAATTGGCATCTGGAATCCAAATTGTGGTGGAAATTTCTACTCCCAACCTGGGAACCCTCATGCCAAATTTCAAAGCAATATCACAAGATGATGTCAAGAGTATATCCAAAAAAATGTGAATTCATGCCAAAGCATTGTTTTGGTACACCAGCTTGAGTCAAAATGACACACAGCCTCCAAACAGCGATGAAGTCTCATGGCCCCATCTTGAGGACCCTTGTGTTGAGTTTGACAACAATATCTCAAGAAGCAACCAAATATGCACCCAAAAAAAAAAAGGGTGAAATCATGCCAAGTCACATTTTGGTCCACCATTTTGATTAAAATGGTGCTTGGTATCTCAATGGTGTCAAAGTCTGCCATCCCTACCTCAGGAACTCTTATGCCAAGTTTGGCAGTGATACCTCGAGAGGCAGCCAAACTTATACTAAGACACGAAAGAGGTCACACCAAAGTCATCTATGCAAAGGTGTCAGCAAGGGTTTTTATAGCCACAATGTGGAAAAGTGAAAAAGCTTCCTCAAGACAAGAGTAGGTCCAAAAAATGATTGACTATGCTGAATCAGACAGCCTATCCAAAAAATTAAAGAACAAACCAAGGAAATGATTTATTTCAAAATGGGAAGCATTTAAAATATATTTGAAAATTAATAATACTGACTTAAAATCCGTTGCGGCATTTGAATAATACCAGCAATATCGTTCATTAGGTATATGATATTATACATTTTGAACTAATTTGAGATGATAGCAATAACATGTATTGGCAGCAAAGAATGGTAATTAGATTTATGGAGTAGACAGGAAGTCGGATTTAAACGGAAGAGTTTATGGATTATGGAATTTATATTAATTCTTTATGTAATGAGTGACTGATGATATTCTTATTATGGTGTAATATGTCTTGTTATTATTGTTGTTGTTGTTGTTATGTGTTGAGCAAATTTTTTTTTTAAAAAAAGAAGTCACACCAAAGTCATGTTTCATTCTGCCATCTTCCAAACATTGATGAAGAGTGCCACGCCTACCTTGGGAACTTTCGAAAATATATAGTAGATCAGGAAATGTTAACAGGAACAAATAGGTGCTGATCCAAACCAGTGTAATTATTCTGCTTCAAAAGTTTGTCAGAGCAACTCTGTCTGGGTCACAGAAAAGGACTGTGGTATGTATCCCTAAGGAGGGAGTTGTGCAGTATTGACGGCATAGCCAAGAAGGTCTCTCTCCAATATAGAGCAGTTGGATCTGAGGGTCTTAATCTTATACAGTGGTACCTCGGGTTACATATGCTTCAGGTTACATACGCTTCAGGTTACAGACTCCGCTAACTCAGAAATAGTGCTTCAGGTTAAGAACTTTGCTTCAGGATGAGAACAGAAATCGTGCTGCAGCGGCGCAGCGGCAGCAGGAGGCCTCATTAGCTAAAGTGGTGTCTCAGGTTAAGACCAGTTTCAGATTGAGGACGGACCTCCGGAACGAATTAAGTACTTAACCCAAGGTACCACTGTAGTAGGTTTTTAGGGAAGTAAATTTTCAAGTACAGTGGAACCTCGGTTTACGTACCGTCCTCCTTACGAATGCTTTGGGTAATGAGCTCTGCTAACCTGGAAGTAGATGCTCCATGTTGCGAACTTTGCCCCAGGATGCGAGCGGAAGTCGCGTGCCGGCGGCGCAGCAGCAGCGGGAGGCCCCATTAGCGAAAGAACAGTTTTGGGTTAAGAATGGATCTCCGGAACGAATTAAGTTCGTAATCCGAGGTACCACTGTAAACTGAACTGAAAACAAGAACGTTAAAGGTCAAGACCGGAACTCTGAATGAGGCCAAGGAACCAATTGGAAGACAATGTAGCAGTTGCAACCTTGATTTGTTTTCTGCTCTGATAGGCCAGCAGCTACATTCTGTACCAGCAGAAGTTTCCAAGCACTTTTTAAAGACACCCTCATGTGGACCTCGTACAACATTTGTATTAGCGATATTAGCTCATTAAGAAACCCTTAATGAAATAATGCTTACAGCAGTGCCTAACCCTTCAGTCATTGTGGAACTCCGGAGAGCCAAAGGTTAGCCACCACTGCTTCAGCCTGCACCTGTTCTTCTGATCTCTGATGGTCCAGCTAAGCCTTTAATGATGTTGCGCTATTGTTTAGAAAGACCATTGCTGCTGGTATTTCAATCCGTCAGAAACAAGATTTGAGAGAAAGAGCATCCCTTCTCACAACACGGTCAGGCAACAATCCTACTAGAAAGCAATTGGTTTAACATAGCAGACCTGTATATCTTTCTCAAAGGTCTTCCCCAAACTCTTGGAGCAAAAACTGTTGTAGTCAGGATCATACAAGAATACAGTCAGATTACCGTGTGTGTGTGTGTGTGTACACACACTGTTGTTGTTGTTTAGTTGTTTAGTCGTGTCCGACTCTTCGTGACCCCATGGACCAGAGCACTCCAGACACTCCTGTCTTCCACTGGCTCCCGCAGTTTGGTCAAACTCATGCTGGTAGCTTCGAGAACACTATCCAGCCATCTCATCCTCTGTTGTCCCCTTCTCCTTGTGCCCTCCATCTTTCCCAATATCAGGGTCTTTTCCAAGGAGTCTTCTCGTTGTTGGGATACTGCCAGGGAGACAAAGGCCATCATGCCCCCACGCTGTCTCCATTGCGATCCATCGATCTCCCGTAGTAACGCGGTATCAGTCAATTAGCGACACGAGCCTCAGAAATAACATGCCACATTCCAAGGCTGGTGCACGCTCTTTCAGCAGAGTTCGTACAACGAAAGATGCACCCAGGAGAGCATTATTTACAACTTTATTCAGCGTTCGTCAGAACAAAGAAAAAACATGACTGCCTGCTTCGATGTTCAGGCACAGAGAGAAAAACGAAAGCAATGTACAAAACATAAACTTCCTGTGAACAGGAAATACGCAGGCTGTGACACAACAACCTGCTCCCTTCTTAAGGTGGAACGGAAATATCCTAACACTCTTCTCATGAGGTGGCCAAAGTATTGGAGTCTCAGCTTCAGGATCTGTCCTTCCAGTGAGCACTCAGGGCTGATTTCCTTAAGAATGGATAGGTTTGATCTTCTTGAAGTCCATGGGACTCTCAAGAGTCTCCTCCAGCACCATAATTCAAAACCATCAATTCTTCGGCAATCAGCCTTCTTTATGGTCCAGCTCTCACTTCCATACATCACTACTGGGAAAACCATAGCTTTAACTATACGGACCTTTGTTGGCAAGGTGGTCTCTGCTTTTTAAGATGCTGTCTAGGTTTGTCATTGCGTGCACACACACACACACACACACACCCCAAAATATTTCTGCTTTACTATGTAAGCTCAAGGATCACAACATTCTGCAAAACTGTTGTTTTCCCCTCAGACTTTCAACAGCTGGTGCCCAACCATAGTTTTTTTAAAAAATAAGAAGGAATGTGTTGATCAGGTCACTGAACAGCAGCAAATCGTGATAACACAGCAAAATCTCATGACACCTCCACAAGCAGCAGCTATCTTTTTGAGTTACAAAGAAACACAAAAGTGGAGTGTGTTGTTTTTTTTCCAAGTGACAAAGACAGTTATATTGTTCTGAAAATGGGCAACCCTTCTTGCTGCTTTGTTCACAGGAATTGCATTTCTCGGCTAATGAGAACAGCCTTTCTTGATATGCTTTCTGCAGTACATAATTTGCCAGCATTAGCTCGGCACCGGACAGATCTTTAAAAGCTCTGAACCTTAGCCTGACCAAATGTTCATCATCAATAAGAGTCAAGGCAACGAACGATACACAGGAAAGCACCACAGGTGTGTTGTTAATTGACCATATGCTTTTGTAGTGGGCATCACCTGTTGATCAGCTCCCTTTCTGCGACAAAAAATGGTGGCCTGGTAGCATTAGAACAACTGCCGCCGAAACATTTCTATTCATTATTCAGCCAATCTGTAATACAGTGGTGCCTCGCAAGATGAAAAGAATCCATTCCGTGAGTCTCTTCGTCTAGCGGTTTTTTCGTCTTGCGAAGCAAGCCCATTAGCGGATTAGCGGATTAGCGCTATTAGCGGTTTAGCGGCTATTAAAGGATTAGCGGATTAGCTGCTAAAAGGCTATTAGCAGCTTAGTGCCTTAGAAAAAGGGGGTGAGGAGCGGGAAAAAAACCCCAGGAATCGCAAGACATTTTCGTCTTGCGAAGCAAGCCCATAGCAAATTCGTTTTGCGAAGCACCTCCAAAACAGAAAACCCTTTCATCTAGCGGGTTTTCCGTCTTGCGAGGCATTCGTCTTGCGGGGCACCACTGTACATGGAAAAATGCAAAGCAACTTTTGGAGAGAGGGTGAAGTTCTGCTTCTATTCCCGGCAAATATTTATTTGCTTGCCTGCTAAGGGGGGAAAAACTTGCATACCGTCTTTCATATCAAGGTGGTGTGCAGCAATAACATGAATCACATTTTTAGAAAATTCCATAGGCTGATAATAAAACAGGAGACAAGGAAGCATTGAGCAGAAAAAAAGATGAAAGTTCATCAAACGTCTGCGTCAGTAAAAATGGTTTCATTTGCCAGAGGAATGAAGCAACTGGAGGTGCCCATCAGAGGACAGGGAACTATTCCATTGCATTGGCCCCACAACTGAGAATGCCCATTTCTTGGTTGCCACCAAAGGAGCCCCAACAAGCCATGAATCAAATAGGAATGGAGGAATCTTCCTCTTTGGTTTCTCTTGGTTTCTCTGTTTTTTCCACCTTCAATTTAGTTCTTATATTTCCATATCAGCTTGCAATTTGTTTGCTTAAAAACTTGTGAAAATTCATCAGCATTTTAGAGTGAATTTAGCTAATATGCACTTTTTGTTTTCCTAATGTGTTTTGTATATTATTTTCATTAATATTTGCACCTTTATGCAAAATTTACCCCCCAAATGTAGAGTGGTACCTTGGTTTACGAACTTAATCTGCTCTGGAAGTCCGTTCTTAAACCAAAGCGTTCTTAAACCAAGGTGTGCCTTCCCATAGCAGCGGGGGACTCAATTTACAAATGGAACACACTCAGCAGGAAGTGGAACATGTTCTGCTTCCAAGGCAAAGTTCACAAACCAAAACACGGGTTTGCAGCGTTCTTATACAAGTTGTTCATAAACTAAGCTGTTCTTAAACCAAGGTACCAGTGTATACATTTTTGTATGCATTAATTTGGAAAAAGTGTGAATTTCTAAGGATGAAAGCCTTTCATTTCTCATAATGTTTCAGTAAGGGCAAACTTGGTATGATGTTCCTGTTAGTTGCATCATTCAGTATTAGTTGCATCTTCCCCTTTTTTGGGAATATTTATTGAATTTTATAACAATTAATGATACAAATCTCATTCATCATGTTATTTACAATTATTCTCCCTCCTCTTGCCTGGACTTCCCTCAGCTCCCCCTCTGCTGAATTATTTAGTTTTATTTATCGTATCCTGCTTTTCCTACACAAAAATAAAATGCCTTATCATGTCTCTAAAATATCTGTTACTCAAATGAAGTTGTGAAAGTGTATTCAAATCCTGCCAGTGAATCCAGTCCATTCTGTTGTTTTTGCAAATAAACTGTAAATGGTTCCCAAACTCTTTTGAAGTCCTTTTTGTCCTCTCGTAGTTTGTCTGTTAGCTTAGCCAATTTTGCCTAGTTCATCAGCTTTTCTTGCATTGTTCTTTTGATGGTATTTCTTCCGTCTTCCAATATTGTGCAGTCAAGATTCTTGCCACTGTTGTAGCATACATAAATAATGTCCATTTTTCTTTCGGTAGCTTTTGATTTGAGATACCTAACAAAAAGGCTTCAGGGTGTTTGACAAAATTCATTTTAAACATTTTTTTTCAATTAATTGTATATCATTTCCTAATATTTTTTTAATGCAATTGCATTCCCACCACATATGATTAAATGTTCCTTCCTTTTCCTTACATCTCCAACATCTGTTATTTTCTTTCCTAAACATCTTTGCCATTTTCACTGGTGTGATATACCATCTATACATCATTTTCATGTAATTCCTTCTTAATAGTATGCAATTTGTGAATTTTATATAGTTGCAGCTTCCAAGCCAAGTCTGTTGGGTACATAAAAAGGAGCTCTTTGCTGCAAGATTATAGAGCTACTACAGCCATGCAGACTTCATGGCCTGTGCTATTCTTATCACAGTCTGCACTGTAAATAAGCAAGGGGAGGGGAGGAACCAGCATAGGTTAAAGGACCAGCACAGTTTGATGGACCTGGTAGAGTACAGGGTCAGATTTAAGGTGCTGCTTTTGACCTTTAAAGCCCTTCATGGCCTAGGACCCTTGTACCTACGGGACCGCCTCTCCCGGTATGTCCCACAGAGAGCCTCAAGGTCCATAAATAACAACACCCTAGTGATCCCAGGCCCTAAGGAAGTTAGATTGGCTTCAACCAGAGCCAGGGCCTTTTCAACTCTGGCCCCAGCCTGGTGGAACGCTCTGCCTCATGAGACCAGGGCCCTGCAGAATCTGATTTCTTTCCGCAGGGCATGTAAGACAGAGTTGTTCCGCTTGGCCTTTGGCTTGGAGCCAATTTGATTCCCTCCCTCCCTCTCTTTGTTTTTTCTTTTCCTTCTCCTCCTGCGATGAGGCTACATTTTAATATTTTAATGTTTCAATATTTTAATGTTGTATTTTAATGTTGTATTTAAGTAGTAATCATTCAACTTGTTTTTATTATTGCTTGTAAGCTGCTCTGAGCCCGGCCTTGGCTGGGGAGGGCGGGGTATAAATAAATATTATTATTATTATTATTATTATTATTATTATTATTATTATTATCTTAAACCCTTCAGATCTGCACTCTGGATATTAAGTAATTTGCAGCTGTACTTGCAGGCATTACTTCAGGGAATAAATGTATCTAGGAAACTCAATGCCAGAAACAGGATGAAAACTGAATGAGTGATCTTACAAGGAGAACATTGGATGAGTTGTTTTGGACATCCAGAATTGTGTGTGTGTGTGTGTGTTGGGATCTCCCCTTTGTGTCTTCAGAAATGTAGCTAAAGTGTACTAGGGGAAAGTAAATAAACACATGAAAATCACCTCCAAAAGCATTAAAATTTGTTTGTGCAACAAGCCCTGAAAATAAACCTGGCATTGATTATGAAATGAGATGAAACATGAGTGGAAGGGAGGGAATATTAGCTGTAATTGATTAGCAAATTCTTGATAAAAGACAGATACAAGAACATAAGTGGTGCCTTGGGAAAGTGTAAGACGTCATCAGTTTTCAGCACACACAAGAAATATTTGTTGTGGGCAACTTTTTATGCATTTAGAGTTCATATTGTATTGTGCTGTGTGTCCAGAAGATAGTTTGAAGTTGTATGGGATGCAGAAATAAATGGACCAGATGCACTCAGACAGGAGAAGAATGATGCATAATAGGGGTGTGCATTGTCTCAATGTGAACCCTGCAAAACCCAGGTCATTTGGGGTGACTAAAATCAGATTCACGTTCCCGAGTTGGATTGTGCTGCGAACAACGTGTCTCGAGGCTAAATGTCTTCCTAAATGTCTGAGTCACTCTGTAGCCTCAGTTCTTCCAAAAACATAGATGCATTATCTTTCTTCCCTTTTCATATTTGAGAAACAAAACCAAGCTGGTCAGGAAAATATCCAGAGCTCAAGAGGGGAGGGAGTGAACAGGAGAGGGGCCAGGGTAGAGGACCTTTCATTCTGATGGTCATGTCTAGCTTTTAAACACAGTAAATTATTTTTCCCTAAGAATCAATTAAAAACCTATGTATGATATTTCAGACAACTTGTTTTCACTCTTCCCTCCCTCCCTCCCTACCTCCCTCCCTTCCTTCCTTCCATTTTGAGGTCCTTTTTGTTTGTCATTTACGAACTTTTTAAAGAGCTTAGTAATAGGGTCATTCCACTTTCCTTCTCTATGAGTTCAGTTCTACCAGTTTTCTGTGATTTATTTCTTCTTTTTATAATTACTTTGTTTTCTTTAACAAAAAACAACCCACCAGCTTATTTAATTGCAAGGTATGCTTTTTGTAATCTTTCTGCAAACAGTTTAGAAGCTTTGGTAATTAAGTGATATAAAAAGAAGTAAAATAATTATCAGTTTTTCATTCTGTTTCTTTTTTTCTTGGGTTTGTGCAAACTTCTCGTAGAGTTCCTTCCCTCCTGCTCTCTGCTCTCTGTGTCTGTTAGTTTCTGTTTGTTTGTTTGTTCTTTCTTCTCCATGAAGAATACTTCCCGAGAAAACTAACTTCTCCAGGTTTCTATAACAATGGTCAAATCAGCTAGCACAAGACAAATATATTTGTCTTTATTTAGGTAGGTTTACCCAGGAGCATCTCCCTCATGTGCCAAGCTTTCAAACCCAGCTGACGAAAAGTGGGCGGGAGGGAGGAAACATTGTATGTATTTTCTTATTCCAAATCAGTGAAGTCCTTCCTTCCTGGAGAACCATTGCAACTACCCTTCTGAAATATGGATGTTTCAAAAGATGAAAAACTAAAGGCATAATATATTGAGATAAAGATAAGGATAAGATAGAGGGAAGGGATTTGCTGACTAAACAACTGAACTGGAATACAGAGAGGGGAGGTGTGGGGAAGTCCGTGAAACAAGCAAATGCAAGAAACACTATGAAAATTGAATTGTTTTTATTTGTTTTTGTATTTTTGTATTTTTCTTTTTCTTCTCTTTTATGTGAAAACTTTAATAAAAATATTTTTAAAAAAATGAAATATGTTTCATCTCCTCAGAAAGGACAACCACACCTGAAATTTCCACCCAATTCCAGAAAATTTTAAAAAGTTAGAACCCTTTTCTTTCTTTTCCTTTTAATCAGTAATGATTCCTGTACACACACAAAAACAAATTTTTGGTGCATCTGCTGAAATTTCGTTTGCTGAACCCGCTCTGGATGGGTTTATATTTGCCTGCAAATTCCATTCACTTATGTGAAAAGCAAAGAAGTTATAGCCATTTTTAGACTCCTTATGGTCAATGGAGTGAAACAGAGCTTCATATGCCAAAGATCAGATTTAAACACAAATAATGAATTGAATCAGAGCAACAGAGAGTGGATTGGAAACAGATATTGGACTGCTTCCAAATTCTACAAGGCAAATCACACATTCACTGCATACCCCTGCTCTCTAACTCCCATGCCCTGAGCCCAAACTATCAAAACAGATTATTTTATTTCATGCTAGTAGTAATGTGGTATCACCAGAAAGCTGAATGTGCTAGTGCGTGCTTCCCCAAACGTTGCTCTGTGACTATTAATCTTAGTTAAGCAAATCTCGGAGAGCTGTGCCGCATGACACCTGGGGTAGTGAGATGAGAATTTGGCAAGGTCAGAGCTGCACCACCCTGGCTACAGACTGCAGCAACTGCAATTCACTGTGCCATTGTACGCCCCCCCCCAAAAAAAATACACACTGTTGCACAAGAAATACATCACAGTTTTTAACAACGAGACTGTAATGGTTCTAGGGGTTGCTCGTGTGTAAATCGGTGCCAACACCTGGCTGGGTTGCCTGAGTGAACCTTTCCTGTCCGGACAGCCACTCGCCCGTGGCTGTCTCAATCGCTGGCAGAATCCGTCAGTGGGCGTTTCTTGAACTTCTTCCAGCATAAAAGTTCTTTGACGCCTAGTCGCCGCCTACTCTCCCTGCGCGGAAGCCTTCTGCGCAGGGAGGGTGTGGGCATCGGAGGACCCGTGCTCTCCCCGCTGGTCCCCGGTGAGGAGTCTTGGAGCCACCTCGCTGATTCCCCCATCTGCCCCCCTCCTCCACTGGTGCTACGCTGATTTCCTTCCCCAGAAGATGTGCTGCTTCTCTCCCTCCCGGGACGCTCTCCGGAATCCCTCTGGAGCCCTCCCTCTCCCTCTGGCTCCGATGGCAGTTCCCTGACAGAGACTTTCTGAATCCTTTTCTTAATGGCATATTATCATATTCTGTATTACAAAGACACACATATAATATAGGGAGGAATTCAGCAAAGCGCTATGGCAAGGGGAAGGAGAGAGGGAGTGCCTACACACTAGCTAAAAGCCTTGCACTGTGTTCCACTAGGGGGGGGGTTTGGGGGGGGTTATCTGCCATTACCTCTTTCTCTCATATTCTTATGGGTGACCTGACACCTGCAGCACCTAACAGAGATTTTTTTAATATATAATATTTTTATTAGGAATTTCAACAAAACATTTTATCAAAGAAACATATCATCCTTAATTTGCCCCCTATTTCCCCCCCTTCCCCTCCCCAAAAAGTAACCCCCTCTCCCCTCCCCTCCGACTTCCTTCAGCTCCTCTCTCTGGTTTATCAACAAATGTTATTCTCTGCATATTACAAAATTGTATAGATCCTTAATTTATCTAACTAGATGTTAACAATAAAAAGTTTGTGGATGTTTATTCAAAACCTGCCAAGGAGTCCAGTTCATTTCGGTGTTTCTTTAAGTACTTTGTAAAAGGTTCCCATTCATCTTTAAAGTCACAGCTATCCTTGTCACGTAGTTTATGTGTCAATTTTGCCAATTCTGAGTGGTCCATCCGTTTCTCTTGCCATAGTTCTTTAGTCAGGATTTCCTCATTATTCCATCCTTGTGCTATTAAGACTCTTGCCGCCATTGTCACATACATGAAGATATTTTTCAATTTCCTTGGCAGGTCTTTCCCTACAATCCCTAACAAAAATGCTTCAGGTTTTTAAACAAATGTTAGATGGAACATTTTCTTCAGTTCACTGTATATCATTTCCCAAAACTTTTTAATTTCATTACAATCCCACCACATACGGTAAAAGGTCCTTTCCTTTTCTTTACACTTCCAACACATATCTGAACTGGTTTTATACATTCTTCCTAGCTGCACTGGTGTTATATACCATCTATACATCATCTTCATATAATTTTCTTTCAACAAGGAACAATCTGTAAATTTTAAATCAATTTCCCATAACCTTTCCCAATCTTCCAACATAATATTATGACCTATATCTTGTGTCCATTTAATCATAACTGATTTCACCTCTTCGTCTTTTGTCTCCCATTCTAACAGAATACTATACGCACCTTTCAACAGCTTTACTTTCCCTTCTTTAACTTCCCTTTGAAATCTAGATATCGTGTAGCGAAATCCTTTCTTATTATCTTCTTTGTATGTTTCATGTAGTCAGCATCTAACAGAGATTAATCCAGTCCAGCCTGCAGTCTCTGTCCTGAAATTAACTTCAGTTCAGGGGTGCCATCTAGGGAGAGATGGGGGAGCGAGGCCCCCAAAAAATATTTTCAAGGTGAGGACCAGTGTCCCCCCCCCCAGTCCTGCAGTAGTCCCCTTGAAGATCACAAGGGCACCTTCCAGAAGAGCACTCTGGCAATCTCTGCCAGGGACACGCCAGGACGAAGCGTCTTTGCCCTGGTGCATCCTTTTCACGAAGATAAGGTGGTTGTGGGGTGGGGGTGAAGGGCCTAGTTGGCCCGGCCAGGGTTGGTGGGGCAACACATGTGTGATGTTGTGCACATGCAGCATGTTGGGATCAATTCAGTGCATCTGCCTCTGTTACGACTGAAATATTTAAATTATGGCTACAGCATCATTTTTTTTCTTTTTTAAAATTTTATTTATGCTTTACAAATTTATATATTTCACTAATTTCACAATCACTTTAACATTTCAAAACTTGTCTTCTTCCCCCCCTTTCTGCAGTTCCTTAAATTTATTCTTAATATCTTCTGCATATCCAAATTAACCCAAATTGCTAATTTATTCATCTGCTTTAAATATATACTCATATGAAACTGCAGGTCATTACAACAATCCTGCCAATGTTCTTTTTTTAAAAAAAAATACAGTGGTGCCCTGCAAGACAAATGCCTCGCAAGACGGAAAACCCGCTAGAAAGGGTTTTCCGTTTTTCAATGCGCTTCGCAGGACAAATTTCTCTATGGGCTTGCTTCGCAAGATGAAAATATCTTGCGATTCTTGCGATTTTTTTTTCGCTCCCCACCCCCTTTTTCTAAGGCACTAAGCTGCTAATAGCCTTTTAACAGCTAATCCGCTATTCCCTTAAGCCTTTAATAGCCGCTAATAGCCACTAAACCGCTAATAGCGCTAATCCGCTAATAGGGTTGCTTCGCAAGACGAAAAAACCGCTAGACGAAGAGACTCACGGAATGGATTCTTTTCGTCTTGCGAGGCACCACTGTAATATTTTATTAAGATTTTCCATAACATTACAAAAGGAAAAAAGAAAAATACAAAAATAATAAAGAAAAACAATTAAAAACAATTCAGTTTTTCATAACATATCTTGCATTTGCTTGTTTCCCGGACCTCCCCACACCTCCCCTCTTTGTATTCCAATTCCATTTATGTATTCAGCTAATCCTCTCCCTCTTTACTTTATCCTTATCTTGATCTTAATATATTATACCTTTAAATTTTCACCTGTTAACATTCCGTTTTTGTATATTCCTTCGTACCGTAGTTACTAAAAACCCCTTAACCTCAATCCAACATCATTCTAACATTCATTAATTTTATAATATTTCTGTAAATAGTCTTTAAATTTCTTCCAATCTTCCTCCACCAACTCTTCTCCCTGGTTTCGGATTCTGCCGGTCATTTCCGCCAATTCCATATAGTCCATCACCTTCATCTGCCATTCTTCCAAAGTGGGTAGTTCTTGTGTCTTCCAATACTTTGTGATGAGTATTCTTGCTGCTGTTGTAGCATACATAAAGAAAGTTCTATCCTTCTTTAACACCAATTGGCCAACCATGCCCAGGGGAAAGGCCTCTGGTTTCTTCGGGAAGGTATATTTAAATACCCTTTTCATTTCATTATAGATCATCTCCCAGAATGCCTTAATCTTTGGGCACGTCCACCAAAGGTGAAAGAATGTACCTTCAGTTTCTTTACATTTCCAACATTTGTTATCGGGCAAATGATAGATTTTGCAAGCTTGACTGGTGTCAATGTTCTTACCTGTTTTTACAATTTATCTGTAAATATTCAATAAATCATTTCCATTCGTTTATAGAAAGCTTGTTATCATGATTTCTTATTCTTCCAGTATGTTTTGCCATTTCTGCATATTCTGTAGGTTTTTGTATCCATTCTTCCTTTGCTGGGACTTCTGCTTCTTTCCATTTTGGGGCGAGTAACATTCTTGCCCCTGTAGTAGCATACGTGAATAAGTTTCTATACAGTTTAGGTAGTTCTGTCCCTGTAATTCCCAAAAAGAAGCTTCTGGGGTTTTTTACAAATGTTATTTTAAACATCCTTTTCAGTTCATTATATATCATTTCCCAGTAAGTTTTAACCTTACTGCAAGACCATCACATATGATAAAAAGAACCTTCTTTCTCTTTACATTTCCAACACTTATTTGATTTAGATTTATACATTTTTTTCCAATTTACTCAGTGTTAGCATTATGGCTACAACTTCAGGACATAGTTCTGTTCTTTCTTTTTTGTTTCATTTCCCTCTTCCCCCACTCCCTGTTCGGCATAATATCCAACCTGATAATGTGTTTCTAGAGAACTCAAAAGCCCGCTTATACTTTTGTGAGGTTTTGGTTGCTCATAATAAATGCATCTCACAGCTGTGGATTTGGACATTGTTCTAATGAGCCGATATAGATACCTTTGCTTTTTATACTGCAGTTATACTAATGCCTGTAGGATACACCCTGAAGCTCAGATTCACGAGATTTGTGTCCATGAGTCAGAGAGCACTTAGCTAGCAAAGTGTAAACTGAATCACTCAAGGTACAGAAGGAGAGCGTCTTGCTTTGGCACAAATGACAGCAGTCGTGTCTGGAAGTAGAGGAGCCTATTTGCTGTTCAAACTGTGACTCATCTTTCCTCCTCTGCATACTAATTTACATATGTCCCATTAGGAATTGGTGCACAGAAAACACATTACTAGGATTAGCAGTGTGTCTGACACATGCAGAGTAAGTTATTAGAAATGGCTGTTACACAAACACACGCTGCCAGGATACTGACTGGATGATTCCATGCTTTATTCAGCCTGCACTTAGATAAATGTGCATATAGCAGCCAAAACCCTGACTATTTTGCATATGCCCAGCTTTATCTAAATGATTTTCATCCTTCAGTCATTTTCATAGTAAGCTCAGGCTAGATACAGACACTTTTTCTTTTTTTTTTTTAAATAATATTTATTAAAATTTTTCAAAAAATGCATAATCACTTATGGGACTCCCCCCTTCCCCCACCCCCACCATATTCCCATTTCACATTGTTGGCCGCACAAATTCCCCTTTCAAATTAAAGCTTAATTTGTTTTACCCTTAATAATAATAAACAACCCAATGTTCTTTCCCCAGGACCCACCCCCTTTCATTCCACAATTTCCATTTTTGATAAAAAAAGCACCCCAGATAATAACAATAGAAAAGGTAAAAAATAAGAGATATAATGAATAATAAAAAAGAAAGACCAATTCAACAAAAAAGAACAAAGTTGGCAAGCCTTTGGAGTTTTAGTTCTCCCCCCCCTGTCCCCGGTTTAATTTCCCCCTGACCATCAACCCCTAGTATCTGCCTGGAATTCTTAAAGCCATAAATCACAACTTTTCCCCAACTCCAGCTGGCTTTCCCTTTTTTTTTAAAATTAGAAATAAATTTTTTGATAATCAAAATTATTATTATTATTATTATTCTCCAAAGCTTTAACTTCAGTCTTTAAGAAAACTGTAGTAAAACTCCCTCCGTTGTTCTTTCCGGTTTGTAGTCTAATTTCCTTTTGTTCCGCTGCTTAAACGTTGTAATTCGCAAATTTGGTAAGTCTGCAGGGATGGTTGTTGTTCAGGGGCAAAACCTTACGTTCAGTCCCTTCCTTTCTTCAATAGAAAAGTCTATTGTCTCCTTTAAAAAAAAAAAAAAAGAAAACACCCTGCAGACGAGATGTTGTTTCCGTTTTGCAGCTTTCCCAGAAGGTAACCAGTTCTGTAAAATTCCATTGGTGTTTTTCCACTTTCCCAGTCCTTGTAATGTCCCGAAGCTCCTCGAGGGGGATTGTTATAACTTTGTTTCCTCTAGTCCAAAAGTCAAGTTGTTATCCATATTCGCCATTTTGTATCCAGATTTTAACAAATTGTAGCAAATTGAAGCAAATTTAACCAGCCAAGTTCTCATAATAAAATCCACTCCACTTTCCGACTTTGACAGCTATTTTGAAAACTGTCGAACTCTCCGACTCCTTTCACCAGGCTCTCTCTTCAATCGCCCCGGTTCCCAGGGGGGGGGGTTGTGTTTCCCTTCTCCAGTTCCTCCTCCAGCACAGTTCTTGTAGTTCCCCATCGTGGAATTGTAATTTTTATCAGCAATGCAAGCCTTTTTGGGTCTTGGTTTCCCCGTCTTTGTTTTAGACAATTTACAATAGGGAGGGGACTGACTTCCTTTTTGAATCCCCCCCGCTCGTATCCAATTCGAAAAAAAAATTTCTTTTTTCCTCCTTTTGAACCCGATTTCCAGATTTACTCACGGGTTATTGTTGAAAAGTCCGAATTTTCAATGGAAGAAGTCAGCGCTCTCCGCCGGATGGCATGCGGCTGCGCTCAGCAGGGGAAGCAGAGGACTCAAGGCACCACGCTTCTCCCCGGCACCCGATCCGTAGCCTTTAAAAAGGCTCCTTCACGAGTCGGGAGGGCGCTAACGGTGCAAGCCGAGTCTCCATGTCCACGGCCTCCGTGGCCGTGGTTTCTAAGGGTCCCCGCATCGCCGGTGCGGTAGGACCCAGCCCCTGCCGAGCAGACTCCCTCCGGAGCTCGGAGGGAGTCCGCCATTCGGCGATGGCGCCAACCCGGAAGTCCTGATACAGACACTTTTTCTAGAAAAAGAGGTGCTGGAACTCAACATGAACACCTCCCTTCTTTTCTTATAATGGCAATGGTGCCCACCTGAGAGGTGTTGGAACTGAGTTCCAGTTCAAAAAAAAAAACCCTGCTAACCAGGGGCAGCAACTATTGGAGGCCCTGGGGGCCCAAGCACCCACAATTTTGTGGTGGGTGCTCAGCACCCACACCACAGAGCCCCTGATGCAACTTCTGCAAAGCACTGAAAGTCATGTCCGAGGCCTCGCAAGACTTCAGAGATGCTGTGACACTGGAACTCAGGTTCCGAGGCCTTGCAAGACCTCAGACAGCATCTCTGAGCCTTCGCCAGACCTCGGAAATGCTGTCCAAGGTCTAGGAACCTGACATCCGGTGCAATTGTGTTGTCAACTGTTGCCTAAAATTTTTAGTGCTGTTTCACAGACACTGGGATCATTCCTCATCAGCAGATGGTTTTTCCTGCACCCATTTTTCATGAAAACATAATTATAAATTACTGTACTTTTCTGCCTATAAGACACCCCCATGTATAAGATGCCCCCTCTTTTGGGGGACTCAAATTTAAGAAAATGTGGGGAGATGGGATAGAGTTGTTGGGGGGGGTGCCGAAAATTGCCAACAAATGACCGTATAGTAAAAGCTATGTTTTTCCCAGTAGTGATGTATGGAAGTGAGAGCTGGACCATAAAGAAGGCTGATCGCCCAAGAATTGAAGCTTTTGAATTATGGTGCTGGAGGAGACTCTTGAGAGTCCCATGGACTGCAAGAAGATCAAATCTATCCATTCTTAAGGAAATCAGCCCTGAGTGCTCACTGGAAGGACAGATCGTGAAGCTGAGGCTCCAATACTTTGGCCACCTCATGAGAAGAGAAGACTCCCTGGAAAAGACCCTGAGGTTGGGAAAGATGGGGGGCACAAGGAGAAGGGGATGACAGAGAACGAGATGGTTGGACAGTGTTCTCGAAGCTACCAGCATGAGTTTGACCAAACTGCAGGAGGCAGTGGAAGACAGAAGTGCCTGGTGTGCTCTGGTCCATTGGGTCACGAAGAGTCGGACACGACTAAACGACTAAACAACAACAACAAGTGTAATTCTAAACCCAACACTTTCTGCATTTTGTTTATTCAGTTTTCTTAGGAGAATTCCCAGGATCTTCCTTCTTCTACTTCTTTCTCTTTAGATTCATGCTCTGATTCACTGGAATTTGCCCACATCTCCCAATATTTCCCTTCCTGTGTAAATGCCATTAATGTCCCATTTACAGGCACTGCTTCAAATGCCTCGTTCCATCAAGAATCTCTTAATCTGACTACTGGCTCCCTACTGCAATGAAACATGCCCACCTCGCAACCCAACCCGTAACCCATTTAAGTCAAAAAAAGTACTTGGACTTAAGCCAATTTCATTTCATCTAAGTCAACAGGACCAAACTGGCTTAGGTCCAAGTACTTCAGCTTAAGTGGCCTGCAGATTGGGCTAGAACATTGAAACTTCACCCCAAGGACAGATTCACTTAAATCACTGTAATTAGGATGGTGTTTTGATGCTTCAGCTTGATAGCAAGCTGGGACTTTTCATTCTTAATAGGTACTGACTAAACAGAGCCTTCCCCCCGACTCCTAATGTGCTGTGCTGCACTATTTAATTTTGGAAATGAGGCTCAGGAAAAACTCCAGTGTCCCTCTGTGTCCTATTAGACCAATAAAATTAATTTTAGGAGTATAATGTGCTAGGAAGTAGAATGATGGATGAGAACCTACCTGGCAGCAGCCTCAGGGATTGGCAATTGGACCAGCCCAGCAATGGCTGCAACATGTTCTCTGCTCGGGAAAGCCTTGGTTAGTGTTCAAGTGCTCCAGGATCAACGTTGACTTGATGGGTTTACACAGGTCTCAGCATAGAAGAAGAAGAAGAAGAGTTTGGATTTGACATCCCGCCTTTCACTCCCTTTAAGGAGTCTCAAAGCGGCTAACATTCTCCTTTCCCTTCCTCCCCCACAATAAACACTCTGTGAGGTGAGTGGGGCTGAGAGACTTCAGAGAAGTGTGACTGGCCCAAGGTCACCCAGCAGCTGCATGTGGAGGAGCAGAGACGCGAACCCGGTTCCCCAGATTACGAGACTACCGTTCTTAACCACTACACCACACTGGCTCTCATAAAAGCTCCTGAAAGAAGATGAAGCTGTATTGTGATTCTGTTTCTTTTTTCCCTTCGGAAATTTATTTATTTGGTTTTTCAGATTGAAATTTTACAGTCTCATATCCCACATACAACATAAAAACTAGATTCCAAGGAAACTCTTGGACTTCCCTCCTCCCCTTTGTGGGTTCTACTGTTAATAATTTCCTCCTGCATCATTTATAATAATCCAGATCTTTTATCTCTCCATTGTATCGAAAATTCACCCTTAAACTGCAAGTGATATTCCAATCCTACTAACGATTTTAACTGTTTACAAAGCTTTAAATTTTCCCCATTCCTTTTTAAACTTTTGATCTTCCTGATTTCTGATTCTTCCGGTCATGTTAGCCATCATAGTCCATCAACTTCATCTGCCATTCTTCTCTGGCAGGGACTTTATCTTCTTTCCATCTCTGGGAACATCTGCACAGCCGTGGTCGCAAACAGAAATAGTCTTTTCTGTTCCCTTGGGATTTGGGCACCTAAAATACTTAAAAGGAAAGCTTCAGGTTTTCTGTTGTTGTTTAGTCGTCTTAGTCGTGTTTGACTCTCTGTGACCCCATGGACCAGTGCATGCCTTGGGAACTCTCACTTTCTTCTCAAAGCTTTTCCTTTTTTATGTCCATGGAGTTTTCTTGGCAAAATACTGGAGTGGTTTGCCAGTTCCTTCTCCAGGTGGATCACATTTAGTTTAAACTCTCGGCTATGACCTGTCTGTGTTGGGTGGCCCTGCACGACATAGCTCATAGCTTCTCTGTGTTATTCAAGCCCCTTCACCATGACAAGGCAGTGATCCATGAAGGGGTTAGGGTTTTTTTTAAGAAAAGGGTTTTTTAAGCATTTTTTTCCAAGTCATACATCATTTCCCAAAATTATTTTACTAACTTACATTTCCACCACATGTGATAAAAGGTACCTTTATTATGATTCTGTTTCAGTGCTCTCCATACCACATGACTATCACTCTGATATGTCTATTAGGTCTTGAAAGCCATGCTCTGAAAGGGTACTTTAATATATTATACTTTTCAGGACCTTCCTGAGTCTGGACCACCCTGTTCGTTTCTTTTTTTTTAAAAAAAATGATATTTATTAGAAGTTTAAAAATTACAGAAAAAAGAAAAAGGAAAAAGGAAAAACAATAAAAAGTTTAACAAAACATACATTACAATTACAATTACAATACCAATACACACACAAAAACAAAGAAAAAGGAATATAGAAACATAAAAAGGCAATACAACAATGCAGAGAAAAAAAGAAGAAACAAAACAAAACGCTAAACACACTCATCCAATATTCCATATCTTTACCTTTCATTAACTTGTTTCATCGACCTCCTCACACCTCCCTTTTTTGTATTCTATTTCAGTTAACTATTTCAGCAAATTCTTTCTATCTTTCTCAATTTTCGTTCTATATCTTAATGGTCTAACCTTAAATTTTTCATTTTGTCCCATTATCAATCAACTTTTACTTAATTCTTTATTACATTTCTGCTAAAACCATATGGCTTCATTCCAGCATCCTTCTAACATTCATTAATTTTACAATGTTTTGTAGATAAGCTTTAATTTTTTTCCAATCTTCTTCCACCGACTCTTCTCCCTGGTCTCAGATTCTGCCATCATTTCTGCCAGTTCCATGTAATCCATCAGCTTCATCTGCCATTCTTCCCTGGTGGGTAGATCTTGTGTTTTCCAATACTTTGCAATAAGTATTCTTGCTGCTGTTGTGGCGTACATGAAAAAGGTCCTATCTTTCTTTGGCACCAATTGGCTGACCATGCCCAGGAGAAAGGCCTTGGACCCTGTTCCTTTCCTTTTCAAAAATGGTTTTACTTCTTACCTTTCTCCAAGGACCTCAAGGTAGCATGCATACACGGATTTCCCTCTTCACCTGCATTTTCAACAGCAACCCTGTGAGGAAGGTACAAATGGGATAGCTCAGTTGGTACAGCATGAGATTCTTAATCTGAGGGTTGTGGGTTCGAGCCCCATGTTGGGCAAAAAGATACCTATATTGCAGAGGGTTGGACTAGATGGCACTTGTGGTCTCTTCCAACTCTATGACTGAGAAAGCGAGAGAGAGGATTGGCACATAGTCACCCAGTGTGTTAGAATTCCTGCTCCATGATTGCAGTCATTGAATTGTTGTCTATCACATGACGGTGTATGTTTTGACTCCACAGAGTGGGAAGTGATGGAGACAGGATGTTTGTGTTACTGTGTTCCGTGAAGTGGGACTGTTGTCCTTTGTACTTTTTCTCTTTGCTGTCTGATGCTAGAGAGGGAGCCATGTTGCAGTGCTCCATGTGTGTTTATATGTAAATAAAGTAGATTAGCCAAAATGCTGAGTTGCTGAGGTCTGTTACTCATGATGCGCAAACTTTGCAGATCCCTACGTGTGCCGGTGTCGGTTGGCATCAGTCTCTGTGATGTTCGGGAAGAAGAAAGCTTATGAAGCTCCCGAATGATCGACCAGGAGGGAGGGAACATGCCAGTCGGGCATGTGTCTCTGCCAGGGTCCTACTCGAGTGTAGGCTGAACTCCTGACACAGTGAACTATTTAAGCTGGAAAAATGTGTGTCTGAAAATATGAAGACTTAATGCTACAGCCTTGTTAGCCTAAGCCTCATGGCTGACCCAGTCATGTCCAACCCCAACAGAAGGCTAGCTCGGAGCTGCCACTAAAAGAGCAAGGCTACTTAGGCAAGGATACGCAAGACCATTGTCACACACACACCCCCCCAAGAAAAATTTTCATTCTAGGATCCGCATCGTCACTAAGACGAGTAACTATATCACTTCAAGAAAGCACAAACTGCAACATTTTTTTAAAATGAAGAAGACGAGATGAATGGGTGGCAGACCATGCAGGAGATACTCTGAATCTGACACAGGTATTTGTCTCAACAAAAATGCCTTTTACATCTTGGGTTACTCAACCATGGAAGAAAAACATGCAGACAAAGCCCTGTAATGCAAAGGCTGTGCGGCTTCTCCACACAATGCCATCAGTGCACCTGTCATCAGTTAGAAGGTAAAATGGATGAAATAATTCCTACTCTCACAAGCAGAGGCTCCATTTTGAGCCAAAGATTGGGGGGGGGGGTTGCGCAGTGTACGACATCGCATCACAACATCAAGAGGAGCCAATAGTGGGATAGGAGAGCTGAAGGTGATACTGTGGTCTAAACCACAGAGCTTCTTGGTCTTGCCAATCAGAAAGTTGGGGGTTCGAATCCCCATGACGGGGTGAGCTCCCGTTGCTCTGTCCCAGCTCCTGCCGACCTAGCAGTTCGAAAGCATGCCAGTGCAAGCAGATAAATAGGTACATGGCGTTTACATGCCCTCTGGTTTCCATCATGGTGTTCTGTTGTGCCAGAAGCTCCATCATGAGACGTCCACCAGCTTCCAACCACAGATACCAGCAGCCTTCAAGCAAGCAAACTTGCCTTATTATCGCTCCCTAGCATCCCACTGCCAGAGGATTGCTTCCTTCCATTCACCAGTTTGCTTCCTCCAAGTGGAAGAAACCTGGGCAGTGCTGAATGTCACATCCATTGCCAGGTGTATCCTGCTGGAAATAAAAAAAGGACTTTCCCCTTGGCCTGCTTTTATATCCACTCAGTTGCCAAGTGCTTTTGTGACATCACAAGAAACCCACAGCCAATGGCAATAGCTGGGGTGGCATCATCTTCATTGCTTTGAGCCTCACAATGGCGGGTGGACCTATCAGTGATTGTGTGCTTGTTTATTCGGGACACGGGTGGAGCTGTGGTCTAAACCACTGAGCTTTTTGGGCTAGCTGATCAGAAGGTCAGCTCTGTTCCAGCTCCTGCCAACCTAGCAGTTTGAAGCACAACCAGTGCAACTAGATAAATAGGTACCACTGCAGCGGGAAGGTAAACAGCGTGGGATAGGAGAGCTGAAGGTGATACTGTGGTGTAAACCAAAGAGCTTCTTGGTCTTGCCAATCAGAAAGTTGGGGGTTTGAATCCCCACAACGGAGTGAGCCCCCATTGATCTGTCCCAGCTCCTGCCAGCCTAGCAGTTTGAAAGCACGCCAGTGCAAGTAGATAAATAGGTGCTGCTGTGGCAGGAAGGTAAATGATGTTTCCGTGCACTCTGGCTTCTGTCACAGTGTTCCATTGCACCAGCAGCAGTTTAGTCCTGCTGGCCACATGACCTGGAAAGCTGTCTGTGGACAAAGTCCAGCTCCCTCAGCCTGAAAGCATGATGAGAGCCGCAACCCCATAGTCGCCATTGACTGTACTTAACCATCCAGGGGTCCTTTACCTTTTTACCTTCAGGAGAGCAGAAAATAATGTCAATATATTTCACATCTGGAAACCAATGCACCCCTTTGGTTTCAAATAGTACATGGGTAAAAGGTAAAGGTAAAGGCACCCCTGAACATTAGGTCCAGTCGCGGACGACTCTGGGGTTGCGGTGCTCATCTCGCTTTATTGGCCGAGGGAGCCGGTGTACAGCTTCCGGGTCTGGTTCTAGTGAACCAGAGCAGCGCACAGAAATGCCATTTACCTTCCCACTGGAGTGGTACCTATTTATCTACTTGCACTTCGTGCTTTTGAAATGCTAGGTTGGCAGGAGCAGGGACCGAGCAACGGGAGCTCACCCCGTCACAGGGATTTGAATCGCCAACCTTCTGATCAGCAAGCCCTTGGCTTTGTGGTTTAACCCACAGCGCCACCCGCGTCCCTAGCACATGGGTAGATGAGTCTAAAAAGCCCAGGCATACAATTTTCATGGCCCTCTAGCTGCTATTGTGGCTCATTTACTAGAAGTAATGTATTTAGTATTAACTGTGAAAGTGTATACTTGATTCTTCAATGGCCAATGGCTTCTTCTCTCTGATGCTTGGCCTCCTCCTGCTGCTGCTGCTGCCATTGGGGGGGGGCAAAATAATTATTGGGAGGGCCCAAGACACCTTAGCCCCTAGGAGACAGTGCCCCTGCCCACAAGTAATATTTTGGATACAAGCTTTTGGAAATCCAGTGGGGTGCAATGGCCAATGTTAGACTTGGCCCAGCAAGCCCTAGCTTGTCATCCCTGCGGAGCTGTGGAATTTGCTGGATGGGCTTGGGCAAGGGAATATTTTGCTATCTAACTTGCCTCACAAATTGTTCTGAGGATCACATGGCTTAACTCTTGCACTGAGCAAGAGTGAGAGGTTGGACCAGATTACTTCCAAGGCCCCTTCCAACTCCATAATTTCATTAATCTGTGCAAAGTGCTCTGAGATTCTTGTAGAAAACACAGCTTACAAAAGTACGCAATATAACATCGAATACTACCACTTTGAAAACAGCTCCTGTGCCTTTAATGGTCATGAGGCCGCAGATGATTGACAAGTGTAGCTTCTCCTGTGAAATCAGCAATATCACTAAGCATCATTGTAGTAGGCTTACTACACTTAAACCAAAACCAGCATCAGATATGGCAATATCACAATAGCAGCAAATGTTTTGGTCATTTAGATGAGAGTAGAGCTTCCCCGCACTCCTGCTGGAGGTGAAGAAAGATGCATATTCTTCCTCTGTTGTCAATTTTTGAATCGAAAAGCAAGCTGGAAGTGAAATTAGTATCTTGCCTCTATGACAAGAAGATGAAATGCAATTTCAGATAAATTAGGAGAATAATAGAGAGTGAAGTTCTGGTTCAAAAGGTCACCAAACCTGATTAATTCTTAGTCTTGCTGGTCTGTAGTTAGATCAGGCCAAGAAAAAGGCAACTCAGAAAAATAATTTGTCACTAGGCCCACCATGTAAGACACAGGGCTGCCAAATGAACTGCCATGTTTTCAACTGCAATAAGAATATAAATGCCATATAAGTAAACCAGAGGCTCAGACAAGATTGCAGAGTGGTGCAAACCTTCAGAAACCTACATGATTGTAATCCAGTCCTTTCCCATATTCAAGATTTCTTCAGGCTCTAATATTTCTCTGGGGCGTGATATATAATGAAATTAATGAATTTTTAAAAGTGACTTTTCCCAAGAGGACAGAATTATTCCTGTTGGGGATACTAGAAAATGAAATCTTGAAGAAAACCTCAACAGCATTTATGTATGTGACTATAGCTGTAAGGATTGTCTATGCACAGAAATGGAAGGAGGAAAGAACACTCTCAAAGGAATAATAATAATAATAATAATAATAATAGTAATTTATTTATATCCCGCCCTCCCCAGCCAAAGCCGGGCTCAGAGCGGCTAACAACAGTAAAAATAGCACAATTTACATAAAATCACAATCAATTAATTGAAATACATTTTAAAATCAATTCATTCTAAAATCAATTCAGAATCAAATTAATGATAAACATTGGGCTAGAGTTCTATGAGGATTACAGAAGGAGGGGGTCAGACTGTGCCTTGGCCAAAGGCCTGGTAAAACAGCTCTGTCTTGCAGGCCTTGCAGAAAGATGTCAAGTCCCACATGGTTGATGAAAATCTTGGAATATGCAGAGGTGGCAAAATTGATGGCACTGATAAAAGATACAAATTTGGAATCTTTTAAAGAAGTCTGGAAACCCATTTTAGTCTATATAAAAAATTATTTCCCATATGTGAAGACCACAGCATGGTTTGAAGTGTAAGAAAATAGCAGAATACATTAAGAAACATGTTAGGAAGGCTGAAATTAGATAAGACAGGACCTTAAAATGCAATTGTATGAAATTTGGGTTATAAACATTAAGTTGGGTGAGTGTGAAGTCACTAGCTTTGTTGAATTGGAATGTAACTGTTGAGCAACAAATGTGATTTCTACATGGAAAAACGAATAAAATGTTATTTTTAAAAGGAGCCGTTATTTCTAAACAATTTATTCTTTTAAAAAAGTTGATCTAATTAGATCTAATCTACATTTAATCAAACAGACTGAGTCCCAGTTCTTACATAACACTAAGCCAAACCATGGTTTATCACAAACAAGCAAACATATGGGCTCCCAGAGGGCTGTTTCTTAGGACAAGTCTTGGCTATCGTTTGTATTTTGCCTGCAGTGATGTAAACCACAAGCCCTGGTTCCCATAAGCCAAATCATGGTTAATATCTCAGCAATAGTATGAAATACATCCCAGATCTGAAAGGCAAGTTCTGGAGCTGCTGGCACCTTCCCTTCCATCTTTTTGTGTGGACAAACCTCCACGCATGGAGGAAGTGTCCCAAGCCAAGTCTGACTCCAAGCTGGTGCTATCTCACCAGAGAGATGCCAGCATCAGTGTGACGTTCCCATTTGCTTGACTAGTCCAAAGATGCTTCACACTTCCCAGGCTAAAGCCAAGCCCACTCCAGGCCCCATCAGGGGAAAAGTCAGTATATTAATAGTAGTGGTTGTTGTTGTTTTGGGGAAATGGCAACCATTGGATCAATGTCTTAGCTAGCATAGCCATGCCTGCCATGCCTTTGATCTCTACTTTGCCTTGGTACTCTACGGATTTTATTGTTGAAGTTTCTGGCAGAATCCATAGTCTGAGTCCGAGTCCTTGATCAGATGAGAGCCAGGATAGAAGCGAGAGCATAATTGGTCTTTGAGTACTAATGAATTTTTAAAAAATTAAGGACAATTATGCAACCCTCTGGATTTTAAGACAAATTTTGCTTTGATCTTGTGCTGCTGACAGCTTTACTGTTGGGATATCTCCAGTATGAGATTTTTAAAATATTTTTTTACCTACAAGTCCTCATTTTAAACTTTCATATTGAAGGCAGGATTTACAGAGAAAGCATTACCCTTGGCTATTGAATTATGAAGTTAAAAACATGGGGTAAGAAGCACATACACTTGGGACGTCATGATAGGAGCTCTGCTACTAATTTTTGACGAGTCTTCATCTAAATACTGTAATAATAAGCATGTTGTTTTTTAAAAAAAAAAATGACTACAGACTCAAAATAGTTTTCAAGGCAAAGATAATTGTGTTTAACTCTTTAAGGAACATTTAATTTCCAAGTGAGAAAAAGCAATTAAGAAAGCAGGTGTGTCAAATTTCAAGCTGCAGGGCTGAAAACAAGATCAAATATCATGAGACTGCAAAAAGAAGAGGGGCCAGTGCCCATAGCAGAGCCTAGAGACGTAGCTGAAGGGAAGCTTGGCAGCAATTCAGCTGGCTTAGCTCAAGCAAGCAGCCAGTTCCTCAGGAGGCTTCCAGAAGGACAAGTACTCTGGCAGAGGATGAACTTGGCTTAATTTCCTCAAGATGTTGCCAAAGAAAACTTTCAGCACACATACACACACACACCATGGAGAAAGGTCATTCTTCTGGATTTTTTTTCTCCTTCAAATGAAGATTCCCTCAGCTTGAACTGTGGCTTCCTAGGTATAAAGAATTAATCAAGGAGTTACCTGTTCCAACATGGGATACAGCCTTAAGACAGAGATGCAGGTGGTGCTGTGGTCTAAACCACTGAGCCTCTTGGGCTTGCCAAACAGAAGGCCGGCGGTTCGAATCCCCACAAAGGGATGAGCTCCCGTTGCTCTGTCCCGGCTCCTGCCAACCTAGCAGTTTGAAAGCACGCCAGTGCAAGTAGATAAATAGGTACCATGGTGGGGGGAAGGTAAACGCCGTTCCCGTGCGCTCTGGTTTCCTTCACGGTGTCCCGTTGTGCCAGAAGCAGTTTAGCCATGCTAGCCACACAACCCGGAAAGCTGTCTGTGGACAAACACTAGCTCCCTCAGCCTGAAAGCGAGATGAGCACTGCAACGCCATAGTTGCCTTTCACTGGACTTACTGTAAACGTCCAGGGGTCCTTTACCTTTTCAGTGGTACCTCGGGTTAAGTACTTAATTCATTCCGAAGGTCCGTTCTTAACCTGAAACTGTTCTTAACCTGAAGCACCACTTTAGCTAATGGGGCCTCCTGCTGCTGTCTGTTCTCATCCTGAAGCAAAGTTCTTAACCTGAAGCACTATTTCTGGGTTAGCGGAGTCTGTAACCTGAAGCATATGTCACCTGAAGTGTATGTAACCCGAGGTACCACTGTAGTACATACAGCGGAAAAGTAAGACTGTCTTCTGTTCCCACACTCTTCCCAGACGGGCATGTGATTTACACCAATCTCATCTGCAGCAACAGAGTTGTGAAATACTAACACAGTGGTTTGTGTTTACTGTTTGTGTTTCTGCGCAATTCTTAGACTGTATAATCTCAGAAGTTGGGAACAGTCTTTGTAGCTGTTTGTCACCTGAAAATGGAAACAGCAGCTTCAAGCCGGTTATGTGAGTTAATCACCAAAAATGCATTGATCAATAACACTTTAAGAACAAGATTTCTTCTCAAAAGCAGCAACACGTAAAGGTTTTTAAGTTAGCACTTATGTCAACAAGTTCCAGGCAACAAGGAAACTGTTGGTTAGAAGGCAGAAACAAATTTAGTTTAGCCAGGAATTAAGAGAATGCCCACAGCCATAATGAAGTCCAATTGTTCAATTGTAAGTATCTTAACTTGATACTAAATCCTTCTTAATTCAATATGCACCTCCTAATAAATGTTGCTTTGTACTGCAGTCTCATTACAGCTGTTTAGGCACAGTACCTTAAGACTCTGCTGACCTCAACAAGTGACCATCTCTCTCTTGCACCTTAAAACATACTAGCAAGATTTTGAAAGCCTTCCAAGCATTTCTGGCTCATATCTCTGTGCTTTGGTAGAGCATCGCAGTTGTAAATAATTAGCTGCCCAAGTCCATCAGGAACATCAGAGACAACACTAAATCTGTGAGCTACCCTGGCTTTGTTCCAATTTTTCTTTTAATTATAAAATTCCAGAAAAAGATAGGGAAAATGTATTCCCAACAGAAGCAAAGTCAGCAAACTGGGGGGAAGGATCTACCACTATCAGAGTATCGATTTCAACTGGAAAAATCACTTAAGAACCATTGCGTCATCTCCCCTGAAGTTAGCAGATATTAATGTCATGTTTACTTTGAAATATTTATATCCTATCTCTTAATTAGACAAGGAAATAGTCTGGCACAAAAAGGTTGCCACATGCACAACATTCAGACCTTGTGAGAGGTTGCATCAGAATGCCCCTCAAGCTATGTTTTTATGACTTCCTGAAGCCACCATAATGTACTGATCCCCACACAGGGCACTAAGCCAAGGTACTACTACTAATAATAATAAGAAGAAGAATTTTCAGTGATCCCATTGAAAAGATCTATTAAAAAGCAACTGTACAAAAAATATGCAAAATAACTAAGCAAGTATTAGAAGTCACCCCAGAACTGGCCCTACTAAACATCTTCCAAGATAACAGCGCCTACTCACATCACAAAGAGCTCATAACCCACCTACTCTCAGCAGCCAGAAGCATCATAGCCATACACTGGAGAGACCTGTCAGGAGCAAGCATGGCCCAATAGTATGGGATACAGCCTTATTAGAACAACTAGCCAATAAACTGAAACTGACATGGGGACAAATGGATGAAGAAGCCTTCACCCCAGTATGGCTCCCCTTTATCACATACACAACCCAACAAGACAACGACAAGAATCCACCAACATCATACAAATCAATATGGCTAACCTGGTTCAAAAACACCCACCCGCCCCACTCACACATGAAAACAAAGCTCACCACAGCTAATCACAAATGAACAACCACACCCTAGGCCAACCCCAACCTCTCTCACCACCAAAGGAACACAAGTGAATAGTAAAGAGAACCGGCACAAGCAACGCTGACACAAAACCCCACACATAGAATAAGTAAAACAGAAACATCACCACCCGACTCCACCCCCTCACCATGGCCCCCTCCACCCCTTTCCCCCTTTTCTTCCTAATGTAACACAAATGTCTCAACAAATGAAACTGATCTGTAGAAAATGTAACTTGAAAAAAGAGACCTTGCATATACTTTTGTAAACCAAGAAATCTTTAATAAAAAATAGAGGTAAAGTAAAGGTACCCCTGCCCGTACGGGCCAGTCTTGACAGACTCTAGGGTTGTGCGCCCATCTCACTCAAGAGGCCGGGGGCCAGCGCTGTCCGCAGACACTTCCGGGTCACGTGGCCAGCGTGACAAAGCTGCATCTGGCGAGCCAGCGCAGCACATGGAAACGCCGTTTACCTTCCCGCCAGTAAGCGGTCCCTATTTATCTACTTGCACCCGGGGGTGCTTTCGAACTGCTAGGTTGGCAGGCGCTGGGACCGAGCAATGGGAGCGCACCCCACCGCGGGGATTCGAACCACCGACCTTTCGATCGGCAAGCCCTAGGCGCTGAGGCTTTTACCCACAGCGCCACCCGCGTCCCTTAATAAAAAATACGTTTTATAAAAAAGAGTAACTGTACAAAAAGGAATGGTTGCATAAAGAAGAACTATTTGGCAGGGGGCGCCAAATTTTTGTCCTTGCTCAGGGTGCCATATTACCAATGTCCACCCATGCCACAACTTTCCTGTCTGTGCTACACCTGCTTCCTTCACTCCTGATCTTTGCTAGTTGATTCTAAGCACACTGAGCTTGAAGTGCTTAGAATCTTCCCTGTTTTCAGGAACCCACATTCCTAGTCATAGGGAGATTCTAAGCACATTCAGCTGATCATAAATAGAAACCCATTTCAGACCTAGCCAGCAGGGCTGGAGTGGACATGGCCAGCACACATGTTCCTTGCCCGCCCACCCCTGAGGTCAAGTAGCAACTTTTTGGATACAACTGCATGGCATATTGAATCAAATTGGCAAAGTGAACCTTTCAAAGCAGCACTGATACATTTCTTTAATGACTTCTCAGACTTCCCCAGCAATGCTAGTCACAAGTGTGTTAGTCAGTGTTAAGTAAGTGAGGCAGTGATTGTATTCACTATTCATACACAGTGGGTTAGGTGCTGTATATAAATTATTACAGGTCTGTCCTGCAGTTCATTCTTAAGAAGCAGGTTGGATTCTCACTGCCGGTGTACACAGCAACAAAGTGCGCATTCACAATCAGGACCACTGGGTTATGAGCTCTCTTGTAAACTGCACATTGAGCAGCAGCTGAAGCAGGTGGAATAGCCAGAGGCAAGAGCCGGGTTGCTCACATTGACGCCTCTGGGGTCTGCCAAGGAGACAGATGTCATATCTTGCATCTGCAGCTCACAGATGACCAGCCACGTGCTTTGGAAGGCCAAGAACACTGTGAAGGAAACATTGCATTGCTGATGGATTTTTTTTTGACCAAAAATTAATGCCATGATTAGAAAGCTCAAAATGCTTGCTGGAACTTGTAGAATAGTGCTTCTCTGCACTCCCATTTTTCTTCTGCCCTAAAGAGATCACAGATAATTTAATAAATATTAGCCCTTTTCAGATGTGGTTGCAAGGCTAAACATGTTGTGGGATGCCATCGCGGCATCATGGGAACAAAGGAAGAGCCCAGCTAGATCAGATCCTAGGCCCATCCTGTCCTGTTCTTATAACGGTGAACCAGATGCCCACAGGAAGCCCAGAAGCAGGACTTGAGTGCATCAACACTCTCCCAGCAACTGGCAGGGCCAGCCCACCCATGAGGCAAGGTGAGACGACTGCCTCAGGTAGCAGAATCCACAGGAGCAGCAAATCTGTCCTCCAAGGAATGCATCACATACTGCTGCTGCTGCAGTGTTGGCAGTGATAGCTTCGGTGCACTCCTTGGAGGTGAAATCTTCCCTCCCCCATGCCATATCTACAATGGCCTCTTGACCAATAGGAGGCACTTCTGGTCTCCTCTCACCCTTGTTCCCAATGTAGAGCTTCACTCACTTCTTCCTGGGGAGGGGGGTGTTACCATTTTGTGGTTCACCTCAGGTGCCAGCATGTTTTGGGCTGGTCCTAGCAACTGGTTTACTGCCTCCAATATAAAGCCATCCCCTCAGATATGTGCATTCCTTAAAATATATGTAGATAGTCCTCATGTGTAAAGCTTTGCTCACAAGGGCCTATGGTTATTGCAGATATTAGTATTATGCAGTTTGACTTCTTTTGGAAATGAACCATTGTCCAGACCCATAAAAGTATTATTCAAACCTTTAGTGGCAGAACTCTTCAAAAACAGAATATAAGCATCAAAGGTGCATCCCAAAATATCCATACGATGTCTTGTGCTGCTCAGCACAGGTTCAGCATCTTAGAAAATATGAAATAATCCAAACAGACCTAGAAGCAAAGGTCTGTCTCTCCCCATAGCCTGCTTTCCTGCCTCCATTGGCCTTATGTTGTTTACTCTCCTTTCAGGAGAACTTTCTTTACATCCTCACTCCATGGAGTCTGGGAGACAAAAACTAAAGGCAACTCCCTTTCAAAGTGGAGATTTGCAACCCAATACCTCCATCACATGATCTAAGGTTACAACACTCACATGTTAGCTGCCAAAGAGCAACGTTCTGTTATTTAATTATCAACTTAGCAAGAGCTCAGAGTGCTCTTAGAAAACTACCGTGGAAAAAAAACCCACTGTTAGCAATACATATTTAGTCATTTTCCATTTCAAACCTTTGTTAATGCACACATTTTCATTTCAGTGTCAATTAAACCAATTATACTGAACATAGGTTGGTTGGCCTGCTGCCACTGCCTCAGAGCTGCCCCCTGCACATGCACATTTAACCCTCGAATAACATCTCAAAGGGGCTATTGCGGGGATCTTGTTATCTACTCCGAAGAAGATTTGGGCTTCATTTCCTGTGCGCTTCAAACTTGAGTTACAAAATACAGTCAATTGTGCTGAAATAAAGTTCTAGGGGCCAAACTAGACATTATGTTTTGGCCTGGTATGACTCTTTTAAAAAGAAAAGGCTAAAGGTTAAAGCCCTCCAATTCATCTATGTCCTACCCAGAGCACAAGTAGACCTTCGCTCTAGGAACATGCTCCCTGCATCAGATAAACCATTTTCTTTTCTTTGGCCCAGGCTCCACTCCCTGAGCAATCCTCATTTGTGCCACTTCACAGGTTAGAGGTTGTACTTAGCTTCTTGAGCGTGATTTATGAGGCCTGGTTTTCCCATATTAATCCAGTCCAATGCAAGCATCAAATGTCATCAATATATTAGGGCTGTGTGATATGCGGTCTTGCTTTGCAACTTGTTATTCTTTTTTATCCTCAGCTGGGCAATACCATTTTTTTAGGGCCAGCCATAATGTCAAAATAGCAGCAAGCTTTCTAGTCTCTCTCCAGGACATTTCATAAGGCCAGATGTGACACAGAACAGGGAGCGGAACGATGATCTGTAACAGTCAGCCTTTACGCTTTGAGAAACAGCAAAGTAGCCATTGCTTTAGCCCAGAGTCCTAGGTATGTGGCTTGGTATCCGAGACTCATCCAGTCTTCAAACTGTACCTTGGAACTGACTCTAAAAGCTAGACCAGCCAGCCTCATTTCTGTACTTAAAAATAAAATAAAATTCCCGCCCCTGTGCTTTGTGTAACATCTTGCCAGTTTTTTAATTTTTTAAAGTATTGCCCTAATGTGAATTTTGCATTTTCTTCATGTCTACCTTTGGGTTTGGGTTTTGTACCAGCCTTCATTGTGGTTTGTCACAGAAATGCCTATTATTGTAAGCTGCATGCGTTCTCCTACTTAGTCAGATCAGGATTGTTCTCAATCCTACCATCATAAGCTGCAGCGGGATAGGACTGAGATGCCAATATCTGAAGTCAAGGTTGATAGTACTCGGCTAAATAGAACATTGATTTTACTCTGTGTAAGGCATGTCCTTATATACCGAGGGAGTGAAAGATTAAGGTAAGCCACATGGACAATTTGTGGAGAGCCAGGGTGAACAGGAGATAGCAAAAGCAAAATGAAGAGAAAGAAGGGACTTGGAAAACTATGCTTCATCCCGACAACCTTTACACCAATTTGCCACCGAACTACATGTGACTATTTTAGACGTACCCTTTTAAAAACTGGAGCAGTTTCGGTCAAAGTAACCTCAGGTTGCTGTGATTTCTAAAGGGTCTGAAAGTACCCTCTGCAAGGAAAGCAATGATTTTAAACTTTAAGATAAAAAAAAAGAAGTAGTCTTGGGTCTGCGGTGAAGTAGAGAAGTTGTAAATGTTAAGAGAGTAAAACGGGGAGCTGTGTGTGTCTGTGTGTGAATCAATCAAAAGTGCTATTACATATACGGTATGGAAAATATTGAGCATTACCCCTTTCTAGAAATAACGCTTGCCTGTCAGGTAAAATAAAGAGGGGGAAAGACTTGAGCGAAACTATCACAAAGACTGTGCACAGCAAGCAGAGCAAGTAGACCAAGAATGTAAGGAGATTTGGGGAGGGAGGTGGAGGGGGTGATGGTAAAGATCAATAAACCTGCAGCAAACTTCAGAATGTAGTACTCTGCTAGGAAGTGTGTGGGTTTTTCTTCCCCTCAGAATATACACTTGTGTGAGGGAGAACAAAGTGGTTTATCATATGACAAAAGGATCGGCTCCCCCAAACATTTCTAAAGCATGTCAAATTATTTTTCACCTTAGACAAGGCAGAAGCAATTGAAGAAAAGAAATATAAGTAGTTGTTGAGAGTGGGGTGGGGTGGAAAAACAAACCTTTCCTAACAGCACAGAATAAATGGAGAGAAACAAGGTTTTTGATAATGCTTTCCTCAATAACACAGAGGGGGAAAATACCGGTGGCTTTTTTTAAATCATCCTACTGGTAAAGTACAAAAACTAGGACAAAGTGCTTCACAAAAGCAATTAGATGCTTTCAGTTAAGATGACACACTCAAAGGGCTTATTCACACATAGCATGTCATGAGAGATAAGATGGCAGACAAGCAGATGCTATGGCCCCACTAGAAGACAGCAATTTCCATGCTCACCTGTCTTTGCATCTTTCTACACTTACCATTTTTGGTGGTATAGCTCAGAGGCTTTCAACCTTTTTGAGTCCACGGCTCCCTTGAACAACTGCATTGTACAAAAACAAGAGTGGGTGCAAGCCTGGGCAGGACATAGGCGTCCTGACTGTGACAAAGGTGACCTGTGTGCTTGCTTACTACTACAAAAAAACCCTGAGTTTTGTGAAAAATCTGAAATGGACCTGTAATATTTTCATCTGTGTGGCATTTGTACAAGTATTGTTCTAGCTGCGGGCAGCATGGACACAGCAACAGGTGCTCCAGTGGTTTCACTGGCAAAGGAACCTATTCATTCCATCCCAACCTTGAATCCATGTGGTGTCGGTGTTCTAGCTGCTATCTTATCCACAATCGTCAGCTAAAATTTGAGAAGCTTGTACAACTTGTCTTTTGTCGGTAAGCACGCTTGCAAATGAATAATACACATTTTAATGGCACCGAGGAACTGTGCTTTATTATTATTTTACAAGCTAAATCACAGTTTAAAACTTTAATATGCTATGAATTAATCAGAATAGTAAAAGGAATTATAAATAATCACCCAGACCCCATATTTTTTCTTATTCTTAAATACAATATTCACAAAAGAAAGAAGAAGACTACAGAGTTCCCACAGAGTTTCAAATTCTCATGATTTATTCTTTTTAAAAGAAAGTGTACTTTGGTTTTCTTGTCCAATTCTGCATATAAACATACTCTTAGAATTTACACTATCCCAAACATCTGTTGGTACAGAATGTCTCAGATTTTATTTTTAATCCAAATAATCAAGATTGTACATTTTAAGGGCTGTCACGTGGAAGATAGAGCAAGCTTCCCCCCCCCCTCCTGTTCTGGAGGGTAGGACTCAAACCATGGATGCAAGTTACAAAAAAGGAGATTCCGACTAAACATTGGGAAGAACTTTCAGACCACGAGAGTTGTTCAACATTGGAACAGATTTCCACCAGAGGTGGTGGACTCTCCTTTCTTGGAAGTTTTGAAGCAGAGGTTGGATGGCGATCTGCATTGCAGGGGGTTGGACTAGAGTGACGACCCTGTCAACAAAGGACACTAGTCCCACTTCACAGAACACAGTAACACAAACATCCTGTCCCCGTCACTTCCCACTCTGTGGAGTCAAAACATATACCGTCATGTGAAAGACAACAATCCCATGACTGCAATCATGGAGCAGGAATTCTAACAGTCCATTCCAACTCTGCAGTTCTATGACTCTATGATTCTATGATATGAAGATGAGAGGGAGGGAGGGAGGGAGAGAGAGAAAGAGAGAGAGAGAGTTTGGATTTGATATCCCACTTTATCACTACCCTAAGGAGTCTCAAAGCGGCTAACATTCTCCTTTCCCTTCCCCCCCCCCCCACAACAAACACTCTGTGAGGTGAGTGGGGCTGAGAGACTTCAGAGAAGTGTGACTGGCCCAAGGTCACCCAGCAGCTGCATGTGGAGGAGTGGGGAATTGAACCCGGTTCACCAGATTACAAGTCCACCGCTCTTAACCACTACACCACACTGGCTCAGGTGGGGGAGCTGTGGTCCTCCAGATATTGCTGGACTCTTATCTCCCATCTACCTCAGCCTATCCAGCCTGTGGTCTGGAATGATATGGGGTTGTAGTCCAACAATATGCGGAGGGCCACAGCTCCTCCCCCCCCCCCCGGTTTAGAAGGGGGGATATTATTACATCGTGTTCTGCTATCATCTAGTACCAAGATCCTTTGGCTTCCTTTCTTTCCTAAAGCTCCATCAGTGTTAAGTTTATTTTAAAAATATGCTTCATTTATTGAATATATGGGGGGGGGGGTTGTGTACACTTAAAAATGTTGGCAGCATTAACATCAATTCAACAGCTTACGTAAGTTTTGATGGATGTAATAATGGAATAGTGAATGGTTTAGTTTTTGTAAAATATGCAAGGATTTGTGATATACAAAATGAAGGGAAGTCATTGATATTTTAAGGATGTTTAAATAAGTATTCTAAATTGTAAAACAGAAAATGTAATAAAAATTATGTACAAAAAATTAAAAATTAAAATATGCTTCATTCCCAATGATCATTTTTAGTTATCCCTCCTTTTTTTGGTCACTTCTTCCTCCTTTGACAGATGCTGCCAGGAACATCAGAACCAAGGCTCTGGGAGAGCAGCAATATGTTCTGTTAGAAATGTCATTCATGTAAACCCCTGCGATGCCTAGTAAGCCCACACAACAACAAGGCTCAGCAGTGTGCAGCGGCTTCCGTGCTGTTTTGCTCTTTAACACAGTGCAATGATTGCCAATTTGAAAACACAACCGGGTCTTATCCTGTCAATCCCACAGTACAGACTGATAGAACATACTTCTTCTTTTTATTATGGTTGATATTTGTCTCAAGCAGACACAGGTCAAAGATTCACTGCGGAAGACTGAAATCCCAAACAAGCCCCTACGTGGGAGAGCTTTGAAGTTGACAGAGCTATCTGGGATGCTCCCAGTGGCCCTGAAGCTAAAATGGGGAGGGTTTATTATTCAGATGAGATAAGACCAAAGTTCTTCCCGATGCCTTTTGTCAGGCTACGACCGCTGATTAGTAAAACAAAAAGTAACTCTGATTGCGCGAATGCGATTAACATTTTTAAAATGTAAATAACAGCTGGGGAGCAACATCTGAACCACAGGGAGTGGAGAGGAGTGGAACTCACCACAGTGATCCTGACAAGGATTACCGCCCCCAAGTTTCTGTTTGCATCAGGGAGCTTTGTGGAGCAAGGAGTGCTGTTTATCAGCACCACACCAGGGTTGAATTTCCCCACCATACCTCCCATTGTCCCATCATCCCCCCTACGGCTGCTGTTTATGTATCTTTTTTAAAATATCCATTAATTGCATTCACTCAGCTGACGTCACATTTAGCTTGGCTCCAGGGTGTTGCTGCAGCTCACGCCTGACAAAAGCATCTTCCGTCCTTGAATCCTTATTGTTTTAACCTATGTGCTCGGCACCGTAGGAGCCAACTCCTAGGGCACGAGGTTCCTTCACACACACACCCCTCAAGTTGATGGGCATTGTCATTCAAATGGTGTGCATGGGCCGTGACTTGCAATCAATTATGTAAGGCGTAGCTTACCTGGAGCCCCCCAATATTTTGTTCAATGGTGCTCGGCTCCAGTTCCCCACCCGCCATTGCTACTGCTTCCTACTTCCTAGGGTGTACAGCAGGCATAGGCAAACTCGGCCCTCCGGACATTTTGGGACTACAGTTCCCATCATCCCTAACCACTGGTCCTGTTAGCTAGGGATGATGGGAGTTGTAGTCCCAAAACATATGGAGGGCCGAGTTTGCCTATGCCTGGTGTGCAGGATAGTGTCAGTTCACTTCCTCACCAATCATATTTAGCTGTGTTATGAAATCACTGTAGGGATGTGGGTGGCGCTGTGGGTTAAATCACAGAGCCTAGGACTTGCCGATCAGAAGGTCGGCAGTTCAAATACCTGAGATGGGTTGAGCTCCCATTGCTCGGTCCCAGCTCCTGCCCACCTAGCATTTCGAAAGCACATCAAAGTGCAAGTAGATAAAAAGGTACCGCTCCAGTGGGAAGGTAAACAGCGTTTCCGTGCGCTGCTCTGGTTCGCCAGAAGTGGCTTAGTCATGCTGGCCACATGACCTGTACGCCGGCTCCCTCAGCCAATAAAGTGAGATGAGCGACGCAACCCCAGGGTTGGTCACAACTGGACCTAATGGTCAGGGATCCCTTTACCTTTACCTATGAAATCACTGACAGCAAGTGAGAACATGTGCCCCATGGAAAGTACTAAATGGCAGCTTACTAGGCATGCCTTCTACAGCCGCCATTTTGCCAAGTCCTTGGCATTTTGCCAGGTCTTTGAGAAAGAGAAGTGTTGATATGCAGCCCCACATCTTACTGAACTGGAGACAACAGCTGACTTAGACTTCATTCTCCCATGGGGCTTGTTGCTTTAGTTCACCTGGTTATAATGCAAGTGGTTTTGTTCTGATTTCTAATGTTCTTTTACATTGCCTTCCTTTCGTCCAAGTGGCATGTGATCAGTTGGCGTGCTAGCTCCCTTTGATATTTATTTGATACTGAGTAAGAGATTATTGCAATCAATACCCAATGTCTAAGTGCCCTGCCAGTGTTAAATTTATGCCACTTTCTCTGGAGTGAAAGCAAAGATCATCAAATGAAGGTTGCATGTATAAAAGGAGGAAGGAGACCCTGTCTCTCCAGTGTGCAGGTGTTTTCACAAATATGCCCTTTCCCGGCTATTGCCTGTGACAAAGGTCTTCTGATAAGGTTGTGGGACTTTGTCTCACCTAATTTCCTTTGGCAGCCTGAGAAAGGTTTTTTGGTTTTTTCCTGCAAGATGATTGATCTCTGGCTTTTCTAGATATTCTCATTTTTTAGCCGCTATTGGACATACTTGAATAATTTACAGTCCCTGCCACAAAACTGGCAGCTCTTTTCAGTAGTCGCTGATTTATTGCACCTAACAGAACTGTGGCTTTGGTTCGTTCTCTAGTCTATACAAAAGCAACATGTGGTTAAAGAGGACAACAATATATACAGTGGGAGATTTAAAACTTCACTTATTTTTCGTCTTCTTGGTAGCAAGTAAAGGCTGATTCTCACATGCAGAACCATCACTTAGAATTGTAGAATTGGAAGGGAGCCCATTTAATCATGCGATGCCATAGAAACATAGGAAGCTGGTGATGGAGAAGAAGCAGGAAGGACAGGTAAAAGGTATGAGAGGCTACCATATGTGGTGGCATTGTAAAATTATTTTAAAAGCCTGAGAAGTGATATACACTCATACCTTGGGTTACAGACGCTTCAGGTTGCGCGTTTTCGGGTTACGGATGTGCTGAAACCCGGAAGTACCAGAACGGGTTACAGTGGATGTTTTATTGTTGTTGTTGTTGTTGTTGTTTTAAAATTGGTTGGCCAATTGGTGTTAAAGAAGGATAGAACTTTCTTTATGTATGCTACAACAGCAGCAAGAATACTTATTGTGAAGTATTGGAAGACACAAGAATTAACCACTCTGGAAGAATGGCAGATGAAGGTGATGGACTATATGGAATTGGCGGAAATGACTGGCAGAATCCCAGACCAGGGAGAAGAGTCAGTGGAAGAAGATTGGAAGAAATTTAAAGACTATTTACAGAAACATTGCAAAATTAATGAATGTTAGAATGATGCTGGATTGAAGTTAAGTGGGTTTTTTAGCAGCAATGTTAAGGAGTATGTAAAAATGGATTGTTAATGGGTGATAATTTAAAGCTTTAATATATTAAAATAGAAGAGTAAGATAAAATTAAAGAGGGAAAGGATTTGCTGAATTAACCAACTGAATTGGAATACAAGAAGGGGAGGTGTGAGGAGGCCAGAGAAACAAGTAAATGAAAGATAAGTTTTGGAAAGACTGATTTGTTTTTAACTGTTTTTATTTTGTATTTTCTCTTTCTTTTATTTTTTTCTATTTTTTTAATATTTGTAATATGTTGAAATGTCAATAAATATCTTTTAAAAAAAATAATACAGTGGATGTTTGGGTTGCAAACATGATCCGTGCGGAAGGCACATTCGCAACCCACAGCGCCGCATCTGTGCACACGCGGGTCATGATTGGGTGCTGTTGTGCATGAGTTTAGTGACACCAGAAGCCTTTCTACTTGGAATAACAGGTTTGGAATTGCCCAAGAAAGATGTTAGATTGTTTTTGTATGCCACAACTGCAGCTAGAATTTTGCTGGCCAAAAACTGGAAATTGCAAGATGTACCAACAGTGGAGGAATGGCAGATGAAGATGATGGACTTTTTGGAGCTAGCCAACCTGACTGGAAGAGTCCGCAACCAGAAGGAGGAGGAGTATCAAGAGGAATGGAAGAAATTTAAAGATTATTTAGTTAAATATGTTAAGATAACTTAAATAGAATTACTTGTGAGTAAGAGATTGGCCTAGGATTAAAAATGTGATGTTGTAGAATAATATGGATAAAAGTCAAAATGAAAAGAAAGAAAGATGTTAATTGACCAAGTAAATATTATATGAAAATAGTTCATATTGGCTCCCAGTACATTTCCAAGCACAATTCAAAGTGTTGGTGCTGATTTTTAAAGCCCTAAACGGCCTCGGTCCTGTATACCTGAAGGAGCGTCTCCACCCCCATCGTTCTACCCGGACACTGAGGTCCAGCACCGAGGGCCTTCTGGCGGTTCCCTCACTGCGAGAAGCCAAGTTACAGGAAACCAGGCAGAGGGCCTTCTCAGTAGTGGCGCCCTCCCTGTGGAACGCCCCTCCCACCAGATGTCAAAGAGAACAACAACTACCAGACTTTTAGAAGACATCTGAAGGCAGCCCTGTTTAGGGAAGCTTTTAATGTTTGATGTATCACAGTATTTTAATATTCTTTTGGAAGCCGCCCAGAGTGGCTGGGGAAACCCAGCCAGATGGGCAGGGTATAAATAATAAATTATTGTTGTTGTTGTTGTTGTTGTTGTTGTTGTTTTGGAAAACTGCTACAATGATTCATATGGAAAATCAGCCAGAGGGACTTGAGGAAGTCACCCAACAATGATAACAAAACTGGGTTTGTTACAGTCAGGATAAATGTTTGTATGTTTGTTTTTGATGTTTTCTTTTTATGTTTGTTGTTACGTTTGTTATAAAGTAGAAAATTAATAAAAATAAAATAAAAAACAAAGCGTGATTTAGCACTTCTGTGCTTGCACAAGTGCCAAAACCCGGAAGTAACCCATTCCGGTACTTCCGGGTTCGGAGCGGTGCGCAACCTAAAAATGTGCAACCTGAAGTGTCTGTAACCCTAGGTATGACTGTAGTTCTGGGTTTCAGTGCCTGGGCATGCACAGAAGCACTAAATCATGCTTTGCACACGCACAGAAGCGCCGAATCGCAACCCGTGCATGCACAGCTGTGGCGCTGCAGGTTGCGGACACTGCAGGTTGCGAACGTGCCTCCCGCACGGATCACGTTCGCAGCTCAAGCATCCACTGTATAAAGATTTGAAGAGAATGTTGAAAATGACATTTGTTTTTTAAAAAATAGAAGCTATGATTTTGAAAGGTACAGGACTTAATGGATTTACCATGCAAAAGACTTTGTTCCTTCATCTGAGAATGGATGCCAGGCCATCCCTATAGAAGGAAGAAGCCACAGCCAAAGAAGATGAAGGAGATTGGAAAAACATTTTAAATAATAATAATAATAATATTTATTAGAAGTTTAATAGTTACAGGGGGGGAAAGGGGAAAAAACAATAAAAAATTTAACAAACAATACATCAAAAATAAAAAGAAAAACAAAAAAACAATACATCAAAACAACAAGAAAAACAAAAACATTTAAAAACACATCCAATATTTCCATATCTTTACCTTTCATTTACTTGTTTCATCGACCTCCTCACACCTCCCTTTTTTGTATTCTAGTTCAATTAGCTATTTCAGCAAATCCTTTCCATCTTTCTCAATTTTTTGTTCTATAATTTATCTTAACACAATCTAACTTTAAATTTTCCACTTTGGCCCATTAACAATCAGTTTTTACTTAATTCTTTATAACATTTCTGCTAAAACCATATAACTTCATTCCAGCATTCTTCTAACATTCATTAATTTTGCAGTATTTCTGTAAATATACTTGGAATTTTTTCCAATCTTCTTCCACCGACTCTTCTCCCTGGTCTCGGATTCTGCCAGGAGATTGGCAAAACAAATTAAGGAACTATGCTGGACATACTAGACAATCTGAAACCCTAGAATGAAAAAGGACATTGTTTTCTTTTTTTAAAAAAAAGGAGGGGACATGTTTAAGGCATAATTAGCAAGCTTTGTGTATCGGCTTTTACATTAGTTGAACTTTAAAAGATCACTTGTAATAACATGAATAAGGTTTTAAAAATAGATAGTTAAGTATAAGATTTTGTGTACGTGTATAAATAAGTATAAAATAATGGAACCAAGAGGGGAGAGTTGAAGGGAAGTCAATTAATATGTATGATTTTGATTCTGGGGTGTGTGTGTGTTTTTGGTTTTGTGTTATTATAAAATTAATAAATTATATCTTAAAACAAGAAAGAAACATAGGAAGCTGAGCTATACTAACTCAAGCCATTGGTCCATCTATCTCAGTGTTGTCTACATACTGGCAGGGCTCTCCAGGATATCAGACAGAGGTCACAGCAAGATGCTCTGTCACTGAGCTGCACATCATTCCATGTGTGAATGAGCCATCACAGCTCAAACACTACAGACAGAAATTTCATGAGACTTCAGACACCAATGTTCATGCAAGGATTGCCGCAAGATTTTCCCCTCCTCCCCCCATGTGTTCCCTATGCCATCTCCAGATCTGCTCTGGAGGATTGGTGGAAACCACAGGACAGATTTCAAGGGGGTCATGCGGGAAGGAGAGCTGGAGAGCATTCCAGAGCATGGAGGCGAGGAGACCATTCACACCTTCCTAGCTACAAGTAATCAAGCAATGAGAAACCATGCATGTGTGAACATGTCCCAAGTTTCTGAATTATCTCCTTCCACTCCTTGAACTCAACAGAAATGTTTTGGTTGCTTAATTGAATTGAGTGTTCTGTAACAGAGCATGAATGGGGACTCTGTCACCCGCAAGATCTTGGTGGCCTCCCATCATTCCCAGCCAGGATGGCCGATGGCCAGAGATGTTGGGAGTTTCAGTTTAGGGCCACAGGTTTCCTACTCCATGGACATTTCCTAATTCACTCCAGGATTGCCTCATTACCTTCAAAGGACTCGCATCACCTTTAAAGAAAAGAAGTCTAGAAGTGAACTGGAGAATATCTAAGTTCCCTACAAGTTCCTTCATCTCCTCTGTTGGTTTAAGGCATTTATTCAATAAAATTCAGAGGTTATTCTCTCAGGATTGACACCCTGAACCAACATTGACTATACAGCAGGGAGTCATGGGGAGTAAGCAGCAAAACACCCTTGGATCTGAGCTATTCGCAAATGATCAGTGTCTCTCAAAGTAAACTCCATCCACTTTGTCAAACCGAGAGGTAACAATTCTACTGCTGTATTTATATCATACACACACAATTTAAGACACGCAAGTCAAAGTTTCGCCAGAGTTTGCTGTCTCACTTTTAGAAACTCGAGGCTCTGATCAACCCTTGAACATGTAAACAAGTCAGAGGCAAGGGAAATGTTACCGCAGGCCAAGTGATGTATGGAAATGACTGCTTAGGGTCAATTGAGTAGCTGTTCCATGTCTATTCAGGATCAACTGCTGTCAGTTGACACCAAAAAAACATTCTTTGGCAGTTCTGAGCTTAGTTAGAGCATAGCTAATTGGACTCAGTTCTGTGATGTTTATTTTATTCTTCAATTTCCTGCAGAAGCCTGTCAGTTGCTGAGCTTGCTGGTATACAGTGAGCTTGTTTTCTAATCAACACAAAGAAAGCTTTTTTAAAAAATAATTAGGATGGGTAACTAGAGGACTGTACTTTCATCACAGTTTAGGAATTATTTTGCATGGAATGCAAAAAATAATGAAGCAAATGGAGAACTGCTGATAGGAGAGCATGCAACTCCTTTAAAGAGATTTAAAGAGATTTGTGCAGGGTTGGGGATATAAGTTTGCGCCTCTGCTGTATATTCTTCAAGCAGGAGAACTTTCCCACCCATCCTTTTCGTAGTGAAGCAAACGGAAACAATCAGAGACTGGCAACATTTCACAGAAAAGATTCATTGCAAAGTTATTCACATACAAAGTTACTACCGTATTTTTCGCCCTATAGGACACACTTTTTCTCCTCCAAAAATGAAGGGGAAATGTGTGTGTGTCCTATGGGGTGAATGCAGGCTTTTGCTGAAGCCTGGAGAGCGAGAGGGGTCGGTGCGCACCGACCCCTCTCCCTCTCCAGGCTTCAGGAAGCTATCTGCAAGCCTTGAGAGCCTGGCGCGACTTCCCGCCGGGCTCCCAAGGCTTGCGGACATCAGCCTGCAGCCCAAAACCCGGGGAGCGCAGTGGAGCGCACCCCAGGCTTCGGGCAGATATCCGCAAGCCTGGGGAGACCGGCGGGGGTTCCCACCGGGCTCCCAAGGCTTGCGGACAGCACTGGCCAAGCAGATGCCTATGGGAAACCAGTGAGCAGACCATGAGCACAAGAGCCCTCTCCCCTTCTGCAGCTTCCAGCAACTGGTATTCAGAACCATTGCTGCCTCCAACTGTGCAGGTAAAGCATAGCCATTACAGCTAGTAATCATTGATAGCCTGCTAGTAAACATTGATTTTTTTTCCCCCAATCATCTTTTAACACGGTTTGGAAACTTCAGCCAGTGCAGAATTCAGCAGTCAGGTTGCTCACCGGAGCAAGATGGTTTGAGCATATTACACCAATCCTGGTCCAACTGCACTGGCTACCAATTAGTTTCCGGGCCCGATTCAAAGTGCTGGTTTTGACCTATAAAGCCTTAAACAGCTCAGGACCACAATACCTCAAGGACCGCCTCTTTCCATATGAACCTACCCAGACCCTGAGATCATCTTCAGAGACCCTTCTTGGTGTGCCTCCCCCTCAAGAGGTCCGGAGGGTGGCAACACGAGAACGGGGCCTTCTCTGCAGTGGCTCCCTGTCTGTGGAATGCTCTCCCCAGGGAAGTTTGCCTGGAGCCTTTATTATACACCTTTAGGCCCCAGGCAAAAATGTTGCTTTTAAACCAGGCTTTTGGTTGATCTGTTTTGCATCCTATGCCCTTTTAAAATGTGGCTCTTTTGGGGGGGGGGGCATGTTATTGGGTTGTTGTTTTCATTCTGTTTATATATGTTGTGATCTTTTCTGTGAACTACCGTAAAATAGTATTGTGAATATTCAGAACTACTGAATCAGCTAAGTGCTGGAGATGCAATGAGATCGCGGGTACATTCTTTCATATGTGGTGGACCTGTAAAAGGATAAAAGAGTATTGGGAAATAGAAGAAGAGTTTGGATTTGATATCCCGCTTTATCACTACCCGAAGGAGTCTCAAAGCGGCTAACATTCTCCTTTCCCTTCCTCCCCACAACAAACACTCTGTGAGGTGAGTGGGGCTGAGAGACTTCAGAGAAGTGTGACTGGCCCAAGGTCACTCAACAGCTGCATGTGGAGGAGCGGGGACGCGAAACCGGTTCCCCAGATTACGAGACTATCGCTCTTAACCACTTCACCACACTGTTTTCCCCCAAAAAACCCAGAGTCCTTTCTGTTGGCGATAATTCAGAGGGAAATTCCCAGGTGTCAAAAAAGCCTATTTATGTATGCTATTACTGTGGCCCGTGTTTTATTAGCCCCAAAATGGAAAACGAACGAGGTCCCAACCAAAGAAGAATGGCAACTTTAACTGATGGAATATGCGCAGCTTGCAGACCTAACTCATAGAAGAAGAGAACAAGAAGAACATACATGTCAGGGAACTGCCATCGGAGCCAGAGGGAGAGGGAGGGCTCCAGAGGGATTCCGGAGAGCGTCCCAGGAGGGAGAGAAGCAGCACATCTTCTGGGGAAGGAAATCAGCATAGCACCAGTGGAGAAGGGGGGCAGAAGGGGGAATCGGCGAGGTGGCTCCAGGACTCCTCGCCAGGGACCAGCAGGGAGAGCACGGGTCCTCCAATGCGCACACCCTCCCTGCGCAGAAGGCTTCCGCGCAGGGAGAGTAGGCGGAGACTAGGCGTCAAAGAACTTTTATGCTGGAAGAAGTTCAAGAAATGCCCACTGACGGATTCTGCCAGCGATTGAGACAGCCACGGGTGAGTGGCTGTCTGGACAGGAAAGGTTCACTCAGGCAACCCACCCAGGTGTGGCACCGATTTACGCACGAGCAACCCCTAGAACCATTACAGCACGTTTAAAGAATATTGGAAAATGTTTATTGAATATATGGGGGAAATTGTGTACACTCGAAAACGTGGACAGCATTAAGATAAATTCCACAGTGTGAATAAGTTTGGACAGATGTAATAATGGAATACTGAATGGCCTAGTTTATATAAAATATGCAGGGATTTATGTTATGCTAAATGAATCACGGAAAGAGAAGAAAGAAAGTCGCTGATGTTTTAAGTTTGTTTAAATGACTATTTTCAATTGTAAAACAGAAAAAATTAATAAAAAATAATGTTTTTTTAAAAAAAGCACAGAGAGGGAGAAAAACATTTTACTTCTGGAATGTGGGGACTATGCCTGCTCCTGAGTGTTAATGTAGAAGCCAGGATATTGTATAATGTTTCATGGAATTCTGATAGGGGGTCTGTTTGAAAAGCATTTTCTGTTCCAGACAATATTCTTTGTTTTAGCAAAATATGTCGAGTTTTGCTTCACAACTTGTTCCAACAGCCTTTAATCCCGCAAGTTAATATAATCATTTTGTTGTTGTTGTTGTCTTGTTAGGAATACAACTGTTAATATTATTCAGCTATACACTGAATAATATTTGCCACTATGGAAAATTCTTTTTTTAAAAAAATACCCTACTTGAAACCTTTTGAGTCTAATTAATAACACAAGAGAACGAGTACAGGAAAAGAAAAGAAAGAAGAGAACAGAAGGAGGCTGATGAGAAAATTAAGTACATGCTAAGCTTGGCTAAGTTGTTGGCCAACAAGTGTGTTTCCACTTCCACTGAAGCACTTCATGTAACCGGACCTGATAATAACATATCTCCATGCTAAAGATTTGCCTGTGTGTGTGTGTGTGTGTGTGTGTGTTTAAGTGGGCAACCCCTGTTTTCATCTTTTACAGCACAATCCTATACCTATCTAGTCAGAAGTGAGCCCAGCTGTCTTCACTGGGCTTTACTCCCAGGTAAAGAGGTTTAAAGACTGTCTCAAGGCAAATCTTTAAAAAGGCCGTATAAACACTGACAACTGGGAAACATTGCCCTGCGAGTGCTCCAGTTGGAGAACAGCCTTTACCAAAGGTGTCATGGGCTTTGAAGACACTTGAACTCAGGACGCAAGGGAGAAACGTGCTAAGAGGAAGGCACGCTTGGCAAATCCACACCATGATCAACTCCCACCCAGAAACCAATGTCCCCACTGTGGAAGGACGTGTGGATCCAGAATTGGCCTCCACAGTCACTTATGGACTCACTGTTAAAACTGAGTTTATGGAAGACAATTTTACTCGGCTACGAGGGATCGCCAAAGAAGAAGACTCCCAGGTAAATAGGAAGAGAACTGCTGCTTTTAGCTCATTTTGAATGTTGAGATTCCAGGCAGTAGGTCATGCAAATTCATTTTGTATAATCAGATTCTTTTTCACACTTTTGTGTGATGAATTGGCTCCATACCTTTAAACCACAATTGGTCATGTTAAGTTGTGGATGAACATATCAGACGACACAGTGATTCTTCAAACAGCTCTTGTTTATTCACAGGCCAGAACAGAACTGAACTGAAGAGTTCAGCCAGCCTGCTTATATAGAGCTCCAGTACAACGCAACAGTAACCATTTTCTGTAACCATACAATCACTGAACGTCACTTTCCATCCCTTATTTGCATAAGTGGACCTGAGTGAAAACTATCTACAGTATCCCCCTGCTGGCCCAGGGTGAGAACTTCAGTACATAACAGGTCATAAGGTAGGACTGTGGGTGAATTGACATAGATGAGGTTTCTGACGGCCAATAGCAACAACAATATGACCTCTTTTAACCTAAATTAGTCTGCTGGAATGGAGAAAGCTAACCAAGAGTGACCTTTTGTGTGAAACGACTTTGCATTCAGTGCAGTTCTGGTACTGAAAGCAACTTGCTAGGCACAGAATGTGCTCTAAAGTACCTTTCAAATACTGCATGCATGTCTCTTAAACCTGGTTCTGATTAGAAGATCTTGGACTTCGAATTTAAAAAAGCAAAGTAGATTCAACATGCCTGAAGTATGCCCAGATCTGTCCTAAAATCCTTAAAGGATGACAATGTGGAGCGACTTCACATAAAAAATGACCATGGAAGCTGGCCCTTAATTCATGCTAATAATAATAATAATAATAATAATAATATGTTGCCCATCTGACTGGGTTGCCCCAGCCACTCTGGGCAGCTCCCAACAAAAAACAGTAAAAACACAATACAACTTCCCTGAACAGGGCTGCCTTCAGATGTATTTTTAAAACTCACATAGCTGTTTATCTGTTAGACATCTGCTGGGAGGGTGGGCGCAACTACTGAAAATCTAAATTAAGCAAGCCAGTTTGCTTTCCACCCCCCTTCCTACAACAGTACTACCCAAGTTCAACACCAGCTCTACTTTGTTCATTTGCTTGCCAACTAATTTTCCATGTGATACTGCTCTTTTCCAAACCAATTTTAATTAACGACTCATATAAGATGGAGAGTTGTGTCAAATGCTTCATCTGGTAATTCTACGGTTTGATCAAACAAAGTCAATTTGGCTGGCTTAATTTGTGAGATTTAAAAATAAAATAAAAACCACAAACACAAAAATCAATGGGTCTATTACCCTGCACTTGTTTAAAAGAGCCTGTTCATATTTGTCGCATTTTATATGAAAGGAAGAAAATAGGCTTGCTGGTTGCTAATAGCTAGAGGTGTCCGTATTTCTTTCTCTGAAATAGATCGATACCAAACCACATGTACAGTTTTCCAGGCCTTTGGTCTTCCTGACACTTCAAACATTATGTCCTCTTAATGATCTGAATATATGTGACTATTCCAAGGGGTCAGCATTCACATTAAGCCATTTGTGCATGAGAAAATGTGCTCTCAAGGCGCATGAGCTTAAACATGATTTGGATGTGAACACATGAATGCTTTTCCCTTCTAAATGTAGTTAGCACTAATCTTTGGCTGCGTGTACCAGAGTTGGCTCAGCCATTAGGCAAGGTGAGACCTCTGCTTCAGGAGTTAGAAGCCCCCCAGGCAGCATGCCCATGGGGGTCCAGCCTGCCCCACTGCCTCCATCAGCAACAGAGACACATCACCACCCTCTGCACCAATTTTGGGCAGGATTGCATCCATTTTGGGCAAGATCTTTGGGTCCATTTGGGCAAGATTTTGCCAAAACACACACAAAATCTCATCCTAAATCAGTGCGTTGCCTGCCAACTCTCCAATTCTATTATTCTATTTATGTGATGCTCAGCATAGCAAAATTGCGTATTTCTAATGTCTTGTTCTAATGTTCTAATGTCTTGTTAGGACACGGGTGGTGCTGTGGGTTAAACCACAGAGCCTAGGACTTGCCGATCAGAAGGTTGGCAGTTCGAATCCCCATGACGGGGTGAGCTCCTGTTGACGGTCGCAGCTCCTGCCAACCTAGCAGTTCAAAAGCACGTCAAAGTGCGAGTAGATAAATAGGCAGGAAGGTAAACGGTGTTTCCGTGCACTGCTCTGGTTCGCCAGAAGCGGCTTAGTCAGGCTGGCCACAGCTCCCTCGGCCAATAAAGTGAGATGAGCACCGCAACCCCAGAGTCGGTCACGACTGGACCTAATGGTCAGGGATCCCTTTAATGTCTTGTACTCTGTATTTTTATTAGAAGCGGAAGATGTACCTGGTTTCCCAAGTACGAATCAAGTTGGGCAAGAGGAAAATGTTCCATTATAGGCTATTGTCCTGTAGGTTTTTTCTCCCCTCAAAATATTTTCCTACACATCCTTAAACTAGTGGAAGATGCTAAAGGACCACTTTTCCCCACATGAATCCATTCTCTAAGATTGCCATCTGAGGCCCTGTTCCAGCCCCAGCACATTCACTAGGTGAGTGGCACCTGGAGAAAACACATATTCTGTGGTGGCAACTCATCTCTGGACCATCCCAGGAATGTTCATCGCAGCACCTTCTAATTTATCATTTGCATTTTTTTGGCCTTTGGTTAGTGACGTCATGATGCTTTGCATGATTCCTCTGCTGAGTTGTAAAACATCTTTGCTGATTTCATGTCGTTTGGGATCGATGTGTTTGAAATTGCTGTTTTACTGAAGGTTAAGCCATAGTGGATATAAACTTGAGGAGAGGCAGGACAAATAATTTCTAAAATAATTAACTAAGTCTACAAACTACTGTGAGCATTTAAATAAATAAATTTTGCTGTGAACTAGTCCTTCTCTATTTTGCAAAAACCATGGTTTTAGCTGAGCCGAGCCATGGGAAAGCACAATATTCCTGTTCCTCTCATCCTTTTCATTTTCAAGTCACACTAATATCATCACTAGATCAAGAAGAAATAATGTTTGATGCCTGATCTCATCCTCACCTTTGCCTGTCTTTCCCCCTTTGTCTGTCCTTCATTGCACACTTAGAGAAAGATAACTGCGATACCACACCATTTCAAGTAGTTATTCTCATTCTCTCACTCTGAAAATTCAGTAGGCAGCATGCCAACAACCAGTGTGTGTTGCAATTTCATTCTCTTCTGTATCACAGCACCCATGAAACCATAGAATCATAGAATCATAGAGTTGGAATAGACCACAAGGGCCATCGAGTCCAACCCCCTGCCAAGCAGGAAACACCATCAGAGCACTCCTGACATGGTTGTCAAGCCTCTGCTTAAAGACCTCCAAAGAAGGAGACTCCACCACACTCCTTGGCAGCAAATTCCACTGTCGAACAGCTCTTACTCTCAGGAAGTTCTTCCTAATGTTTAGGTGGAATCTTCTTTCTTGTAGTTTGGATCCATTGCTCCGTGTCCGCTTCTGTGGAGCAGCAGAAAACAACCTTTCTCCCTCCTCTATGTGACATCCTTTTATATATTTGAACATGGCTATCATATCACCCCTTAACCTCCTCTTCTCCAGGCTAAACATGCCCAGCTCCCTTAGCCGTTCCTCATAAGGCATCATTTCCAGGCCTTTGACCATTTTGGTTGCCCTCCTCTGGACACGTTCCAGTTTGTCAGTGTCCTTCTTGAACTGTGGTGCCCAGAACTGGACACAGTACTCCAGGTGAGGTCTGACCAGAGAAGAATACAGTGGCACTATTACTTCCCTTGATCTAGATGCTATACTCCTGTTGATGCAGCCCAGAATTGCATTGGCTTTTTTAGCTGCCACGTCACACTGTTGGCTCATGTCAAGTTTGTGGTCAACCAAGACTCCTAGATCCTTTTCACATGTACTGCTCTCAAACCAGGTGTCACCCATCTTGTATTTATGCCTCTCCAAACACCACTCTGCATGTTTGGAAAATTAACATCTGAACTGGATTTTCTGAAAGGCAAAATGTGGGGCAAGCTCAGCAAGCTCTGTGGCAATTAGGGAATATGGTAAAAAGAGAGAGAGTGAAGAGAAAAACAGAGCAACAAATGGAAAGATGAGGGTGGCAGCCCTACTACATTAGGAACCATTACATTAAAGGTAAAAGGTAAAGGACCCCTGGATGCTTAAGTCCAGTCAAACTTGACTATGGGATAAGGTGCTCATCTCACTTTCAGGCCGAAGGAGCTGGCGTTTGTCCACAGACAGCTTTCCGGGTCACATGGCCAGCATGACTAAAGCACTTCTGGTGCAATGGGATGCCATGACAGAAACCAGAGTGCACAGAAACGCTGTTTACTTTCCTGCTGCAGCAGTACCTATTTATCTACTTGCACTGGCTTGCTTTCGACCTGCTAGGTTGGCAGGAGCTGAGACAGAGCAACGGGAACTCACTCCATCACAGGGATTAGAATTGCCAACCTTCTGATCTGTGAGCCCAAGAGGCTCAGTGGTTTAGACCACTGCGCCACCCGCTCCCTACCATTACATCACACCGATGGTGATATGTGACCCTACACCTTCCATCAATGAGGGCCAGAAACTAGGATATAAATGTGCGGTGATCATTCATGATATGCCACTTATATGGCAAATGGCTTCTAAGAGATTTACAGCCATAAAATCAATCCATAATTAAAATGCAAAATAATATTAAAATATCCTCAATGGAAATATACACTAAACGGTTAAAAAAACCCCAGTTAAAACAGTTAAAACAATAAAATCACAAGTTCAGTTCAGGGGAATGCTTGCCTAAACAGGTGTGCCTTCAAGAGCTGGCAGAACGTCAACACGGATGCAGCCTTCCATATTTCAGCAAAGAACGGCATTCCACAACACCGGGGCCACCAGTGAAAAAGCCGAACTCCATGTTATCACAAGCTGACCACCATCAGGCCATGGCAAAACTGAATGCAAGAAAATAAATTGATAAAGCAGTCAGGCTTTTTGAAGACAGACATCTCAGCCACCTTTGCCAGATGTACCACACATTTCAAGCAGATGACTTTCCCTGCAGAATCCTGGGAACTGCAGTTTGTTGAGGGTGCTGGAAATCGTGGCTCTGTGAGGGGTAAACTGCAGTTCCCTGGATTCTCTGGGGGAAACCATGTGCATGAAATGTGGGTGTGTATGCAGCCCCAGAGAGCACCACTCTAACTCAGTTCTGGGCACCACAGTTCAAGAAGAACACTGACAAACTGGAACGTGTCCAGAGGAGGGTAACCAAAATGGTCAAAGGCCTGGAAACGATGCCTTATGAGGAACGGCTAAGGGAGCTGGGCATGTTTAGCCTGGAGAAGAGGAGGTTAAGGGGTGATATGATAGCCATGTTCAAATATATAAAAGGATGTCACATAGAGGAGGGAGAAAGGTTGTTTTCTGCTGCTCCAGAGAAGCGGACACGGAGCAATGGATCCAAACTACAAGAAAGAAGATTCCACCTAAACATTAGGAAGAACTTCCTGACAGTAAGAGCTGTTTGACAGTGGAATTTGCTGCCAAGGAGTGTGGTGGAGTCTCCTTCTTTGGAGGACTTTAAGCAGAGGCTTGACAACCATATGTCAGGAGTGCTCTGATGGTGTTTCCTGCTTGGCAGGGGGTTGGACTCAATGGCCCTTGTGGTCTCTTCCAACTCTATGATTCTATGATTCTATGATTCTAACCCTTGCCTTTTGCCCATCGAACACCCACATCTCTTTGTCAAGGGAAGCAGGAGAGGACTCACCTGACTATTACTGGTTAGGCTGTCTGATGCCACTGCTTCCGCCCTCCAGGGTCACACTTAAGAATCCCAATGTCCTCTGGTGTTCTTTCCCCCCTGCCTCTGCTTCTCTCTTGGTTTCCTCCAACCACTCATTTGTTCAGAAGTGCCTTCTGGGAATGAGTGCTGTTGGCTGACTCCCTCGGCAAGTGTCAGTAAGGCCAAAGTCAATGAGTGGAGGTGCCTTGGCTTCACTTCTACTGCATCTTCACTGCAACTCTCCAAAATAAGCCCTAACTTCCTTTAAGCACGTTTCCAACTTTTCCAGTTTGGACCTCCTGGCCCCCAGAGACCCCTCCTTCCTACTTTGATTTCACAAAAAATCAATTTAATAGAAATGCAAAATGCAGCACTTGGGTCAATTTGCATTTAAAGGTGAATTTTAAATGACCTTCCCTTCATCAAAAGAAGGCATCAGGTTTTTCTCTGACTAAAAGAGAGCCCAATCAAGAATTAGCCACTACAGTCCTAAATTCAATGACTCACAGCTTAAGGCTTGAATGAAATTTCTGATTCAACTAGGTCTTTTCTCCTTTTTTTCTTTCTTTTTTCTTTTTTAGAAAACATAAAATTACAGCTGTTCAGACACGACCTTTTCGTTCACCTTTGCCAAGAAGGGGAGATTGGACAGAGGCGATAATTAATAAGCTTCTCCCCTCCCCACGAAGGAAAGCTTTTTAGGAAAGGCATAATAGCCACTTTGTTGAGCTGATGAGAAGCACTCTTGCTGCAGAAGACAGCTCTAATTGCCGTAATAGAAGGTGTAGAAGGACTACTTTGGGTGAAAATGAAAAACAAGGAGTTGGCCACATGGGAATCATGCAAAACTAGGCAGCTCCCAGGAATAATGAAATCAGCTCGTTGTAGCTACCTCTTCAGTAAATATGGAACTACTGATATATTGTGCATCTGCTCAAAGAAACTGGCAGCACCTTAACTTTGCACTCTCACATATTGTGATATTGTCATCATTGACCTCTTAGAGAAAAGAGCATTCCCAGGCATAATGGGAAACTCGATTTTCCTGTTTTGAGGTATGTGCTTCAGTGAGCTCTGGGTTCTCTGTCCCGGTCTCTGTTCATTTACACAGCTACCTCACAGAAGAACACACCAGGTTCCCTGGTTACTATACAACAACTTGGACGGCTTGGCAAGTTGACTTACTGACAACAGGATTAACCCCTCAGTTCCACACTGAGGGTGTGCAATCCAACCCCAATATCTGCTGGGATGAGTGAAGTTTGAAACAAGTGGATCTGCAGCCGAGGGCTACACAAGCTGAAGTCTCTCATGCTTGGTGGCAGATGCTGCAACGTTAATTTGTCAATCACAGCTCAGCTAGAGATCAGTCTGCTGAGCTGAAGATGCCTAAACCAAAGCCAGTGTAAGTCCCTGAAAGGGGGATATCGCGTGGTAGTGGAGGAGCAGGTTAGGAGAGACATACCCTTATTCCAAACTCTGTTCAGCTTGGGCACATGATCTAGCGTATGATCTAATTCAGCTGAAGTTAAATGGACAGAAAGGATTGTGTAAGTCAAACTCTATTTTAAAGGTTTGTTTTCCCTCTTCTGGGCTTGGTTTTGCTTGGCCAGCAATAGCCCAGGGCTCCTGAACTAAGTTTGAAACCGGGGTCAATTACAGGGGCATAATTTACCATGGTGCAAATTATGCTGGCTTCCTGTACAGTGGTACCTCGGGTTAAGAACTTAATTCATTCTGAAGGTCTGTTCTTAACCTGAAACTGTTCTTAACCTGAAGAACCACTTTAGCTAATGGGGCCTCCTGCTGCCGCTGCGCTACCGCTGCATGATTTCTGTTCTCATCCTGAAGCACAGTTCTTAACCTGAGGTAATATTTCTGGGTTAGTGGAGTCTGTAACCTGAAGCATATGTAACCCGAAGTACTACTGTAGTTTGAACTGCTCCACCAATTATCTTTGCTGTTGTGCCGGATTTACCTATAAAGCTAAACAAGCTATAACTTAGGGCCCCACCCAGGTAAAACCCCTGGATGTATTATAATAATTGTATTTCAGTTCAACAATTACTTTGATAAAATACATATTTTGTTATGTGCAAATGGCTTTAGATACCTATTAGGTCCATAAATTACCATATACCATATATTCAACACAAAAAACAGCAACAATTTGTTGTTGACAAAGGACAGGTGGACATTCAAAGGGCCCCATTACCTTCAGTAGCTTAGGGCAGCATTTCCCAACCTTGGGCCTCCAGTTGTTTTTGGACTACAACTCCCATAATCCTCAGCTAGCAAGACCAGTGGTCAGGGATGATGAGAATTGTAGTTCGAAAACAGCTGGAGGCCCAAGGTTGGGAAACACTGGCTTAGGGCCTCATCAAACCTAAATCCGGCTCTGCTTCCAACTATAAAGTATACTACAGAGCTAGGAAAACACAAGAGCTTATTAGAGAGTTGAAGGTAGAAGAGTCTTTTCTTCCCAGCGTAAACATGCCTCTCTTTTGTTGCATTGTGACATCTGGTCAACAGGTTTTTCATGCTGGACTGAATGAAAGGTAAATGAATGTGCACATTCCTCTTTCAAACTGCCTTCAACTCGGCAAAATCCATTGCCAGTCTCCAGTCTAGGAGTCAACAAGGGCCAATTATCACTTGACGTGCTATATATACCTGAATACCAAATGCATAAAATATGAAGAATGCATGTGTGTGTTCAGAAAAAAATAAAAATAAAGAAGATGTGTAAAAATAAAGATAGCATACATACCTTATACAGACATCAGATATTTCCTAACTGGGATAGGCCTACTAAATAATGGAAAGTTAAGTGAAAACCAGCCCTGAATTTCTACAAAGTTAGAAATTGAAGGCCTGTCCATTGTCCAAAGAGGGAGATTTGTAGATGAACAACTCAGAAGGCCTTGAGTGGGCTTCCTTTGGGAGAGTGTCTACAGTACAGAAGCACCTTCTTCATGACTTCTCCTATCACAGCTGCAGCCGCCACATAGATGGTTCCTGGACTGTTAGATAGGGCTGTTGTGACACATCAACCTCCCTCTTACTGAGCCCCTCTCCATTCATGTTGTACTTATGTATTATTTTTTATTATTATTTTCTGTTTTACATTTTAGAATATTCATTTAAACAAACTTGAAATATCAATGATATCTTCTCCTTCCATGGTTCATTTTGCATACCATAAATCCCTGCCTATTTTACAGAAACTATACCATTCAGTATTCCATTATTACATCCATCAAAACTTATTTACACTGTTTAATTTATCTTAAGGCTGCCCACGTTTTTCAAGCTGCGCATATTCTATCAGTTTACGTTGCCATTCTTCTTTGGTTAGGACCTCACTCGTTTTCCATTTTGGGGCTAACAAAACACGGGCTGCAGTAGTAGCATACAGAAATAACCTTTTCTGACACCTGGGAATTTCCATCAGAATTATTCCCAACAAAAAAGGACTATGGTTTTTTGGGGGGAAACTACTTTAAAAAAAAAAAATTCAATTCATTATAAATTATTTCCAATACTCTTTTACCCTTTTCCAGGTCCACAACATATGATAGAACATACCCTCAACCTTATTGCATCTCCAGCACTTATCTGATTCAGTCTTATAAAAGGTAAAGGTAAAGGTACCCCTGCCCGTACGGGCCAGTCGTGTCTGACTCTAGGGTTGTGTGCCCATCTCACTTAAGAGGCCGAGGGCCAGCGCTGTCTGGAGACACTTCCGGGTCACGTGGCCAGCGTGACGAAGCTGCTCTGGCGAGCCAGCACCAGCGCAGCACATGGAAACGCTGTTTACCTTCCCGCTATAAAGCGGTACCTATTTATCTACTTGCACTTAAGGGTGCTTTCGAACTGCTAGGTGGGCAGGAGCTGGGACCGAACAACGGGAACTTACCCCGCCACGGGGATTCAAACCACCGACCATGCGATCGGCAAGCCCTAGGCACTGAGGTTTTACCCACAGCGCCACCCGCGTCCCCGATTCAGTCTTATACATCTTAGCAACTCTACTTATACATCTTAGCAACTCTACTCGGAGTTAAATACCATCTGTAAATCATTTTTATGTAATTCTCCTTTAAGGAATAACATGCTGTAAACTTCAGATCGCTCTTCCAAAGTTTTTCCCAGAGATTCAAATCTATATTATGTCCTATATTTATTGACCCTTGTGTCATAGAAGTTTAACAAGCTCGTCTTTTGTTCCCCCATTTATGTTGTACTTATGAATCAGATCACCAGTTCCTTCACTTTTTGTTCAAACATGAAACCAGGCGGATGTAAGAATGTAAAAGGAACCGGCAACAAGAGTATTGTTAGCCCAGAAATGGAAGTAAGAAGAAATTCTGACGAAAGAAGAATGGCAGACGAAATTAATGGACTATGCAGAATTGGACAAAATGACAGGAAGGATTCGAAACCTGCGGGACCAGAGATTTACAGAAGATTGAAAGAAGTATATGTATTATTTGAAGAGCAACTGTAATCAACAAATTACGCTAGTAGGACTACAAGAAGTTTTGTAAGGAGAAATATACGAGGTGTTACAAAGTAGGAAAAGATAGAGATATTGGTTATGAGTTTGAATTGTAAAAGGGAAAATAAGAAATGCATACTGAGATATTAGAATGGAAAATTTTCAGACAGGACTGATGGAAGTCAAAAAAATTGAATAAGATGTAAAAGTATGTTTAATTACTGTTGAAAATGATATGTTAAAAAACATATATATATATATATATATATATATATATGCAGGTTTTGGTGTCCTCGGGTGTCTTCCCGTGTAAAAGTTGGGGTGTCTAGGCGACGTTTCGACGAGGTCTCACTCGTCATCTTCAGGCTGGTGCTTTCGGCTTCTTGTTACTGGAACAGAGCAGGATCTCAGTGTTTGAGTTCCTATAAATACTGTTGAGGAGGTGTGGTGTATAGCCTCCAATGTTCTGGGCAGAGAGGAGGTTCCCAGGCTAGTGTGCCTTTTCTTCTTTTGTTCCTTAATTACTTGAGGGATATCTTGAGTGATTTCTTGAGTGATTTCCTGAATCCCACTTAGGTGGGTCATTAGGTGTGGATTAGTTGCTAAAGCCTTCGTGTCTTGAACTCTTGAACTTTGTGAAGAGTTTTTCTGAGAAGATGGCTGTACTGCACTTGGTTGTGCTCTGGCTTGGCTTCGTGTATAGGGGCTGGCACAGGCCACAAAACCACAGCTCGCCCCTATACACGAAGCCAAGCCAGAGCACAACCAAGTGCAGTACAGCCATCTTCTCAGAAAAACTCTTCACAAAGTTCAAGAGTTCAAGACACGAAGGCTTTAGCAACTAATCCACACCTAATGACCCACCTAAGTGGGATTCAGGAAATCACTCAAGAAATCACTCAAGATATCCCTCAAGTAATTAAGGAACAAAAGAAGAAAAGGCACACTAGCCTGGGAACCTCCTCTCTGCCCAGAACATTGGAGGCTATACACCACACCTCCTCAACAGTATTTATAGGAACTCAAACACTGAGATCCTGCTCTGTTCCAGTAACAAGAAGCCGAAAGCACCAGCCTGAAGATGACGAGTGAGACCTCGTCGAAACGTCGCCTAGACACCCCAACTTTTACACGGGAAGACACCCGAGGACACCAAAACCTGCATTCCTGTACCCGTGAAAATCTACGAAAGCAAATATATATATATATATATATATATGAATGTAAGAGAAGCCTGCTGGAACAGGCCAGTGACCAATCTAGTTCAACCTGCTGCTCTCACAGTGGCCAAACAGTGGAGGAATGATCATTTTAAAAATAAAATTGGAGGACCAAGTGTCTGCTTTCACACCATTTGAAAGTATTCTGAAGTGCCAACCTTAAAACACTTGCAACACAGCATATTTTTTCATGGGAAAATATTACAGTGGAAATTGTGAAAAACTGCCACGCATGCAAAAATAACCACTGACTTAGTCAGCAATGGCATTTTTTGACAGTGTGCTGACATCCATCCAAGGTGGAAGGCTGGGGGGACATCTGTTCACACAAAATGATCTAAGATTCCGCTATTTATGAGTTATATGCCTTTTCAAAAGTATCTAAGTATATGGTGATTTGGATTTGAAAGAAACAATTGGAAGGAGTCACTGAACTTTGTGTGTAACACTGAAGCCAATCACAGGGAAAGGAGGCGGGGTCACTGAGAAGACTCTTGTCAGTGGCTGACACAAGGCTCCCCTTTCATGAAGATTGGCTCCTGGGGATGTCTGTTGTTAGTGGGAAACAACACACAGGGATAGAGAGCAAGGCAGGATGATGTTCAGCACAGAGGAGAGGAAGAACAGGGTGCAGTTATGAAGAGGAGAATTTGGGGAGAGACCAATGAAGGTGGGAGAAGTGGAGGAGAGAGGGGTTTGGAGCAGGCAGAGATGAGGGACAGTGAACAAGAAGGTATGAAAGGAGAGAACATGGATTGAAGGTTGGGCTCATTCAGTAGAAAACAGAAGAATGTCACATGCTGGTGAAGTATGAGGAGGATTAAGGATTGAAACCAAACAACTGGTTATCTTTTATAGATAAGTTGAGAGCCTGGCACACACTTTGAGCTCAAAGTCACAAGCAGCTGCCTGCCATCTACTGTAGTACTCCTTTTTCTTCCAGGAATGTAGAAGGGATGCCAAGGCCAGTAACATACAAATCATTTGTGTATGGTCAGAATAGTCAGGGAGCCAGGCAATGGAAGGAAAGACAAGGGTGAACACCCTGAAAAACATAGAAGCAAGACCCAGAGCTGCAGTGCATCAAACCAAGAGTCTGAACAACGAGAGGGAAGTGAGCAGTTGGGTTTTGCCTGGTAGCCTTATGCTAAGCTTAAGTTCGGGGTAATGTGCTGTTTCATACCTTGATAGACTTTATAGAAACCAGTTTTGGGAACTGGGCTTTCTGCAGGCTAACGTTGCCCACAAGAATGAATTGAACACACTGGTGGGACCAGCACAGTGCAGCTGGAGTGCTTAGCTTTGCCCTCTTAGTCTTAATGTTCCTTTATGAAGGTATATCTGTTACTAGACTAAGCTACTTAAGCTGCATTTAGGCTTACTGTGCAATGTGTTGTTTAATAATAATGTCCTGCTAATTATGTGTTTTGCAGACTAGCTGTGGGAGTTGTTTTCCTTCATTCTTGTGCATTAATAAAATGTGTGGTCTCCAAACCACAGCTGCCCTTTGGCAGTGCAAAAGAGGAACCTGGTGCCGAAAGTATGGTTGACACACACACAAAAAAAGCATTGGAGGAAGAGTCAGTGGAAGAATCTGCTCCTTTCCAGCCACTGCATCTTTGAATGTTTTCTCTTCTGAAGATCCCATACAGAACTTCTATACAGTGGTACCTTGGTTTACAACTATAATCCGTTCCGGAGGTCAGTTTGTAAACCAAAACTGGTTGTAACCCAAGGCGTGCTTTCGCCAATGGGGCCTCCCCAAAAAAGTTGTTCATAATCCAAAAAAAAATGGGTTGTAATCCAAAAAAAGGTTGAAAACCAGGACACACACATACGTTTGTAATCCAAAACGTATGCAAATCAAGACATATGCAAACCCAGGTACCACTGTACTTTTGTAAAAAGCAGCCCCTTCAGAGATTACACGATTTGCAGTACAAACCTATGCAGCTCTACTCAAAGGAATACAATAGAAAGGAGTGTGGAACAGGGGTTAAGTTACACTAGCAAAATTTACCCTGCTGCATATTATGCTGCTATCTGATATTTTGTCTTGCTCGGTCCCTGCTCCTGCCAACCTAGCAGTTCAAAAGCATGCAAAAAAAAGTGCAAGTAGAATCATAGAATCATAGAGTTGGAAGAGACCACAAGGGCCATCGAGTCCAACCCCCTGCCAAGCAGGAAACACCATCAGAGCACTCCTGACATATGGTTGTCAAGCCTCTGCTTAAAGACCTCCAAAGAAGGAGACTCCACCACACTCCTTGGCAGCAAATTCCACTGTCGAACAGCTCTTACTGTCAGGAAGTTCTTCCTAATGTTTAGGTGGAATCTTCTTTCTTGTAGTTTGGATCCATTGCTCCATTGGATCCATTGGATCCAAGTAGATAAATAGGTACCGCTCCGGTGGGAAAGTAAAATGCATTTTCGTGCACTGCTCTGGTTTCGGTGTTCCATTGCGCCAGAAGCGGCTTAGTCATACTGGCCACATGACCCAGAAAAACTGTCTGTGGACAAACGCCAGCTTCCTTGGCCTGTAAAGCGAGATGAGCGCCACAACCCCAGAGTCGTCTGTGACTGGACTTAACTGTCAGGGATCCTTTACCTTTACCTTTTTTTATTATGCTGCTTTCTGATAATTTGGCTTGCTCAACCTGATAACATTGCAGCCGAGGTGGGGGAAGACTGTTTGGGGTTTCCCCCCTCTCAGTTACTTATTCCTTGAGGATGTAAAATGCTACAGTTGTTAAAGCTTAAACAACTCTTCAGTCGGCAAATACACCCCACCACACACGTATAAAACTTGTGTGCATTTATAAGCCTGAAACCCAATAACACTCTATTTTATTTGTCAAAAGTTGCCCACTGAGTTTCCTCCTTTGACTCGTGTGACATCAGAATCGGATGACACCCTTTCCTTCTCAGTTAATATATTCTGCCACAGTGCATAGTTCCTTTTCTTAAACAATATGTTGTGCTGGTGTATAAAATTATACAGCATGAAATTCTGTGGCATGACTGCCGTGCAATCACCTTTTTGAGGGAGGGATGTATATATTCCTTTCAAAGCAAGTAAAAACTGCCAGCTCAGATCTTTCCAGTGATCTCCTAAAAAACTTGAGAGAAACTTTGTAAAATGAGACCTTCAGTGTGGAAACTTGAAGTGTGACCATTCATGCAGAAAAGCCATTAGCTACTATTTCACCTCTTTCCACCCAGATCTCTGCAGCTTATCGTTCACAATGGGCCAAAAACACAGGTGTATAAACAGGGCGGGGGAGGGGGGTCCTGTTGTTTTTACGAAATGATTGAGTTGGAATGATTGGAAGTTTAGAGTCACGGGGTTATTGGGCAGTAAAAAAATATTTGGAGGGCTGTAGCCTTCCAAAGTTGAATAGACTCAGTATTTACGAAGTAAAAAAAGATAAAGAACCCCTGGACAGTTAAGTCCAGTCAAAGGTTACTATAGGCTTGTGGTGCTCATCTTGCTTTCAGGCCGAGGGAGCCGGCGTTTGTCCACAGACAGCTTTCCGGGTCATGTGGCCAGCAGGACTAAGCAGCTTCTGGCACAACAGGACACCAAGACGGAAACCAGAGCACAGAGAAACGCTGTTTACCTTCCTGCTATAGTGGTACCTATTTATCTACTTGCACTGGTGTGCTTTCGAACTGCTAGGTTAGCAGGAGCTGGGACAGCCACAGGAGCTCACCCCGTCACAGGGATTCGAACCGCTGAGCTTCTGATCAGCAAGCCCAAGAGGCTCAGTGGTTTAGACCACAGCACCACACACATCCCTATTTACGAAGTAAATCTCTGCAAGAAAGCCAAATGCATCCCATCATAAGCACCACTTCTAAAACATGCTTTGACCTCTTCAAGATTCCACTGTAGGAAATTTCTGCCTTGAGCAAAATTTCTTCTATTTTTCAATCAGCAATTCTCCGGCTGTGTCATAGTGAGACTTTCTAAGCACAGAAAGGATCCCAAGGAGTGCTTACTCCCAAGGAGTGCTTACTCTACAGGTTGTGCCCCTGGAGATGGATAATTTTATGAGATCCTCTTCTGGATTCCCTCACCTGCTGAGGCTAGGTGGATCATGACTAGGGGACAGGCCTTCTCTGTGATGGCAACCCAATTTCAGACACATTCCCTGTTCTGTACACCTGGCACTTGTGGCAATGTCTTCTTTATGTCTGGTGAAAACATTTATTTTCACCCAAACACTTGATGATGACAATGATGAATAGTTAATTTTATCTATGAATCCCTCAAATCTCAAAGTGGTTTCAATAAAAACAGAACAGAACATTAAAAAAACTTCCCTAAACAGGGCTGCCTTCAGATGTCTTCTAAAGGCTGAATAGTTACTTATCTCCTTGGCTCAGAAGTCACATAATTCCAAACCTTCCAACATATCTCTGATGAAAATAGGGACATCCTAAGGGAAAGCAGAACATTCTGGGATCAAATCAGAAACTGGGACGGCTTCTGTAAATCTGGGAAATAGGGACACTTGGAGGGTCTGGTAGGCTAATATACCTGAAGGAGCGTCTCCACCCCCATCATTCAGCCTGGACACTGAGGTCCAGCTCTGAGCGTCTTCTTGTGGTTTCCTCGCTGTGAGAAGTGAGGTTGCAAGGAACCAAGCAGAGGGCCTTCTTGGTGGTGGCACCCACCCTGTGGAATGCCCTCCCATCAGATGCCAAGGAGATAAACAACTATCTGACTTTTAGAAGACATCTGAAGGCAGCCCTGTTTAGGGAAGTTTTTAATGTTTGATGTTTTATTGTGCTTTTAATATTCTGCTGGGAGTCTGCCCCAGAGTGGCTGGGGAAGCCCAGCCAGATGCGTGGGGTATTATCTATCTATCTATCTATCTATTCATTTATTTCTATTATTATTATTATCTGAAAGAAAGTGACTGCCCAAAGTGAGTGTAGATTAAAGTGTAGAGTGCCTAAAAGTGTAGATTAAATTTCTTGCAAATTGGGGTGCTATCAGTTGTGATTTTAAGTTTTGCTGATTTCTCTGGTACGTATGCATAAACAACTAAGACCAGCTTTAATTGTTGGTATCTGATAAATCACCAGCCTTTAAAAAGGTAAAGGTACCCCTGCCCGTACGGGCCAGTCTTGACAGACTCTAGGGTTGTGCGCCCATCTCACTCAAAGAGGCCGGGGGCCAGCGCTGTCCGGAGACACTTCCGGGTCACGTGGCCAGCGTGACATCGCTGCTCTGGCGAGCCAGAGCCGCACACGGAAACGCCGTTTACCTTCCCGCTGGTAAGCGGTCCCTATTTATCTACTTGCACCCGAGAGTGCTTTCGAACTGCTAGGTTGGCAGGCGCTGGGACCGAACAACGGGAGCTCACCCCGCCGCGGGGATTCGAACCGCCGACCTTTCGATCGGCAAGCCCTAGGCGCTGAGGCTTTTACCCACAGCGCCACCCGCGTCCCCCCACCAGCCTTTAGTATTTGATAAATAACCATTATTGTGACCACTTTCTTAGCTGAATGTCTCTGTAAGCACCTGTGCATAAGAGCTTTCGTGTTAATAAATCCTGATTGTCACAGCAGTCCATGAATAGAAGCCCACTTCATTTGTTCTAATCCTGGGAAGTGATGAGGCCCTGAAGCCACAGCCAGGCATGTCCACACAAGGACGATTGATTCAATTACATCAGGCAATTTAACACTTCACACAAATTACTTTACTATTACCAAGTAAAGACCAGAGGGATAATGTAAACAACATATGTTCACGGATTATGATCATTCTGGCTGTAAAAACAATGCTACACCCCATTAAATGTTATTTTAAAACTTAGCTAAATGAACTTTAAAGAAACTGGAATGAATGATCAAATAGATTGTTCCCTTGAGCAACAAAACCTTTCCCTTTGCAGGCCATTTTGGAATTAGGTTGTGAATTTATCTAATTATACACATTTCTGCAAAACTATGTTCTCTAATAAAGTGCATTTTAAAATGTTATTTTCTCTGTGTTCATTGCTCAGCCGGAGAAACTGAATTGCAAAATTATGAGAACTGCAAAATTCAAAGGACGACAGTGTTTCGGTTCACATCTTGTTACTGAAAGTGCAAAATGGGTAGGTTTGCCTTTAAATATGAACTGAAACAATTTCCTCCCATTGCTACCTTAGTTGTCAACAGTTACAGGGAGAAGATCAGGTGGTCCAAAACTCAGAATGAGTTTAGGCTTGCAAGAGATGTATGTATGTCCGTATTTTTCGCTCTATAAGATGCACTTTTCCCCTCCTAAAAAGTAAGGGGAAATGTGTGTGCGTCTTATGAAGCGAATGCAGGCTGCGCATCTATCCCAGAAGCCAGAACAGCAAGAGGGATGGCTGCACAGCCTCTTCAACAACATTTGATTCAGAATATTTTTTTTTCTTGTTTTCCTCCTCTAAAAACTAGGTGCATCTTATGGTCGGGTGCATCTTATAGAGCGAAAAATACGGTATGTATGTATGAATGAATGAATGAAGGTTTCTTTGGCTGTGCTTAAAGGTAGAGGGAGAACAAGCAAATAGTAGGTCCTCTGCACAGAGAATATTTTAATTGGGGAGAAATGCAACTGGGGGACAGGGAAAACTGCTCAAGACCAACTCTGAACTCAGCTACATTGGCAAAGAAAAAGCACTTTATATGCATTGTACAGTATATGCATTATAACACTGTGACACCAAATGGCTCTGTAGAGTTCCATTTTTGCCAATCCAATTTCTCATACAAAGTTTGCAGCATGTTTTCCTGAGAAAACACTTCTTTGAAGTGTCTATATCCAGCCTTTGCCTCTGTCTTCACCCGAAAGGAAAGCAGTGCCCAACCTCGGGTTAAGTACTTACTTCGTTCTGGAGGTCCATTCTTAACCTGAAACTATTCTTAACCTGAAGCACCACTTTAGCTAATGGGGCCTCCTGCTGCTGCTGCGCTGCTGCTACACAATTTCTGTTCTCATCGTGAAGCAAAGATCTTAACCCAAGGTAATATTTCTGGGTTAGAGGAGTCTGTAACCTGAAGCGTATGTAACCTGAAGTGTATGTAACCCGAGGTACCACTGTAAATGATGCAAGAAGGGAGCTGAGGTGGTAAGGGAACAGCTTGCTACTTTAAATAAATTCACATCTCCAGGAATTGATGAGCTGCACCCAGAAGTTGTAAAGGAGCTTGCAAATGTAATCTCAGAGCCTCTGTGTATAATCTTTGAGAATTCTTGGAGAACAGGTAAGGTCCCTGTGGAGTGGAGGCACAATTCTATGATTCTATCATCTTGGGTTTATGGACCGCAATAAAGCTCTCTCTCTCTCTCTCTCTCTCTCTCTCTCTCTCTCTCTCTGTGTGTGTGTGTGTGTAGGCGAGAGAGAGAGAGAGAGAGAGAGAGAAAGAGAGAGAGAGAGAGAGAGAGATTCTATGACAAACACATCATTTGAATGTAATTTGAACATTTTCTTGGCAAAAACAAGATCTCACAGGTGTGGGGGAGGAGTTTCTCCAAATAGGCACATTTTTCAAATAAACATATATTTTGATACAAGGATTTCTCCCTCAATGGACTAAAAGTCAGTTGTTTCTGATAACATAACATAACATTGCTTTGGTCTTCCTTTAAGTTTTAGCCACAAATTGTTCAGTAAACACAGATATCAAGCCGGCATTTCCTCAGGTAGTTAATCCAGCTTTGACCATACTGTGGGCCTTGTGGATTCCAGCTATGCAGGCCATGTTGAATTGCAACCTTTTGCATTAGCAGTCATAAATGAATCAGTTCCCGCTGAAAGATTTCTCCTACATTTCAATGCGTAAAAAGCTGAGGTGGCTGCATTGAAAATTTCCTGGCACGTGTTGATTTACTAGAATACCTTAATGTAATTGTTTTCAGATATATATGTGGTATTTAACACATCCACATTTACATAAAGATTTTCGTTTAATCTGTGGAAAGTCTTTAGCACCCTCTAATGGTAAAAACCTGTTATCCAAAACCATATACAAAACCAAATAATCAAGAGAACTTTACTGTGTTCCGTTACATTTGTGGCCAAATACACAAACTAATTCAGCTTCAATGTGTGTACAGAATTTGCAGACAGGATGCAATTTATAAAATGCCTAAATGTGAGATTCAGTTGTTCAAATGCTAGTACCATTAAAACAAAGGAGGTTGGTGGATAGTTTCAAATAAATCATCAATAGATCTGGGGGCAATGGGCTGTAAGAGAGAGATGGCCATAAATCTCCTCCTCTTTCAGAACAAATTCCTGAAAAGTATGCTCTCCGTCTCTTTTTCAGAGATTTTTTTTAACATGGTCTGAACTCTCTGTCCTCTCCATTGTTTTTTGTAGAAGTCCATCTTGTGTGTTTACAGCTGAGATGCAGTAAATAAAGTTGTGCAAACTGCAAAATGAACACACGCAAAGAAACACTTCATATATCAAAAGGCTACCTGTCACGGGTGACGGTCGGGTCACCAACTGTCATCAAACAAACTAAGCACACGAACTGCCGAAGACAATGCCAGCTTGAAAATCTTTAAAAATACACAGCTGTTGCCCTTTGCTGTGCTAGCCAGGGTGTTGCACAGCATTATTACAAGACAGACACAGACATTTCTAGCCTAGCATATCTCTTTGTGATATTATGAACGGGGCACGTGCCCATTTACAAGATGCACACAGCGAATGTTTTGTGCTAAGTTTACGGAAGCTGTGGCAAACAGAATGCTCGGCTGTCTCAATTGCTCGACTACAGAGAATTTGCCAGCCATCTAAATTACTTCTGAAAGACTGGACGCATTTAGGAAGATAATCGAAAAGAGCAGCCAGGTAACAGCTATCACCCCGTAACAAGAGATCAAGGCCATTTATGATCAGCCCAGCATCTATTAAACTTCTTTATTTCCTTTTTCTTTTGCTCAGTAGCCATTCAAACTTGAGTTGCAAGAAAGCATAGCAAGACGTGCTATCCATCTGTCTCTAGAGAGAATGGTATAATACAGAACTACCTTCCAGAACATTTTAAACATTACTAAGCATGTGAAATTCTTTCAGTGCTCAGGAAAAGTACTTTATTTTTTTTTGTGTGTGTATAACCCCCCCCCCCCCGTGTATAAGATGCCCCCTATTTTGGGGGACTCAAAATTAAGAAAATGGGGGGAAATTGCCCAGAGTTGCTGAGCTTTTTTGGGGAGTGGCCCAGAGTTGTTATTCTTTTGCTGATCACCCGCCCAATTGCCATAGCGACAGCCAATCAACACCAGCCCTTGCCGCAGCCACCAATAACACGCCTAATAGCCACTGACAATCTCCGGCTCTGGGAAACAACCAATCCCACGTCTCCCCTATGCACTATCCATGTATAAGACGAGCCCCAATTTTTAACATAATTTTTTAATAAAAAAAGCCTTGTCTTGTACATGGAAAAGTACAGTATATAGAAGTCTATATTTTGTAAAAATAGGAACCAGGTATCTGATTTTAAAGGCCAATCAACACACCCAACTTAGGACCAAACTAGACATGACAGGCCAGCCAAACATATTTTTGTCCACCGCCCCCATTCACTCTTTACAGGAAAGGAAGCATGCAGAGCAACTGAATGAGACCTCTCTTATCCCCTGCCTTGCCTTGTTGCACTCTGTGGCTTTAAGCAATTTTCTCCCAGCATGCATGGTGAGAGAAGCAGTATCTCAGCGCAAGCTGTGCTCCCAACTCGTGTATGTCTGTCTGAGCATCAGGTCATTTTGGGCATATAAACAAAGCACAGGCTTTGAGGGCAGAGTCTGCCCTCAAAAATGTCAAAAAGAGCAACAACCCAACAACAACAACCCTACTGTTAGGATTCTTGCCCCGTGTTGCAGTCATGGGATCGGTTTTATCACATGACGGTGTATGTTTTCATTCCACATTGTGGGAAGTGACAGAGACAGGATGTTTTTATTACTGTGTTTCCATGATGTAGGAATGTTGTCCTTTGTTCTCTCTCTTTGCTGTCTGATGCTGAAGAGGAAGGAGCTGAGCTACGATGCTCCAAGTGTATATATGTAAATAAACGTAGTTTAGCAGAAATGCTGCGCTACACTCTGCTAGTCCTAAACTGCCAACACTCTGCTAGTCCTAAAGTGTGCTGATGCCTCTTGGTATCAGTCGCTGTGATGTTTGGGCTGGAGAAAGACTTTGAGTCTCCCAAACGACTGAACAGGAGGGAGAGAACATGCTAGCCGGGCATGTGTCTCTGCTGGGTGGCTACTTGCGTGTAGGACGCTCCTGACACCTACATCCTCACCGTACCACAGCTGAATATCTGTAAGGGGGATGGGGAAAGAACAACTGAACTTAAAGGCCAATCACTGCTGTGACAGAGTCGGGAAACTCTGCGATTTACAATGGCTGATCCTCAAGTCTTCTCAGGGGCTGAGGTGTCCCTATGATGTACGAACTACTCACAGAGGATATAGATGAGCATTATGAGAGGCAAGAGTAACCTGATGTGGTAATGGGCATATCTAACACGAAGGAGATTTAATTCCAAGGTAAAGAACTCAGTTTTGAGGAAGCGTTCAACCCTCTGTATATAATCCTGGATTCTTGGATTAACCACATTGACTTGGGAGTGGAGAATGAAAACAGTACGGCCTGCTACAAGTAATTTCATTTATGCCTTAGCCACTCAGTTGCACATTTTTTAGTTGATACAAATTTCTCCCACTGAAGATCATCTAGGGTATGCCAAATTAGGTGCAATATAGCGCATGAGAAAGCCCGCTAGAATTCCAGCAATTAAAAGTAAATGTAACTTCACATTGATTATAATCCTTCCCTGAGATCACCCAAATTGCATACAGTTTCTTTCTAAATTAGTCTTAATTAGCATCCAATCCAAATTTAATAAGGGGAGTTATTTCATGTATATAATTGTTCATAGGCAAAACATTGTGCAATAATCATCATTAGGATGGAACACATTTGTGTTGCTCAGGATTATTTAGCAGTCTCCAGTGTGGAACTGATTGTCAGAACGTCAGAAATTGCATGTCACTTGAAGAAAAATGGAGGGGGGGGTGCCTGCAGATTTCTTGAAGGAGAGTTTGACCTCCAAACAACACAACTTTCACAGGCCCAGCCTCTGCCCAGTCACCTCCCTGTCCTTGTTGCCCAACCATTCCCTGTTCACTTTCCTCTTTTCAACAGGAGAGGTAAATGTTGACACTCAAGGCAGTGCCCCCAGGCTGGCTTTGAAACTGCACTTTCAGGGACAGCATGTGAGAATTCAGCTTCTGCACCACCCCATCACATCACAGTCAAAGACATAATTTCACAAAATAATAACCAGTCAGATCATCGAGTAAGCCTTCTGTGTGTCTGGCGTTCAGCCTGACCAGTCTCTGTTGCAAAGCCAGATCCTTCTTGGGGTGCTTCTGGATGGGGCTGGGGGGGACTTAATTTATGAATGGGTTATTATACTGAAAGCAGGTCACTGTAAACAGGTTTGTTCATTTGTGTGCTTACCGGGTTTCCCCCAGAAAGGGTTGGTCTAGCTTAAATCGGAGCATTTTGATGCCAATAACATCCTGTAGCTGCCACAAAAAGCTCAGGTGTGTGAGGAGCACTGTTCCATCATGAAAACCTGTTTGGAAGCATCCCTGCTCTTTTGTTCTTTGATCTAAGTAACCGAGGAGATAGGACTTGCTAGAGTTTCATGCCAAGCTTCACCTTGCTTCTTGGGTCCTCTGCTGTTCAGTTGGATCTCAGGAGCACATCTTTCAGAAGATTGCAATTATGATTCTAAGAAGATTGGATAAGACCCATTGCACTGCAAATAGAACAACTGGAAAAATTCTGTTCCATTTCCATCTTTGACAGATGCCATGTAATCTTAGCTCAAGCATTACATGGTGCCATTTTCGAAGCAGCACATCGCCATCTTCCACAATGTTCTTGAGAACTTCATTTCAGTTTCCCAGCAGCCTAGCCTAGCCCATCATGCTGCTTTTTGAAATACTATGTAAAATAGGATATTACAAGAGGAGTGCCATTGTTTCAGCCCTTCAGTATTTATGAGTTGCTTCCTTGTAGATGAACGGTTTCCTTTGCTTTGTCCTCCTGCAAACATATTTTATGGAATGTTTTTACTACTGCTTTGAAGTTGGCAAATCTCCCAGAGAGATACACAACTGGGCGTTATCTGGAAATAAACATGAAATAAAGCAAGCACCCACCTCTGTTCAGCTTTACAGCCCACGAAACGCCTTACGTTTGACAAGCAGAAATGTGCAGGCCACCAAAGTAATAACAATGGATCTTCTCTAGCAAAGTTTAGAATTCTGCTATGCTAATGTTAAGCCAACATTTATATCTTGGCTTAACAATATGAATGAGCTTCATGGTCCTACATATAGCTGCTTTGATCCTCCCTTCATGCAAGCTAGGATGCATGTTGGGAAGTCTTTGGTTAGCTATAGTTATTTATTTTGTGGGTTTATTATGATTATATATTTGTCCAGCCTTTAAGGACATAGAAACCTATCTAAGGCTGCTCGCAAATAAATTCTAGCACTTTAATAAAAATCACAAGAGAAAAAACGCTAAAACATTACACATCACACACATGAAACATTGTACTAAGCTTTCACCTGGGTGAGAATCATCTCATAGTCTTTGACAGCATTGACTCTGCAGCCTTCAAGCAAGCAAACTTGCCTTATTATCACTCCCTAGCATCCCACTGCCAGAAGATTGCCTCCTTCCATTCACCAGTTTGCCTCCTCCAAGTGGAAGAAACCTGGGCAGTGCTGAGTGTCACATCCATTGCCAGGTGTGTCCTGCTGGAAATAGGAAAGAGCTTTCCCCTTGGCCTGCCTTTATATCCACTCAGTTGCCGAGTGCTTTTGTGACATCACAAGAAAGCCATAGCTAATGGCAACACCTGGCAATCTTCATTGCTTTGAGCCTCACAATGGTGGGTGGACCTATCAGTGATTGTGTGCTTGTTTATTCAGGACACGGGTGGTGCTGTGGTCTAAACCACCGAGCCTCTTGGGCTTCCCAGTCAGAAGATTGGCAGTTCAAATCCCCATGATGGAGTGAGCTCCTGTTGCTCTGTCCCAGCTCCTACCAACCTAGCAGTTCAAAAGCACACCAGGGCAACTAGATAAATAGGTACCACTGTGGTGGGAAGGTAAACGGCGTTTCCGTGCACTCTGGTTTCCGTCACAGTGTTCCGTTGTGTCAAAAGCAGTTTAGTCATGCTGGCCACATGAACCAGAAAGCTGTCTGTGGACAAACGATGGCTCCCTCGGCCTGAAAGCGAGATGAGCGCTGCAACCCCATAGTCACCTTTGACTGGACTTAACTGTCCAGGGGTCCTTTACCTTTTACCTACTTCCCAGTAGTCATTGGACATCCTCATCTACTTTGACGTCTATCAGCTTCCAGCCCATTTCCTGACTGTCTTTGGGCCTTTGAGGATTGCAAGAGAATGCATAAAGGTTCTTCAGTTCACTGACTGCAAGCGTCACAGTCATGAGGTGTAGCCCTTCTCATGCCCAGTAACAATGTGAGCCATGCCAAAAGTCTTGCAGGGAATATGCAGTGGACAGCCAGTTGCCATCAGAGACAGCTTCTACACAACAACAAGAGATTGGGGAACAATCCATCAAAGGTGGATCTAGGGGAGCACAACCAGTTTGGTCACACCGGGCATAGCAGGCACCCAAACCTTGACATCCAGCAGAAGGTGACAGGCGGGTGGGTGCCAGATTTTTGCATCACACAGAGCACCACTGAAATCCGAGGTTTTAAGATCTGCTGCTGAATCCATGTCTCCTTCTCAACGTAAGCCAAAGTATCTTCATAGATCTAAGGCAGAACTATGCAGGATGCTCTCTCACTACAAAGCCCCTAAACCATGGGTAGGCAAACTAAGGCCTGGGGGCCAGATCCGGGCAATCACTTTCTAAATCCGGCCCGCGGATGCTCCAGGAATCAGCGTGTTTTTACATGAGTAGAATGTGTGCTTTTATTGAAAATGCATCTCTGGGTTATCTGTGGGGCATAGGAATTCATTCATTATTATTTTTTCAAAATACAGTCCGGCCCCCCACAAGGTCTGAGGGACAGTGGACCAGTCCCCTGCTGAAAAAGTTTGCTGACCCCTGCCCTAAACTATAGGTTAATGGCTTTTGAACAAGCCAGGATATTAAGCCAACTTTAAACTTTGGCTTTGTATCCCAGCTTCTTCAGTAGCCTTTCAACCATAGTTTTCCAGTTTGGACATAATGAGAAACTATAGTCAACTGAATATTTCCTGGCGTGTTCATTTTCTCCCGCAAGGAGAGGGATGAAGTGGCTGCATGCAGAGCCAAGAAGCTCCTTCCTATTTTGGCTTATTAAACTGAGATTATCATCATCCCAATGTAGCCAGTGTGCTGAAACCACACATTGCAGGAATTTGTGTGCTTGAATTAATTGCATTATTGAATGCAATGAATCTATTTGGATAGGCAAAAAGAAAGTATTGTTCCTAGGATATTATGGTATCGCTGCTTGATGCGCATTAGAATAATTTCCATCTCTAACAGCAGCAAACCAGATGCAAGACCATTGTTTGCACTGATTTTCCCAATTTTCTCTCCCAACAGCACCTCCCATCCTATATCTCCCCCTTGAGGGTCCTTTTCTGACCTTGTCCTCGTGCTCCTTCACCATCTCCCTGCACTGGACACAACACAGTCAATAAATTACTGAGCTATTGCATTATAATAGGGAGGAAACAGCACGACTTCATTTGGAGTTTGATTCCGCCTGCATTGAAGATGTGAAACATTCTGAAAGCGTGGCAGAGAAAATTACTTGAACACAATTGGAGATGCCACCCGCTGGTACCATGATAAAGGATGGCAGGCTGAGAGGAAACAGAAAGCCAGCAGCTTCGCTCCTCAAAGCACGCTGCACGTGGAAGGGTGAGGATGGTGACAACTACATTCCCAATACTGGCTTGGTGCCAGATTGAGGCATGCTCAGAGAATATTGAAATCAATGCATGACTCTAGCTGGACTCAGGCAATTGCACAAAGACATGAAGGGTTAAACCAGAGGTGGGGACAGAGGTGGACACGAAAGCCACAGTCCCAACATCCCTGGGTGTATTATTATTATTATTATTATTATTCCTCGGGTCGCAGATGCTTCAGGTTACAGATGCTTCAGACTCTGCTAACCCAGAAATAAGAACTTTGGGTTAAGAACTTTGCTTCAGGATGAGAACAGAAAATGTGCAGCAGCGGCGAAGCCGCAGCAGAAGGCCCCATTAGCTAAAGTGGTACCTCAGGTTAAGAACAGTTTCAGGTTAAGAATGGACCTCCAGAACGAATTAAATTCTTAACCCGAGATACCACTGCATTATTATTATTATTATTATTATTATTATTATTATTATTATTCCCACCTTTTTTCTTACAGGAACTCACCATCTCCTTCCCTCCTTGAAGGCACATGCCACATACCTGCATCTATAGCAGTAAAGTTCAGTTTTGATCCTAGGTGCAGACAATCTGCCTCCACCTTCTTGGACATGGGGACAAACCCTCACCATCTTGCCACCCCAAAATGGCAACCCCACCGGTGGCTGACCACCCCCACACCAGCCTGGTATAATGTGCACTCACACTTTATATGTGCCCAGGAAAGTGTAAAGACAAGGAAAAGTTTCTTACACTCCTTTTTTATTTCAAACTTTACAGAGAGAGGCTATAGAACCCAGCCTCTTGGATAATGGTGTTGTCCCAAGTTAATCTACACACACACACCCGTCTCTCCCACTTCCTCATTTGTCATTTCTATGGGTGCTGCTACGTGCCCTCTGTCTTTGAGCTCTTTGCTCTCCTGCTTTTAAGGTTTGATGGGTTCTGGGAGAGGAGGGGGTCTGGAATGCTTTCTAATAACAACGTGTCATCCGGGTGTTGTTCTGGCTCTCCCATGATTTCCCAACTTTTTCCCTCATCTGCCTCTGAGCTGTGACCTCCCTCAAAGCCCTGTTGTAAATCTATACTGTCTTCCTCCATTCCCCCTCTGCCCAGTCCCTGACAAATACCTAGAAATCACAGGTCTGGGTGGTTTTCTGCTTGTCCTGCCCCTTTCCCCAGGAAAATCCACTTTTTGGTGCTGAATGAAGCTAATGCCAATCCACAGAACACCCAATTGATGTCTGCTAAAGAGCAGGCTTTCCAGGGGGTGTGGAAGTGGTGGGACAAGCGGAAATCTGGATGAGCCCCTTGTCATGACTGAGGAAGGGTCTCTCACCACCTCATTTAAGAATGTGGTGATGCTTGGCCTAGAAGGTCTAAGGCCTTCATCCTGACATTCTCAAAGAGGTTAGCTTATTCACAAAGTCTCTGGCACATTCATTTTGGAGAAAACTGTGACAGGCACGTCCATAACTCATTCCTGTTCCTGCGGAGAGCTCGAGAGGAAAGCAATGATAAAAACAAAGCTGAAATTGAAAGCAAAGGGGCAAATATTGCACTCGTCATTGTGTCAAATGTTGCGGTTTGGTCAAATTCAAGCGTTTTGCTCTGCCAGGATATCATATTGGATGTGCTCCCATTACAGAAGAAAATGAAACTACTGACAGTCTGTTTGCTTTCATAGCTTCGGTATTTGTTGTTGTGAAATGATTGCTCTGTGTATCATCCTGAGAAGTTTCGACCCAGCAACTGTTCTCCACAGCAGGATCTCAGGAGGAACTAATAGATAGATACACAAAAGTTTCCTAAAACTAATCTTCATTTTGAGACAGCTTTCCAAAAGGTGGCCTTTCTTGTGGGTAGCCAGAGAATGGTGGGATGGAGAAAACGTTTGGGTTTTGGCACAGAGGACTGTAAAGATCTCCATCCACAGATGGGGGAATCGTCCTTCTGCCCATGTCAGCTTCCAAGTAAGGATGGTGGTAAACTGGTATTTTACCAAGGAATGGTTGACAGATGGCCTAACTTCTCTGTCCCATTCCATTCCTGGCTGGAGCCTGGTAAAGGTTACATGAGCTTCAGCTGGCTACTTGCACAATACACTTCTGGAAAGTGGCTGTGAGCCCAGTCCAGAGACATGGGTAGTTTTATATATACCTTTAAAAGACACCTGCTTGTAGATGAATGCATTAGCTCACAGTGAACTCCCAGATGATGCAAAATTCAGTCTCTTAAATCAGAAATGAAAAAAGAAAAAGAAAGGGCAACTTGGCTTTGCTTCTTCGTGATTATTACTTTTGCCGGCCAACCCTCCCCACCACCACCACCCATAAAAAAAACGTGCAGATGCTCTTCTATTCTGTTGCCATCACAGAGTAAAAGACACAACAGCATTTTCTACCAATATTTTCAAGATGCAACAAAGCTGGCATTGGTGGTCTGGTATAAAGAATGCAATCAAGAGCAGCATTCTTGATTCTATCCGAAAAGCACCCATAATGACATCCATGAATCTCATGGCATAGATCGCTACAGATGTACCTTATGTTGTCCTCGTAGGTTGTGGCAGAACAAGCAGAGTAGTGTGACCACAGCAGATGAACAAGAGGACCACGCTCCAGGAAACCTGTTGGCTGCATTCACTGCCATGTGTGTGTTAGTCGATATTCTGGAGTTCAGATTAAGAAGGTGGCTGCTGTCTTTATTTACTAGGCCAGTGGGACACAGATTATGGACCAGATTCAACTAGCCCATTCTGCTAGCAGAAGGCAGTGGAAGGACTCCAGTTAGGGCAGCAGGGTCTTCTCCTCTCCTCCTCTGGAGAGCCTATCTCCAAGGGGAGCTTTTATAATAAAGTCTGGTAGGCGTTTGAACACCATCATGTTGGCTGTTCTGACCAGGTCATGTTTACTTCTGGGTGCCAGGCAGCATGGCTTCTGAAAAGCGCAAGGCTCCCAAAGTAGGGGTACATCTCAACTTACCGTATTTTTCGCTCTATAAGTTGCACTTTTCCCCTCCTAAAAAGTAAGGGGAAATGTGTGTGCGTCTTATGGAGCGAATGCAGGCTGCGCGGCTAAGCCAGAACAGCTAGAGGGAGCTTCTGGCTTAGCCGTGCAAAGCCTCCACAGGGCACGGGGAGCCTTCATGTATGCATTCCAGGCTCTGCTCAGCGCTCCCTTTAAGGAATTTTGTTTTCTTGCATTCCCCCTCTAAAAACTAGGTGTGTCTTATGGTCAGGTGCGTCCTATGTAGCGAAAAATATGGTAGAAGAAAGTGGCAGGTATATATGTTCTCCCAGGTTCTTTCTTCAGGATGTAAGAGTGTGTTCACACTGTGGTCTTAAAGTGTGTTGAAGACGTTTCTCCCTGTGTGTTTCACAGCTCACTGGGCCTCACTTCATTTCTGTTTGGGTACACACCAGGAGACATTTACAGGCCAGGGGTGTCTTTACCCAAAGATGCTCACAGCTTGGCTAGAGATAAATTAGGAGCAGCTTAAGGGTTCCAACAGCACATAAAACGGTAGTATCTTACGACAAAGCACAGGACACGTATACATTTTGGATAATGGTTGTGTGAACGCAGATTTAAAACCCAGCGCTGGAAACACAGTGACTTCACAGGAAATGGGAGTGAGAAAACTGCCACAGTAAGGAAGGCCTCCAGACACAGGGCAAGCAAATTTGAAACAGTTTTCAACACTTTAAAAGCTGGTGGTGTCTGAAAAGGCTACACTCGAATCCGCCTCAGCGATGCACTTTTACTCTTCTTGAAAATGTCTTATCAATACCTTGACAAAAGATCTTTCTCTACAAGAGGCCTCTCGAATACTCTTTTCACTACAAAAAGGAAGGTCACAAAACCAGATCTCTAAGGGAGACACGCTTGTATGACAGGCTTACCTTTAAAACGATGAGTCAGACCGGAACATAATTCATTCTGAACTTCAGCACCCGACTAACTGTGCACGCAAACTAAGCAACTGTCGGGGGGGGGGCAGAATCCCAGAAGCATCTGCCTAGCCTGCCTATGAAAATGAGAGAGGTTCTTGCTTGCAAATATGGAGGTGTTGCAGGTAAGGGAAAAGGTGCAGCGCTCAGCACATGACCCAGAATGCTGTATGTGGACAAACGCCAGCTCCCTCGGTCTGAAAGCAAGATGAGCGCTGCAACCACATAGTCGCCTTTGACTGGACTTAACCGTCCAGGGATCCTTTAACTTTACCTTTTTTAAAAAGGTAAAGGTAAAGGTACCCTTGCCCGTACGGGCCAGTCTTGACAGACTCTAGGGTTGTGCGCCCATCTCACTTAAGAGGCCGGGGGCCAGCGCTGTCCGCAGACACTTCCGGGTCACGTGGCCAGCGTGACAAAGCCGCATCTGGCAAGCCAGCGCAGCACACGGAAACGCTGTTTACCTTCCCGCCAGTAAGCGGTCCCTATTTATCTACTTGCACCCGGGGGTGCTTTCGAACTGCTAGGTTGGCAGGCGCTGGGACTGAGCAACGGGAGCGCACCCCGCCGCGGGGATTCGAACCGCTGACCTTTCGATCGGCAAGCCCTAGGCGCTGAGGCTTTTACCCACAGTGCCACCCGCGTCCCTTACCTTTTTTACCTATATCCTAAAGACACCGCAGGGATGCGGGTGGCACTGTGGTCTAAACCACAGAGCCTAGGGATTGCCAATCGGAAGGTTGGCGGTTCGAATCCCCGGGACGGGGTGAGCTCCCGTTGCTCGGTCCCAGCTCCTGCCAACCTAGCAGTTCGAAAGCATGTCAAAGTGCAAGTAGATAAATAGGTACCACTCCAGCAGGAAGGTAAATAGCATTTCCGTGTGCTGCTCTGGTTCGCCAGAGGTGGCTTAGTCCTGCTGGCCACATGACCCGGAAGCTGTACGCCAGCTCCCTCGGCCAGTAAAGTGAGATGGACGCCGCAACCCCAGAGTCCTTCACGACTGGACTTAACTGTCATGGGTCCTTTACCTTTTTAAGGACACCATAGGCTCCGCTTACCTTTCCTCCAAGGAAACCAGACTCTAGGTAAGCACTGAAACCCCGAGCGCTCAGAGATTGGGGTGCATGCAACCATATAAACAGAATGTAGGAATGGAGACATTGCCCTTCCACTATAAACTTTCTGCAGATCTTAAGTCACAAGCTCTCGGCTTTATTTTCTTCCTCTTTTCTGCTTTCTGCTTAGTAAGCAAAGTTTTTATTGTTTTTAAATTAACACAAGCCTTGGCACCAGCTTCGTCCGCCCTGCCTCTCTCCCTCAACTGGCCTCTTGAGCTCAATATCAAAGGCGAGGAAGAAATAAGTGATTTAGAAATGCCACATCGAAAGCCAACCCTTTTAATCTTTGCAATAAATATTCTGTCCAATATCAAGCCCTTCATAAACGTTCAAGGATTTAATGGACCTTTATCTCTTTGCCCCCACCCCCCCACCCCTGCCAGCCTTTTGTATGTCGGTAGAGAGTGGGTGTTCTTTATAGTTTCATAAAAGTTGGGAAATATATTTATTTTCAAATCAACACGGATGTAAATCTGGAGTGAGCTGGATTTTATTGGTGGAATTAAAATGGTTTCAAGTTTCCACTCATCTGACAAACTTTTTAGTCTGATATCTCAGCATCAAAATTGAAAAATAGGCAGAGATAGTATGTGGGCCCCTTCATACAAGAAGAAGAAGAAGAAGAGTTTGGATTTGATACCCCGCCTTTCACTCCCTTTAAGGAGTCTCAGAGCGGCTAACATTCTCCTTTCCCTTCCTCCCCCACAACAAACACTCTGTGAGGTGAGTGGGGCTGAGAGACTTCAGAGAAGTGTGATTGGCCCAAGGTCACCCAGCAGCTGCATGTGGAGGAGCGGAGACGCGAACCCGGTTCCCCAGATTACGAGACTACCGCTCTTAACCACTACACCATGCAGCCTTCTTATTGTACATTCACAATTATTTGGGCTTATGTTGCTCCTGTGGCAGTCACACATGAGCCAAATTTCAACACTGCATGGGGTTTTGAGGTAGTCACACTGCTTCATTTCCAGTTAGTGCAAATCCTTTTTATATGTTTGTGGGGAGCGGGGTATTTTATTCTGTACATGACAGATAGATGATTGACTGACTGATTGAGATATAGAGATAATATAAACAGAACATTTTTTCCCCTTTTCTGATCTTTTCTCCTCAAGTAATATTCCATTTTTAAAATGATTATTCCCCCCCCCCCCGCGTACAGAATTAGATCATTTGCAGCTTCTGAATGCGAAACTCAAAGAGCATGTCACTGAACTCTACAGATGTCATGCAAGTAAACACGGCACATCTCCGTAAGAAATTGGAACTGAGAGTTCATTATTCAAATGCAAATATACCAAAGTGCTATTTAATATTTCAAAGTCCCATTAAGAATGGAAAGGGCACCAACTGGAAGGCAGGAAGATATTTCAATTACTCTGATGGAACCAGGGACCATTGTGCCTCCTTATTTTAAAAATGCATACCCCACTTTTCAAACAAGTTTCAAAGCTGCACACTTAAAATACATATGTTTCGAGTATCAAAACGCAAAGTCAGCAAAACAGAAAACTCAGCTCAGCGGTCAAAAGCTTGTAAAAAAGAAGATTCGCCACTCCCTCCAAGCAGCCTCTTTCTCACAGTGACTAACCAGAAGGCAAAGGAAAGCCGACTCGCTGGAAATGATGAGCCAATATGCTTCTTGTCTTATTATTCTACACTAAAATCCTGAATATCTTGGGGGCGGGTTTTCCAATGGAGCCACAATCACGTTTCCAAAACAAATGAGAAGGTCTCCAAGGGTATGAGAAACAGCAAACAAATTCACAGGAATCCCCAAAACCAACTAAAATGGCAGAAAAACATATTTATAAGTTTTTTATTTTATTTTATTTATGATTTTCAGTTTTAATACATTTCAATAATTTTACAATCATTTTAACATTTCAAAACTCACCTTCCTTCCCCCCCTCTTTCTATGGTTCCTTAAATTTATTTTTAATACCTTCTGCATATCCAAATTAACTTAATTTGCTCATTTATTCATCTGCTTTAAATATATACTCTTCTAGAACTGCAGGTTATTACAATAATCCTGCCCATGTTCTTATCTGTTTACAGTTTATCTGTAAATATTCAATAAACCATTTCCATTCTTTTTTTTTAAAAAAAAAAAATTGTTAAAACGATATAATGAACTGCGTGTAGCTGAGTCCCCAGAGAGGCTCATCTGCCAAGTCTTGTCTGGAGTTTGAGTCCTTTCTAGTGTGCTTTTTGCCACCCACCCTGAGCATGCACCCCTGACAGGGCATCCCTGCAATAGGGTGAGCTCCCGTTGCTCTGTCCCAATTTCTGCCAACCTACCAGTTCAAAATCATACCAGTGCAAGTAGGTACTGCTGTGGTGGGAAGGTAAATGGCGTTTCCATGTGCTCTGGCTTACGTCACGATGTCCCATTGCACCAGAAGCAGTTTAGTCATGCTGGCCACATGAGCCGGGAAGCTGTCTGTGGACAAACGCTAGTTCCCTCAGCCTGAAAGCGAGATGAGCGCCACAACTCCATAGTCACCATTGATTGGACGGAACCATCCAGGGGTCCTTTACCCTTACCTTTACCCTTCATCTGCTTGCTGCAGTCTGAGATGAGCTCTCCAGATAGTGTTTTCACCAACATCTGCCAGTTTCTCTTAGGTCCATCATGAGACGTCCACCAGCTTCCAACCAAGGATACCAGCAGCCTTCAAGCAAGCAAACTTGCCTTATTATTGCTCCCTAGCATCCCACTGCCAGAGGATTGCCTCCTTCCATTCACCAGTTTGCCTCCTCCAAGTGGAAGAAACCTGGGCAGTGCTGAATGTCACATCCATTGCCAGGTGTGCCCTGCTGGAAATAGAAAAGGGCTTTTCCCTTGGCCTGCCTTTATATCCACTCAGTTGCCAAGTGCTTTTGTGACATCACAAGAAACCCACAGCCAATGGCAACAGCTGGGAGGGCATCATCTTCATTACTTTGAGCCTCACAATGGTGGATGGCCCTATCAGTGATTGTGTGCTTGTTTATTTGGCAAATAAATGGTTAGAAAGCAAGCAATGGGTTTCTCAAGTGTCTATGTGGGCTAAAGGTTAGTTTCGGGTCTGCATTAGTTAAACGACAGAGTGCACCTTCTCCACCACAAGCAAAAACAATAGGTGGTCCCTGAAACTGTAATTTGTTGCTTAAAAAGAAAAAGGTAAAGGACCCCTGACAGTTAAGTCCAGTCGCAGACGACTCTGGGGTTGCAGCGCTCATCTAGCCTTACAGGCCGAGGGAGCTGGCGTTTGTCTGCAGACAGTTTTTCCAGGTCATGTGGTCAGCATGACTAAGCTGTGTCTGGTGCAACGGAACACTGAAACCAGAGCAGTGCACAGAAACTCCGTTTACCTTCCCGCCGGAGCGGTACCTATTTATCTACTTTTACTTTTTTGGGGTGCTTTCAAACCGCTGTGTTGGCAGCAGCTGGGACAGAGCAACGGGAGCTCACCCTGTTGCAGGGATTCGAACCGCTGACCTTCTGATCAGCAAGCCCAAGAGGCTCAGTGGTTTAGACCACATGCCACCCACGTCCAATAAGCAAGCACACAATCACTGATAGGTCCACCCGCGTCCTTATGACAGATCTAAAGTGGTGCAAAATGGTGATCTGTAATAGGTTTACACAGCTAAACAATTATGATAGCAAGAGAAATCCAACCTCAGGTGTTCTATCAACTCATTCCAAGAGGTTAAAAGATAATGTGACCTACACTCTCATTTCAAAACCCCATGGCTTATAGGCATTCCAGGGTTGATTTATCCCGAAGCTGTCCATGGACCTCAAAATAAAGAATTAAAGGCTTCCCCATTGCTCTAGTCTGTTGCCTGGTCCAAAGCTTGCAATCCCTGCTGTGACATCGGAGCAGCTGAATCAACAGCAGTCGGCTGCAATACTAGAATCCCTATTTGAAAATCTTAAATTGGAGATAGCCTTGTTAAGTGCAGCAGAAGCTGATAACTGCCTCATATGAGGACCAAAGGTCACTGCAACATCAAAGCGACTTAGCTAATGGCATTAAGAGACAGGGAAAGGAGGAGGTGGAAGCTGAGATAGCTGTACTTAATTGCCTTTATTTTGCCCTAGCCAAATCTGAAGGTTTCTGAATTTTTATGGCTTAGCTTGGTATGATGAAGACAGGCAGGCACAGAAGTATAATACGTATTTGGAGAAGCTAAGCCTTTTGAACCCAGGACAGAAGAAGAGACACCAAAAATGCTCTATGATTACTTTGCAAATGATTTTTTTTAAAAAAAAAATCTGTGCTGTTCTCCACTCGTAACCTTTCTATGTACTGTGACAAAATTCAACATTTTGAATTGATAGTGATAGATTAGATACATGGTGAAAAACAATTTGAATATATGGCAGAAAACAATAGGAATCCACTAAAAATGACTTTTAATGCGTAACGTTTTTAGAGAACTAAAAATGTGCAAACCACTTTATAGGCATCTATTTTATGTATTTATTTCAAGAATTTATAAACTACCCCCAATTCAAACACGTGATGAAAATTCAAAACAACACACACGTGCTGTAATCCTTCCAACAATTCTGTAAAATAAATCCGTATTATTATCTCTATGTTAGAGATGGGGAGGAGCTTGCCTAAGACCTAATGAGTTTGTGAAAGAGCAGAATTTGAACCCGGGTCTTCCCAATGCATTGCTCAGGCTGCCATGCTATACTGACTTACCTGAGAGTAAGGTAAGCCCCATTAAACTCAGTGGCACCTGCTTTCGAGTTGGGACATCCGGTTGTGCTGTCAATCATTTAGCCACTATGGTGCACCAACTTTCTGTCTTTCGAAACAGGTTCTGTTTTCCTTTTAGTTAAGCTAGCTGAGAATTCACCAGCGAAATACTAAAAGAAAAAACCTCACTCCCAGATGCACAGAAATCCAATATCTTTTCCCACCTTTTAAAATAAAAACACACACATATCCTTCATAAGTTATGATGTGATGCATCCATGGTAAAAGCTGTATAACAATGCCAGCTAGTGGCCAGTTGGATGCAAGACAGAGTCATTCAGAGGAAGCTGTTTCAAAAGCTTTTCCTGCAGTAGTAAGAAATACCGTATTTTTTGCTCTGTAAGACTCACTTTTCCCCTCCTAAAAAGTAAGGGGGGATGTGTGTGCGTCTTATGGAGCGAATGCAGGCTGCGCAGCTATCCCAGAAGCCAGAACAGCAAGAGGGATTGCTGCTTTAACTGCACAGCGATCCCTCTTGCTGTTCTGGCTTCTGAGGTTCAGAATATTTTTTTTCTTTTTTCCTCCTCCAAAAATTAGGTGCGTCTTGTGGTCTGGTGCGTCTTGTAGAGCGAAAAATACGGTAATCCCATTCTTAAACTCCAATGTAAAGCAGCCATTTCAGATGCACATGCTAATATTTAGATACATTTACTGCACTTGAGTTTAGTTTTTCATTTCAAGTACGCTAGTATATCGCAAACCATAAAAGTCACCTAACTGGCAGGAAGTAGGAAATTTTATTACCCTTGGATCAGCATTAGCCCCATTCTTCAACGGTAAATATAGTCTGCAATGTCAGGATTACTACTGCTAGTTATCCTGCAAGGGAGGGGGGATATTGTATGCCATCATAACCTCAGCAAAGGCATTACAATGGTACCTTGGCTCTCAAACGTCTTGGTTCTCAAACACCTTGGTTCTCAAACGCCAAAAACCCGGAAGTAAGTGTTCCGGTTTTCAAATGATTTCAAATGATTTTCGGAAGCCAAACGTCCAATACGGCTGTTGGCTATTGTTTCCAGGGCACCTGCACCAATCAGGATCTGCACCTTGGTTTTTGAACATTTCAGAAGTCAAAAAATAAAAAATATATATTTTTTTAAAAAACATTATAAATGTGTGGTATGCAAGCAGTCCGGGTGTGAACATTCTTCATGAATTCAGGACAAATTATGAAAGCAACTCTATTTACGCTGAGGTCTACCAGAATCTTACCTGATCAGATCTAGCATGTGGAGAGACTGACCTAAGAAGTAAAATTACAGAAGGAGAAGGACGGAACAGGTACATTCACCTAGCGTTCTGGCTTAGTTTTTATCAGCACAGTAATTTCTTCTTGTGCAACAGAATGTGCTCGCCCTCTCCTCCCCCTAAAGGTAAAGGTACCCCTGCCCGTACGGGCCAGTCTTGACAGACTCTAGGGTTGTGCACCCATCTCACTCAAGAGGCCGGGGGCCAGCACTGTCCGCAGACACTTCCGGGTCACGTGGCCAGTGTGACATCACTGCTCTGGCGAGCCAGCGCAGCACACGGAAACGCCGTTTACCTTCCCGCTAGTAAGCGGTCCCTATTTATCTACTTGCACCCGGGGGTGCTTTCGAACTGCTAGGTTGGCAGGCGCTGGGACCGAGCAACGGGAGCGCATCCCGCCGCGGAGATTCGAACCGCCGACCTGAGGATCAGCAAGTCCTAGGCACTGAGGCTTTTACCCACAGCGCCACCCGCGTCCCTCTCCTCCCCCTACATTTTGCTTAAATCTGTTCGGAGGATTTCCTCAACCCTCTAGAACAAATTTGTGGATGGCGCTGGCAGGTTTGGCGGGGAAAGGAGGCATGAAATTGCCTTGCACTTAGTGCTACTCCCTAACGGTAAAGGTAAAGGGACCCCTGACCATTAGGTCCAGTTGTGGCCGACTCTGGGGTTGCGGCGCTCATCTCGCTTTACTGGCCGAGGGAGCCAGCGTACAGCTTCCAGGACATGTGGCCAGCATGGCAAACCAGAGCAGCGCACAGAAACACCGTTTACCTTCCTGCCGGAGCGGTACCTATTTATCTACTTGCACTTTGACATGCTTTCAAACTGCTAGGTTGGCAGGAGCAGGGACCGAGCAACGGGAGCTCACCCCGTCATGGGGATTCAAACGGCTGACCTTCCTATCGGCAAGTCCTAGGCTCTGTGGTTTAACCCACTGCGCTACCCGCATCCCAGTGCTACTCCCTACACCAGCACAAAAAGTTTGCTGAATCATGCCCAGTAAGTTTCTACCTCAGAAAGTGGCTGAGGAAAAGTTCCTTCTAGCTGTGGGTGCCAAAATAAAATCAAAAGTAGACATACACATAAACTCTCTTATTGTTTACTCCCACCCTCAATATTACAGCGCAGTTGGTTCAATTAGCATTGTATATATTTGGCAGTATCCCAGCTGGAAAGAATTTGGCCCCAACAAGACTTACAGAGATCCTGATTTATTGATTTTTTAGCTTAAAAAGCCGGAAGCAATGTGATTAGGATTTCGGACCGGCATGCAAGGCTTAAGTTTAGTTCCTTTGAGCAGAATTACGCAAAGTTAATAAATGAATAATGTTTATGAGGCCCGTAAATCCATTTTTTCTTGACAGCATTTTCGGGTTTATTTGCCAGATTTCCGCCCTCCTCTGTGGAATACAGGAAAACATGAGGCCGTACATAACTGAAATATTCAGAAGGGCAATGCATGGTAGATCAATGGAGATTATGGCTAACACCAAACCCACAGCAGCTGTAAAGGGAGACCTGGATAAATTCAAACAAATACAGAACACAGTTAAGCAGGACTCGGTGGAAAATAGCACAAGCTATTGTTACCCTTATTGATCATCAACTAGGACCCTAGCTGATAACATCCTTTACTTCTGTCAAGCGCCAATCACAATACTCTCAGCTTTAGCTGCCAGAATGGTTTGGTCCACATCCATATATAAAGGCATGTTTTTGCAGGCACAAGAGTCATGGCCGTATCTTGTATCAATGGAAACAATGCACCATGCGACCCATCAACAGACAGGTCTCAAATGAGACATCTTCTGAAGTCTGATGTGCATTTTGAAGCCCCAGATTTCAGCTCAGATTGTGAGCTACCCTCTCATCTTACGTTTCTCACATAAACAACAGGAATTCTTGCGGCATATGCAAAACCTGGCTCTCGGCCGAAAGATTACAGCAGAAATAATTAAGGGCCTTTAGATCCAAGCAATTAGACAAAGCACAACAGAGAACACATTCCGGCCTTTGGTTATATATGGCTACCCATTCGTCATCGTTTAAGAGCAGGCATTGTGAGTGCAAGCCAAGATAGCGCAACACAAAATTAATCTTCATGAAATTCAAGCAGGAAAAGGGATGTGTATATGAATAAGGAGGAGGAGGCTAGCTAGAAAAATAAGAATTCAACGATGTAGGTCAAGCTATCAGCGCATCATGAATCGCAATCAACACACATTTGAAGCTTAACTGTCTCTTTGTAATTTTCCCTTCCCGCTCCTTACACCTACTTTCCTTGTATGGGGCTTTTTCATAACAAAACAGTCTTGGGGGAATTGGCCTGCAGTGTTGAAACATAAGCCATTGTTATGCAGATAAACAGATACGCTGCCTTAAGTGTGTGCCTTTCTTCAAAGAAATAAGGAAGCCTCAGATGCTAATGCTCACAGCTCATGTTTTAACTTAATACTTGAAGGTCAGCGCCTGAGGCAAAGTCAGACTTAACAACATGTTAGGTATTGTAGATTGATGTACGACTTCACTTCGGATTTTCTCCTATGACTATTTCTCCGTAATAACAGAAATGTTACAATCCTTTACAGAGACACTGACAACCTAACACACCCCTGAGATTTTGCTGTGAGCATTTCAACGAAGAGAATGCAACAGTCTGGATTTTCGGATATTTTAACCCCTAAAGCAAGCTTCCTGCAAAGCTGCACCTAGTATAGGAGCCGGTTCTGACATTCATTAAGCCTGTAGTCTTCTTCAAACCCCAATCACTTGAGCCTTGGGCAGCACAAAAGTTTGAAAAATAAAAGGGCCCTGCAACCGTGTACGCTTGTTTTTGACTTCGTATCTCCACCCGGAATGTAACTGCAGGGCACTGCTTCACATTTTAACATGCCTTTCTTGGAAATATTAGCTGGTTTTGATAAGTCACAGAGGAAATACTTCTAGCAACAGGAAACCACCACTGACGTACCTAGGCATCCATTTATTGAATTGCTAAATGCTAAGCATGCAGCTGTTTACTGAAATCTTCACACACACCAGGTAACAACCCTAATTAAAATTGCTCAGAAACACTTGATAGGCACTTAGTCTATCAAAGTAGGGAAACTAAAAGGGAAGTCATTTTAGGAGCATCCCTTTATCAACACATCATCTGTCAGGTTAAAACAAAATTAACCAGTTTTGCTTTCTTGAGAGAAAATTTATCCATCAAAGCAGAAGGAACATGGTGCGTCATGTGAACGGTTTATGAGAAAAATATGTGAGATCGGATCCTAATTTATCTTCAGAAAGTTCAAAGAATGAAAGATTATTGTTTCCTGCTTCCAGCAGACAACTCATATCCCCAAATACTTCTCTGGAGTGTTGGGAGTGGGGCTCCTGCTAATGTAGGATGGGGGACAAGGGAAGAGGGAAATTCTCCCAAATCAAGCTCCACTGAAAAATGAGCAGAGCCCCGTCATCCCCCATGCTTTTTAATATCTATATGCTGCTGCTGGGATAGATGCTCAGGGGGTTTGGGCTGGGTGTTCATCAGTATGTGGATGACACCCAGCTCTCTCTCTCTTTTAAATCGGAGCCAGTGAAGGCGGTGAAGGTCCTGTGTGAGTGTCTGGAGGCGGTTGGAGGATGGATGGCGGCTAACACATGGAGGTTGAATCCTGACAAGACAGAAGGACTGTTCTTGGGGTACAGGAGTCAAGCGGGTGTGGGGGACTCCCTGGTCCTGAATGGGGTTAACTGTGCCCCTGAAGGACCAGGTGCGCAGCCTGGGAGTCATTCTGGACTCACAGCTGTCCATGGAGGTGCAGGTCAATTCTGTGTCCAGGGTAGCTATCTACCAGCTCCACCTGCCCACAGGCTGTCTTGCCAGAGTGGTGCATGCTCTAGTTTTCTCCCGCTTGGACTACTGCAATGCGCTCTACGTGGGGCTACCTTTGAAGGAAATTACAACTAAACCAGAATGCAGGTGCTACATTTCCGAGCACAGTTCAAAATGTTGGTGCTGACCTTTAAATCCATAAACAACCTTGGCCCAAGATACCTGAAGGAGCATCTCCACCCCCATCATTCAGCCCGGACACTGAGGTCCAGCTCTGAGGGCCTTCTGGCAGTTCCCTCCCTGAGAAAAATGAAGTTACAGGGAAGCAGGCAGAGGGTCTTCTCGGTAGTGGCGCCTGCCGTGTGGAACGCCCTCCCACCAGATGTCAAAGAGATAAACAACTACCAGACTTAGAAGACATCTGAAGGCAGCCCTGTTTAGGGAAGTCTTTGATGTTTGATGTTTTATTGTGTTTTTAATATTCTGTTGGGAGCCACCCAGAGTGGCTGGGGAAACCCCAGTAATAAATATATTACTACTACTACTATTATATACCCAAACCAAAATCAAATCAATGTATGATGTTAAAAACACTGTTTGGCATTAACTTAACAGCAGTAGAATTGTAAACATTTGAAAATAAGCCTTTAATGCAGATATTGATAGTTGTTGTCAGTTTGGTGTCAATATCTTATTTGTCTATTCTTTTTGAAAAATCAATAAACACATCATTAAGAAAAAGAAAGTAAAATTAATTCTACAGCTGTTTGAATGTTTAATCATAAGAGCAAAATGAATCCATAGGAAAATGAATTCAACTAAATCTAAATAAAGGTAAAACGGTAAAGGAGCCCTGGACGGTTAAGTCCAGTCAAAGGGGACTATGGGGTTGCGGCACTCATCTCGCTTTCAGGCCGAGGGAGCTGGTGTTTGTTCACAGGCAGCTTTCCGGGTCATGTGGACAGCATGATTAAACTGCTTCTGGCACAAGGAAACACCATGACAGAAACCAGAGCGCACAGAAACACAGTTTACCTTCCCGCTGCAGTGGTACCTATTTATCTACTTGTATTGGCGTGCTTTCGAACTGCTAGGTTGGCAGGAGCTGGGACAGAGCAATGGGAGCTCACCCCGTCGCGGGGATTCGAACCGCCAACCTTCCAATCAGCAAGCCCAAGAGGCTCAGTGGTTTAGACCACAGTGCCACCCACGTCCCATTTACCTCTATATTAGTTCCCTACTGAAGCACTTAGCAATCTTCATTCTTCTCAGCATAAAGCATCTCCTGTTTTTGGAGTGTGGCTCCAGGATAGCCTTCCAGCTTCTTTCTCCAGGTTTCAATTCTCTTCCTTTAGCAAACCCATTACAAGCTTTTGTTTTTGCTTGGCACAGGAAGCTGGGATGTGCTCTGCAGCAGATCAAGATGATGAGCTAGTTTTTTGAGAAAAATCTCTTTCACTCATCTCTAAATACCTTGGCACCAGGTGAAGGTTTTTGTTTTTCAAGGCTTTTAAACTCTTAGTTGCCTGTAGAATTGTTGTAACTGTTGTTTTTATTCTATTCGTTGTTGTATTTACTTTTTATGCAGTTTGATTTTTGGAAATTTATTTTGAACTGAAAAGCTGGATATAAGCTCAGAGTAAAGCAAAGCCACTATGACAATCATACAGCTTCTTTGGATTAGTCATACTGGTACAGATAAAGGACCCCTGGCCAGTGAAATCCAGGACGGGACTATGGGGTTGCGGTGCTCATCTCGATTTCAGGCCGAGGGAGCCAGTGTTTGTCCACAGACAGCTTTCCGGGTCATGTGGGCAGCATGACTAAACTGCTTCTGGCACAACAGAACACTGTGACAAGTGCCAGAGCGCATGGAAACACAGTTTACCTTCCCGACTCAGCAGTACCTATTTATCTACTCATACTGGTGTGCTTTCAAACTGGTAAGTTGGCTGGAGCTGGGACCGAGCAACGGGAGCTCACCCCGTCGCAGGGATTCAAACCGCCGACCTTCTGATCAGCAAAACCAAGAGGCTCAGTGGTTCAGACCACAGCGCCACCCTCATCTCTAATCATGCTGGTAATTGTTTTATTGACTGCTCTCACTCCAGCCTCAAATCACTTTACTATACCTTATATAGAGCAGGCACATCTCCAAAAGGCACTGTTACTCAGCTGCAAAGCTTAGAGCAAGTTTTCACCTTGCAAAGACTCTCCTCCCTGGAAGGGAGGGGAGTGGTTGTGGGCAGGAGCCCGAGCACCGCCCCCTGCTTTCCCTGTTACCTGGCTGGCGCCCCGCCCACTGTCCGGCACCCAATCGGGAGCCGGCAGGGGGCGTGCCTAGGTAACTTTAAGTTACCACGCCAGCCCTCTCCCCGGCCTCATTTCCTCTTCGCCCGCCAACTGTAGGCTGTCTTGTGTGCACTGTACGAGGGAAACACAGTATCTGGGTCTAAGGCAGGGGTTGGCAAGGTTTACCGGCCATGGGCTGGATCACTCCCATGATTATCCGTGGGCTGGATTGGTACAGCGTGACACTGGAAATTGCTTTTGTGCACGTCCGCGGTGCCAGAAATCGCTTTTGTGGATGTCCAGATGCCGAAAATGGCGCCTGTGCAGAAGCGATTTCCTGTATCTGCACATGCAGACGCGATTTATGGCGCTGGTTGGCAAGTCCCCGCACTGCGCTGGTTTAGCACAGCGTGCGGGGGACTCGCCGAACTGGTGGCTTGGTTCGTGGGCCGCTAAAATGGTCTTCGTGGGCTGCATCTGGCCCATGGGCCGCACGTTGCCAACCCCTGGTCTAAGGTATCAACAGTGAAAATAATAGACACAGGCCTTTCTGGCTTCATACATATTGAGAATTGCCAACTGTGATTTGAGCTGTAGACACGGAGAATCATCAGCGCTGGGAGGAATATCACCAAATGAACTCTGAGCTAGTTTAGCCACAAGATAATCAAAGCGAGAGGAAGAATGCTTGTGAAATGCGGCAGGACGGTAACTTGTCTTCCCTACTTCTTCACTCTGCAATTAGGGCCAGGGAAACAGCGAGCCATTCCAGGCACTCGGGGGGTACTTCTTCTTAGACCTCACTTATGCTGAGAGACCTACACAATCTTGTTTTCGTCTTGGGAAAGCTCACTGACAGCTCTGAGATCCCCTGTTTACCTGATACTAGTTATTCTGAACAAAAGTGTGGAGGGAAGGGAACAATTGTTACTAGCAAAGCAGTTGTGACTGGCTCATCCTTACAGATGTATCGCTGCCATCATTTAGATTACTGGATGTGCAGCCAGGGTAGGGCTGTAGGGAGAAAAGAAGTTCAGAGTTAAGATGATAAATTGTTACTATTATTATTATTTATTACTTATACCACACCCATGTGGCTGGGTTTCCCCAGACTGACATGCAGTAACGCATTAGCCAAGAATGTGCTACAAATAATTCAAACTCAGCTTCAGTATTGGAAGAAAATATATGGAATAAAAATAAAACCACGCTTGTAGTAGGTATATAGCATAGGTTGCAAATTTATTATGCATTAGGAAGCTTTTTAACTTAAAAACCAAACTGCATAGTACAAAAGGTTTGTTATCTTTGCTTAAGGCGGAACAAGTTTCAAAATATATATATATATATTTATTTTGTTCAGTCATTACACAATCCTTTATAAAAGCTGTATATCCATCACCATCATTACATTTATAAATACAAGATTTACACAGTACCTTATCTGGAAAAAGTAAAACTTCTTACAAATATCTACATATATTCAATACATATAAAACATTCTTAAGAGTACTTGGTTAGTTTTTGTGTGTGTAATGGTCCATTTCCACTGCCGCAAAATACATAGAAATCTGTGCAATTTAATAAAATGTCTCTAAAAATTATAACATGATACTCTGTAGAAACTAAACCATCTTTAGGGCCTCTTTGGGAGAGGCATTTCATAATTATAACCCATGAAATTCTTCCGAAGTTTGATATGAAGGCTAAATAAGAGTTGGTAACAAATGCACACTAAGTAGCAGTTAAGGCAGGAGTGAAATTAACAGGAGAGGGAGTGCTTCATATGGCAGATAAAAAGTGATAGATGATGCAATAAATACACACAAGTAGATGTGAATTGCCTCAGCATCCAGTTAATTAGCCTCTATGTCAAAACTGGCTACATTGGTAGTGCTACCTAGTTCAGTGATTATTACTAACCATCAATGAAAGTACATGTGCCCTTTTAAGGTTTCCAAAGGAGCTCCTGACATACGGGTTAAGAGTCCTTGGGAATGAGGGTTGAAGACTTCCAAAAAAACCAAATCTATATTCAACGGCTGAAATTCTCTTAACACTTCTAACACAATATTCAATTTACCAGGAAGCCTATTAATTAGAAATGTAGGAACATAATGGCGAAGGGTTTTTGTTATCTTTATCCGTCAGTAGAAGTAACTTCTCTCTAATTGGCGGGGGCTGTGGTCTGCTCACAGTGAATCTGTGTACTCAGTAAGTTCCACTTTGTTTGAAGGTTTTCCAAGATACTGTGTGTATTCCATATTCCGTCCGGTGCGGGGCTTGATAGCATTTCCAAATCAGATACAGAAAAATAACTGCGTTGAATTCTTATTTTTTTAGAAAAAGAAAAGAAAAGTGGTCAAATCCATCCCGACGGGACATCCATGGACACCAACATAGCAAACCTTAGGTGAGTGAAATGTGCAAAGCTTCTGAGAAATCAAAAGCTCACTCCAGTCCTGCTCTGGATTCAGAGCTCAGTGCGTGGGTTTTGCTTGCTTGCAGACTACATGAACGTTAGGAAAATCTAGCTCTCACACGCTGCTGTCCTGCAGCAATGGCTCAATGTCCTCGTCGCTGCCTCGGTCGGGGTTGGTGCTCTGTATGCTGCTGATGCTGTTGGTGTGCTTTCTGGTACTGCTGGCCTTACTGTGCTCGGGGATGAATAAGGCAACCAGAAAAGCGAGGAGGACTGCACATGCTCCAAACAGGAATGGAGGGCCAGGAATAATTGAACTCTGCAGAGAGAAAGAAAGGAGCCACAATGAACAGGCTTATGGGGAATAACTCAGGCTGTGCAAAGCTGGGTCCAAGCATTCCTATTTGCCTACAGATATCAGTTTTTAGTCAGACTGCTGAACTGTTTTACCAATGAAGCTGAAGAAGAAAACCAGAGTAATGTAGGGCTCATAGCTGCAGACGATGCGGAGGAAAGCCAACCTCAAGGACACAAGGATGCTCGGGTTGGGTAAGGAATAAAACTTGGGTGACACCTGTTTGTAAGGAAGACCATTCCTACTATTGCGGAATTGGAGGCAAAAATGATGGATTACGCAATGGATGGAGTTAGTCAAACTGACCAGCAGGATTCGGGATCAGGACGACCAGAAATTCCAGGATAATTGGAGTAAATTTATTGTATACTTAAAGGATAACCGTAAAAACTTAAAAGACATTAGCAGGATTGAAGTTCCTACAATGTAGATAAGATGTAAAAAGTTAAAATACGCGATTGGATTTGATAAGGGAGGTGAAGGGAAGGAGGGAATTCGCAAGCTCGGCAGAGCAAAAAGGTTTATATGTTGAATAACGTATTGTAAGAATGACTGTGTAAAGAAAATAATAAAAAATTATTGAGGGGGGAAAAGGAGAGTGCTAAATAAATATATTGGAATATATACTGGAATGTATACAGTGGTACCTCGGGTTACATACGCGACAGGTTACACACTCCGCTAACCCAGAAATAGTGCTTCAGGTTAAGAACTTTGCTTCAGGATAAGAACAGAAATAGGGCTCCGGCGGTGCAGCGGCAGCAGGAGGCCCCATTCGCTAAAGTGGTGCTTCAGCTTAAGAACAGTTTCAGGTTAAGAATGGACCTCCGGAACGAATTAAGTACTTAGCCCGAGGTACCACTGTACAGTGGTGCCCCGCAAGACGAATGCCTCGCAATACGGAAAACCCGCTAGACGAAAGGGTTTTCCGTTTTGGAGGTGCTTTGCAGGACAAATTTGCTATGGGCTTGCTTCGCAAGACGAAAATGCCTTGCAATTCCTGAGGTTTTTTTCCCCTCCCCCCCTTTTTCCCAAGCCCCTAAGCCGCTTAACAGCTGATCTAAGCCGCTTATCAGCTGATCTAAGCCGCTAATAGCCTTTTAGCAGCTAATCCGCTAACCCCTTAAGCCTTTAATAGCCGCTAATAGCCTTTTAGCAGCTAATCCGCTAATCCCTTAAGCCTTTAATAGCCGCTAATAGCCGCTAAACCACTAATAGCGCTAATCCGCTAATGGGCTTGCTTCGCAAGACGAAAAAAACCGCAAGACGAAGAGACTCGCGAAACGGATTCTTTTCGTCTTGCGAGGTACCACTGTATTGGAATATATATTGGCAAAAAAAAGGGGGGGGGAGTAAAGCTAGGAGACCAGAGATTTCGGCTGGCCTCGGCATCTACTCAAATATTTGTGGCTTCCACCGCCCCGCATCCTCCCTGACTCAGAAGAGGGCTGAGATCTCTTGTCTGATGTCATGTACAGTGGAGGCAGCACTTGGAAGTGGGGTTTCAAATACCATCCAAGTTAATCAGAAAACAACCCACGTTTGTGTCTCACCTTGGCTTGCAGGAGGCTGAGAAGAGCCTGCTCAAGGATGCAGCTGAAACATGCAAGATTGCCTGTCCAGAACCTGCAAGGGAGAAGCTGGTCCACAATTGAGAGTGGCTGTCTGAACCACGGGATTAAACTCGAGCATGCCAGCCTACCCAGCTGCTCAACTTGATCGGACTTACTTTTGAGTAGACATGCCCAGTGCTGCAGTGTAAAAGGATTACACCCGTATCAGCCCTGATGAAGAATATGAAACTCAGGCACTTGTAAAATGTTTCACTCGAGAGCCTTTGTCACAGGCTTCAGCAGCGCATACAGCACAAAATGCAAATTATCTTAAATACAGGACTATCAACAGAGGTGCTGAATCGGCCATAACCTTATGGAAATTCTGACAACCCTGTTACAAAGCACCCCAAGCACACGAGCAAAGAGTAAACTACATAAATATAGATTAACTGTGGTGATGAGGTTGGGTGGGCGGGTACAATGAAACACAGTCGACAAACACAAATGGCAAAGTAAGTGTTCAGTCTCGATATTATATTTCTCAAAAGCTTTCAGCCTTAGTTCTTAAGGGATATGGGCATTATCTAAAGAACCATTTTTTTTATGGAACTGAATGCAATCTCAGAAGAGGCAGTTTTGGAATACAGTGGTACCTCGAGTTACAAACGCCTCAGGTTACAAATGCTTCAGGTTACGAACTCTGATAATCTGGAAGAGTTACCTCGAGTTGAGAACTTTGCCCCAGGATGAGAACAGAAATTGTGTGCCGGCGGCGCAGTGGCAGCAGCAAGAGACCTTATTAGCAAAAGCACACCTCTAGTTAAGAACAGTTTCAGGTTAAGAACAGACCTCCGGAACGAATTAAGTTCATAACTAGAGGTACCACTGTACTGTGAAAGCGTTCCATGTACATACTTACTTCGCCAAAACTTTATTAGGCATTACAAATGGGCCATCATAAAACATCCATATATAAAATTTAAATATATATACAAAAACAGTCATGTAAAAAAAAGGAATAGTGAGGATTTTCATTGGAGTTTCTTCCCGCTAAATAGTGCCATTCACCACTCTAAGAGATACTATTGACAAAAACTCAGCCACCGTTGCTGTTAATTCCATGTACATAAGGAAGTTCCAATGTCGCAACAGGCATTTTTTTCAAAAAGCAAGGCAACCTTCACAATAATTTCAGGAGTGACTAGACAAAATAGAGCAACGCCAGAGCAAATTTTTTGCAGGGTGGAGGGAGACGTTCCACCACATGAACAGATGTTGTTCTGTGCATGCAATGGTTTCACTGTGTACAATTCATGGGGAATAATCATTTAACTGGTTCCAGCAGTTTGTTCTTCAAGGAGGTGTTGTGTATTTTAAGCAGAGGGTCTCATTTACAGTTGTAAAAACCAAGCATTTACAACCTGAATGGACTGTATGCTCAACTGGCATTATTTTAAAGAGATTTCAAAAAATAGGTTTTCAAATAGAAGAGGTTGGTTCAGAACGGTTCTGTTAAGTGGCGGAAGAGGAGAAATTTGTGGTGTGTAACTTGCCACGGCTGTACAACACTGCAAGGAACTCATATCCAACTACTGGCAGACCCATCTAGTGATATTCCAGTTGTAGATTTACTCCGCGTTTCACCCTCTAAGCAGCCATGAAGCCTAGAAATGGCTATCTTGTACATAGCTGGATGCCAGAAGAGTTCACTACATGAAATGTTAGGTAGACTTTTACTCGGTACCTAAATACAGCAAGGAAAGCATATGTAACATGAGGTTCACCTGTTATGTATGTGTTTCTGTGTGGATGTATCAATGTTATAACGTTATTTTAAAATGTTTAAAATATGTTCTAAGTCGCTTGACAACTTTGTTTAACAAGTGACTAACAAGTCTAATAGTAATATGAACAGCATGGGTTCTTACCAGGAAAGTTAACATCATAAATAAGTGGGGTGCCTTGATCAAGCACTATTAAAAGTTACGATTTACAATAATTTACCTCATCGCTTGGATCCTGCATTGCTTTTTTATCAGGATCTGGGACAGGCGCCAACTCGGTGAGCTCCACATGGAACAGAAAGAATATGAAGCCAAAGAGAGCAGGACCGAGACCATTGCAAAGGCCTCTGATTCCAGTTATTATCCCCTGGACAACACCTGTAAAAGAGCAAGAGAACAGGAGAAATAATTTTCTGTTCTAAAATGATGCAAAAACTGGAAAGCTTACCGTTTAATTACTGCACTTACTGGCAAGCATGAAGTTAACAGGCTGGCCTTATTTCAAACTGATCAGTTTCAATAAAAATAGTTTAAGGAGGATAAACTGAAATTCAAAATAACAGCACAAACTAGAACTTTCCTCGTTCCAAAATGACTAAATTAGTCTACTTGTTTCAATGAAGGAAGAGGAAAGTTCTGATCCAGGGGTTCTCAAATTTTCTGGCCCCCAGGGCCCACTTAAGGTAACTGAAAATTACTGAAGCCCACCAATCACAAAATGGCAGTGCAAGAGAGGAATGAACCGCAAAATGGTGGTCGATGGAAGTCATTGGCATCGTCAGCTGGCTGGCATCACTTTCTATTGCCCACATTTAATCTTTGGAAAACATAAAATTCTTTGCCACAGCATTTTCCTTGTGGCAAGTTTTCCTCAGGCTAAATACAGACACTTGCTCAGTCAGTCTTGTCACTTAGCTGCCTCATTTTAGGCAGAATTTGCTGATGCAGAGGCTTTCCCCCACATACTGCTCAAAAATATTCACACCCATCTCCTGTCATTCCTTCTCCCAGTCTCCTTTAACATTCGACTTGTACCTTTCCCACCCCCAGTTGCTGCCCAAGACCTCACCATTCCTTGCATCCCTCCTCTCTGGGTCCTTTTACGATCACTTCTTCCACCTATTACAGTGGTGCCTCGCAAGACGAAAAGAATCCGTTCCGCGAGTCTCTTCGTCTAGCGGTTTTTTCGTCTTGTGAAGCAACCCTATTAGCGGATTAGCGGCTATTAAAGGCTTAAGGGATTAGCGGATTAGCTGCTAAAAGGCTATTAGCAGCTTAGTGCCTTAGAAAAAGGGGGTGGGGAGCGGGGAAAAATCGCAGGAACTTGCAAGACATTTTCGTCTTGCGAAGCAAGCCCATAGGAAATTCGTTTTGTGAAGCACCTCCAAAACAGAAAACCCTTTCGTCTAGCGGGTTTTCCGTCTTGCGAGGCATTCATCTTGCGGGGCACCACTGTACTGCTTTTGTTTCTTATCCCTTTCATTTCTATTCCCGGTTTATTTCTGAATAATTATAATGAAGATTTAGCTTTTATCTCTATCTTATTTCCTTCAACACCTCCTCCAGCCATCGCTGCTCAAGACAGACCTTCCTCCCATCCCCCTTCCCTAAACTTCTCTCTGTCTCCCGACCAGCTTTACTTAGCATGAAATGAGTCAGAACTGGTCTGATTAAAAGGCTGTGTGGCATAGTGAGCAGATGGGGCAGGCAAGTGTGGAGGCCCTGGGCAAACTGTAGCACAGAGGCCCACCAAAAAGTGACCTAAGGCTCTCTGGTGGGTCCTGATCCACAGTTTGAGAAACACTAACCTGTGACATGTTCAAAACACCACTAGAGGGTGTTAACATCAACTTCCTAACTGCTAAAAAATACTTCAAAGGATTCTTAATTGAAAAAAAGAGGAAGAACTTTGGGATTTCTTCGGCTGTAACTTGCACTTACCCACTCAAATTACTTTTAAAAGGTCATGTTTTCTCATGTTAATGCCAACAAATTTAGCCCCATTCTGGGCAAATCAGCAAAAACTGTAGATATCCTACACAGGAAAGGGAACCAAATCTGTATCTCCTGTTCAGATAATCTCTCACACAGAGCCTGCTACTGGGCCAGGAAAGGGGCTGGGATAACCAACTGCAAGATTCTCACATTCCTGCTGGCCCTGTGAGACCAAATTTGCAAAGAGTATATTTTGATTAGTCATCACTAATACTGAACAGTTCTGGAAACAAGTCTCAGCTACGATCAAAGTACTTTTGGAAGAGAAAAATAACCCACCACAATCAACCTTCCATGGAAATTGTACCAAAATACAAAGTCCTTTAGTAGCAGGTAACGGTTATAAACCGTTAAAATGAATTAGTGTTACAGGAATTAAGCCCGTCCTGTAAACATGTGTCTCAGGTGTCAAAGACCAGGGTAAAATTGTGTGTCTTCCGCATAAAAAAAGAATCATCATTTGTGAAGCACAATAATACCACCACTTACTTTGCCTAGAGTACTGTGAACATCCAAAAGCAAATTGTTTTCTGAAGCACAGGTAAATGTTTGCATGTTGGTGTTGGAAAGAAAATAGCTCTATGGAAGATGCTTCACAGAACATGGTTTCCTAGAACATAAGAGCGTGGGGCTGAGAACGCCAAGGTCACAGGTTTGACCTCCTTATGGGACCACTACATATTTCTGCATTCCAGGGGGTTGGAGTAGATCAGGGGTAGGCAACCTAAGGACCGGGGACCGGATACGACCCAATCGCCTTCTCAATCCGGCCTGCGGACGGTCAGGGAATCAGTGTGTTTTTACATGAATAGAATATGTCCTTTTGTTTAAAATGAATCTCTGGGTTATTTGCGGGGTCTGCATGGTGTTTTTACATGAGTAGAATGTATGCTTTTATTTAAAATGCATCTCTAGATTATTTGTGGGGCCTGTCTGGTGTTTTTACATGAGTAGAATGTGTGCTTTTATTTAAAATGCATCTCTGGGTTATTTGTGGGGCATAGGAATTTGTTCATTATTTTTTTCAAAATATAGTCTGGCCCACCACAAGGTCTGAGGGACAGTGGACCAGCCCTCTGCTGAAAAAGGTTGCTGACCCCTGGACTAATGGCCCACAGGGTCCCTTACAACTCTACAATTCTATGAAAAACAAAATCACTGCACTTACCTTGTTGGTCGGAGTCTGCATTTCGTGACACAAGAGCGCTGATTGCTGGGAACGTAATACTTGACATGGATGCTACAGCTCCAGCTGCCCACATCATCCTGAGAGCAAGACACAAAGCAAAGCCATTAAATCATTTGTAATGAAGGAGCTATGCAGAAACAAAAACTAGCTCTCCAGCTATTGGGGTACCTTGTTGGAAGCGTTAGAATTGTAGTCAGACTACATGGTACAGGTGCCATGAGGATTTGCAACATTCCTGGGGAAGTTTATTATCCCACTAGCTGTGATTTTTAGCAGCACTGAAATGGATCAGGACCATCAATTAGCATGTTTCCCCACACCAGTAGCGGCTGCTAGCAGAGTCCATAATACTCAGAAGGCAGTGCTCATTTCGCACAATAACTGTGGCTAAGTACCGTATTTCTCCGTGTATAAGACACGGGGTTTTTTTTACCAAAAAATTAGGTTTGAAATTCGGGTTCGTCTTATACACAGGTAGTGATGAGGGGTGTTTTCTTAATTTGGAGTCCCCCAAAATAGAGAGTGTCTTATACACAGGGTGTCTTCTACACGGAAAAATACGGTAAATAATTGCTACAGCCAGTGAGTATAACATACTCTACAGGAATGCCAATGCCTGTATAAAGAATCTTATCATGTACAAGCAAGAGCTTTCGGGTAAAAATATAGCATAGCAAGGCAAAACTGGACAGTAGTTGTATATTACCTGAAGTTAAAAAGCAGACATGAATCTCACCAGTATGAAACACTCACAAAGAAGTATGGCAACAAAGTGAACTTGCAAGTTAGGTGGAAATCAGTATAATGGCTAAAGGAACAGAAATATTTATCCATTAGTCTTAACACAATGCTTTTCAGTGTGTGGTTTGGGAACCCACTCATTGCAGCCACACCAAAAGAGGGCCACAAGAGCTCTGTCCTGATTAAATATTGGGGCAATTTGATGATATTGTAACAATGTGGTGCGGTATTGGGTCACTTCTTCGTATGGTCTTAATTTTAATTGGCCCTGTTCCTCCTTTAGGAGCTGCTGGTATGTCGCCAATCTTCCTGTTGTGTTTTACTTTTTGACCGATATCACTTTTAACGGTGAAACCCACCATGGGGTTTTCGGTTCTAACAACCTTCTATGTCTCACCCAGACCTTATATAACGAATATCTAATGACATGACTTAGAAATTCTTTATGCACCACCACTTTATTGTAAATTAGATAGGCATGCCAGCCGTATCTGTTGTTCCATCCCTCCAAGTCTAGAATGTCATTATTATCTAATGTAATCCAGTCTCTGATCCAACTAAAACTAAAGAGCTCTACCACCTTACAAATATAGGGGATGGTATCCAATGAAGTAGGGACGCGGGTGGCGCTGTGGGTTAAAGCCTCAGTGCCTAGGGCTTGCCGATCGAAAGGTTGGCGGTTCGAATCCCTGCAGTGGGGTGCGCTCCCGCTGTTCGGTCCCAGCGCCTGCCAACCTAGCAGTTCGAAAGCACCCCTGGGTGCAAGTAGATAAATAGGGACCGCTTATTAGCAGGAAGGTAAACGGCATTTCCGTGTGCGGCTCTGGCTCGCCAGAGCAGCGATGTCACGCTGGCCACGTGACCCGGAAGTGTCTTCGGACAGCGCTGGCCCTTGGCCTCTTTGAGTGAGATGGGCGCACAACCCTAGAGTCTGTCAAGACTGGCCCGTACGGGCAGGGGTACCTTTACCCTTTTATCCAATGAAGTAGATCCGTTAGTATTGCTCCCTGCATATCCACTAAATCTGTTCTGGGTTTTCCTCCAACCCTCCAGAGCAAATCTGAGGAGGGAGTGGAAGGAATCTAGGGAGAGGAAGGGGAAGTTCCACTGCACAGCCAGAATTTATTGAGCTAATGGAATTACTTTACGGGATACTGCCCTACGAAAAGATTTAAGAAGTAGGTCGACAAATGCACACAGGGACTAAGGATTTTCAGATCTGAAAAGGCTGAGGGATACTGGTCTAGAAAGTTCAGCTTAGCACTCGGGGGAAAACTCACGATTTTTTTTTATTAATCAAAATATATCTACATTGCCATTACTGATCCCACTGCCAGCATAACAGGCACCTAAGGTGACCTGCAGCAATTTGAAAGATGAAAGTACACCCGAGTAAAAGAATTAGAAAGAGCACTGAAGCAAGCAGGCAGAGACATGGCTATTCTGCCATTACTGCACTTACCAAGGTTGGGAACCAAATCCATACCAAGCCAGCTGGAACATCTGAAAGCCAAGGCCAAGGAGCACAGTATTTTTGTTTCCTATAGACCTCATTAGGATACTGAGAAAAACAGTCTACAAAAAAAGATAATAAATAATGTAGGAAAAAGCTTTCTCTGTATATTTATAATAAAAAACATTTAATTACCAATACAGTAGTACCTCGGGTTAAGTACTTAATTCGTTCCGGAGGTCCGTTCTTAACCTGAAACTGTTCTTAACCTGAAGCACCGCTTTAGCTAATGGGGCCTCCTGCTCCACCGCGCTGCTGGAGCACGATTTCTGTTCTCATCCTGAGGCAAAGTTCTTAACCCGAGGTGCTATTTCTGGGTTAGCGGAGTCTGTAACCTGAAGCGTATATAACCCGAGGTACCACTGTACATACATTTTTTAAACAAGAAACTGTTAGAAGCACCAAGCTTCAAATTAATCACTTATAGCGCAGTCATATGAGTATCTACTCAAAAGAATTAAGGGCTTTAATTCCACCCAGTGAAACCATAGCAGAGGCAAAATTTGAACTGGGGATTTCCTACTCAAATATGCATGTTCTTAACTGTCCCCATAGCTCAGGGGTGCCCTGCAGGCCAATCGTGACATGCCAGGGGCCAGCAAACTTTTAACAGAGGGCCGGTCCACTGTCCCTCAGACTTTGTGGGGGCTGGACTATATTGGGGGGGGGGGGGGTAGAACGAATTCCTATGCCCTACAAATTACCCAGAGATGCATTTTAAATAAAAGGACACATTCTACTCATGTAAAAACACGCTGATTCCTGGACCGTCTGCAGGCCGGATTTAGAAGGCGATTGGGCTGGATCCGGCCCCTGGGCCTTACGTTTGCCTATCCATGAGCTAAGGGATCCAATTTGGGCTGTTTTTCCCCAAAACATGCCCACCCATTCACTCATCAATTGACATGACTGGCAACGTAAGCTGTTTGGCAGGAAGACAGGGTTAAATCCAGCACTGGCTGCATATCCTGCTCTCAGTAAAGTAAAGGAAAGATAGTAAGATTCTCTCATTAGCCGATGAGTAGGGGTTAAAACCTGCACAGTTCTTTGCAACAGAACACAGGGGTTGTCTGAAAGCATCCACAGACCCAAACAGGAGATCACGGGGTGGAGGGATGGGTGGAAAACCCTTTGCCTTTAAAATCACTTGCTTATTGCGACTGTTGGGACTTCAAAGCACATCACCTGACATCACAATAATATCAAGGGATGGACAGGTGGCTGGCCCTGAGCTCCTATCAAATTTGGCCCAATGGGAAGATCCAGGACCCACTGGCAGCAAAATGTTCCCCGCCCCTTCCCTAGCGCTTCCTCCAATAATTAATCGGAAAAATGATTTCATCAGTATTCATGTGCATCCTTCCTTTCTGGCACTCCCAACCACTGCAATTTCATCCTCCTTCCCGTTTTCATGACCGCATTCTCTTCAGTTCCGGACTGCTAATCCCCAACCATGCAGGGGATCTAGGGAAGGGCAGGCTCTTAAGGTAGCCTCACATCAAACAGATGTCAAATTGTGTGTGCAGCTCTTGGCCCTAAATGAGTCTTACTACCCAAGGCAGACATTTGGTAAAGCACTTATACTATACAATACAAGCAACTCATATGAAAAGGAGAGGGAGAGGACTTCTGAGTAGAAGAACTCCAGCTTAAAAATGTTCTCCAGGAAACCAGTCAGATACCTTTTCTGCACCAGGCCAAATACCATTTTATTATCCCAGGATTGTTAGCACTTTTAAACTTTTTAATACGGACCCTAAGTGTATCAATGTTATTCAGACCTGGAGTAAAAATGTTCTCCCTGCCTGCATCAAACTTTAAACAAGCACACCAGTCTATCGTAGCTAGAAGTTCTTCCATGTTGAAAAGGTGCTGGAAATGTAACAACCTTAACAGAAACCAGGCAGGGGCACCTTTATGCACAAAATCCCTCTTTTCTTTTCTTTTCTTTTTTTAAGGAATATAGCATTAGGCAGCAAACCATACATCTCATCTAGGTTCATTGTATATTACATATTAAAAAGTTACAGACTTGGTTGAATGTTCAAGAACTGTACAGGTGAAACTCAAAAAATTAGAATATTGTGGAAATGTTCACTTATTTCAGTAATTCAACTTAAAAGGTGAATCTATATGAGATAGACTCGTGACATGCAAAGCAAGATAGGTCAAGCCTTTATTTGTTATAATTGTGATGATTATGGCATACAGCTGATGAAAACCCCAAATTAACAATCTCAGAAAATTAGAAAATGTTTCATGGACGAAGTTTTGTTCCTCCCAAAGAATGTCAAGACTGTTTTTAATCACCTGTGGTCCGCAAGAAGGCCACAAGAATTCAGTCACAATTTGCGCACCTCTATCTCAGCCTCCCCACAGAACACATTATGTACTTAATGTGCAAATCACTTATCACCCTGATCGTTAATATTTGCCTTTTATTATGAGCTGTCACCTAAGACATAGGACTGTAAATGCTTACCTGCGCAACGATAGACAGAATTCCTATCACAGCTATGAATGCTGCAATGCTGGCATACTCAAATTTTATCACCTGCAGATAACACATAAACAACGCGTGTAAAGTTCAAAGAAACAGTAAGTGAAGAACAATTGCATTTATAGGCAGCTTACAAAACTAAAGCAACCCAGTACAGTAAATTTTCATACAGTAAGGACAAATTTGGAAGACTGGAAGGTAAAGTGATTTCAGAGGTGGAAATAAGAGTTGGCATGGGGAAAGGAAGACGGCAGTCAAGACTAGGTAAAAATACCGTATCAACATCCAGTCAAATATAGGTCATGACATTCAGGTCATATTTAGTATAAGACTATAAACTGAACTCTCTTATGGGAAATAAAAAGAACCACCAACCTATGTATTATGCTTCCATATTTAAGTCATGCATTTTCCTTCATACTCACTGAACTACACTTGAGGGGAAGTGTTTGCATTATCAGGAATGCCCAGGTATATACAAGATCACAGCTTTACAGCAAACATGCAGGAAAACAAACTGCCATGGGCCAATTCTAATTTGACAAAAGGCAACCTAACTTTTCCATTGGTGTACTTTTTATTTTTTACCCAGTTACATGAGCTAATCCCCTGTATCCTGAACAAGCTACTGGGTATGTCTATCAGCAGTTGCTGCTTAGGTCTACTTTTTAAGCCGCAATCAAACATTATGTCTACATATGCAACCTAAGATGCTATGTGTATCTCCCATCCTCTTGGTGTGCCTTTACATTTTCTGGTCCTTAATTTTATTATACTAATAAAGTATGCCCCCACGGATCTGCTAGTTTGGAGCAAACACATCAACATGAAGTTAAATGCATTGTTGTCACATATGCAATTCTCTGCATTTGGATCATTATTCATGCATATTAAGCTTTTTCTTCTATCTAAAAGAGGAGCAGAGAGGGTTTTTATTTAATTTTATGCAAACAACTTATATACTGCTTAATTAAAATCTTCTCTTAAGTGATGTTCAAGGAAGATTTGAGTGTTCTGCTCATTTGCTTCGCCTACCAGGAACAGAAAGCCTTGGGCCTTTATTTTTGCCTAACAATAATATTGGAGATTATTCCAAGCTTGTTTTGTTTTACAAATGCAGAAACATGCCAGTGCAGAGCAGGTTCCGGGTGTTTTCAAATAGTTAAGAAAAAACCCAAACGGTTTGGATCCTAATTCTTTGCTCTGTCAACAGGAGAGCCATGCTCATGGAAGGGATCCTTTCATAAGAAAAACAAAATGCTGGGATCCATCCCATATAAGTTTCAGAACAAAACCCATATAATATGGTATATGTCAATAATGGCTATGACCACATCCCGAAAACCCCTTGTTATCTCAAGGCCCAGCTTGAAACTTTCTTTTGAGTAGAAGTTCCCAATATAGAATCAGAAATTACCTTTGAACTTCTTGACCTACTTTTAAAAAGGGGTGGGTGGGGATCTACTGCGATAATACAATTATTAGTCATGCAATCTGGATTTTTGGCACTGTGCTATTTAAACAGCTTTGCATTTTTACCAATGACTGGCATTTTGAATAAACTCTAGATTACACTGTTTAATTTCATTAACTGCTGTAACTGTATGGCACAAGTGATTTATAGTTCTACGAATTTGCTTTCATTGTATTTTTAGCGATTTTACTACTGTGTAAACTTCTTTGCTATTTTCTTCAGAAAAAAGTGTTATATATTTTTAATAAATGCAGCAGCTACGTACTATGTACATGTTTGATACTTTCAAGGCTTCATTTGTCCCCCGCGTGTATTCTTAATTTATCTATCAAGAACTTGTACAATATTCAAAAAATACCTTAAATTACTTACTTGTCTCAAATATAGGAAAAAGCTAGAATATTGGCCAGCCTCAGGCAGGTAAGAAAGAAAGACAGTGATGCAAGTCAGCAAAATTGTAGTATCTTTTCCAACTCTTCTCAAAGACTGTCAAAAAAGTAAAGCAAGTCAAAATGAACCATCTGAAAAGGATTATTACATTCTGAGCAGGTGATATTTTTCGCTAATGAGTGCATTTGTCAGAATATATTCCATCTGTGGTTTGCTTTAAAAAAGACCTTTCTCCTGTTTTTGAGTTTCCATGATAATTTCCTAATGCTGAATTTAGATGGACCTCTGTTCAAATTCATAAAAGTAATGTTGACTAAACAAATGAATAGCTTGATTGTTCCAAAAGCCTGATTCTATTCTGCTCAGTAACAAAGGCTCCTAAGTCAGTGAAGTTCAGCTATAGCAACCACTGAGGTTGTTGTTTCCTATTCAATTCCTCCTCTATACCAGGCATGTCCAATGGGTAGGTCATGATCTACCGGTAGATCACTGGACATCTGCGGTAGATCACTGGCAGATCATTGGCTCCTCCCAAAGAAGCTGAACAACTGTGGCTCCCCTAAAAAAAGCTCAAAATTTTACCTCCTCCCTGAAAAAACTCAACAACTTTGACCTGAACCCCCCAAAAGGGGGTAGATCACTGCCTGTTTTTAACTCTGTGAGTAGAACGCAGTCTCTTGGGAGTTGGCCAGCCCTGCTATATACATAAAAATGCAATGCTGTTGACATGCTGCAGTTCAGGTGGCTGCTAACAGGTAGCCACACCAACTCCAACATGGTGACAGAGCAGAAAGCGGGGGGCGGGGGGGCAAACAAGCAAAATTGGGGGGGGGGTAGGCAGGCAGCCTAACTGAGCTGTTTAACAAAGGGGAAAGTGCTTCAGAGAGCAGTTTGCCAACCCATTCTCAGAAGTGCCTCCTCCCTTTGCTGAACACAGCTGCAAGGTTTAACAAAGGGAAGGAGGTGCTTCGGATAATGGTTTGGCAAACCAAACTCTGAAGCGCTTCCCACCCCCCCTTAAAAGCTCCTAGGGCAAGCTGTGCAGGGAGGGTAAAAGAAGGGAGGTTTGGTAGAGTGGCAGCCCCTAGTCTTCCCGTAAGATAGCATTGGAGCTGCTAGAATGATTCTTAAAATTTGCGGTACTCGGGTTGGGTGCATTATACCTTCAGGGTACAAGGGTCTGAGATCTCAGGTATATTACCTGGTGAGTATCTTCTCTTCAGAAGGGGCATTGGCTTGGCTAGTTCCCACATTCCTACAGTTGCATTCTTTAGGAATAGAACAAACCTGTACTAGTAAGTACAAGGTTCCATCAGAGTTTTATCATCATTTAGATTGTACCACCATGATTAACTGGTCTACCATTATAATTAGGAAAGTGCGGCAAGTCAGAGTTGTTCCTAGACATGGGTGAGGGTTCGAAGAGCTACTATAGGCATATACAATGAAATTCTGATTTAGTAAATGAATGAAAAACTTTGCTGAAGATGCATGCAGCCATGAAGTATCTTATAGCAGTTGGACGGGACTTTGGAAATCTATGTACAGTGGTACCTCGCAAGACAAATGCCTCGGAAGACGAAAAACTCGCAAGACGAAAGAGTTTTTCGTTTTCTGAGTTGCTTCGCAAGACGGATTTCCCTATGGGCTTGCTTTGCAAGACGAAACGTCTTGCGCCTTTTTTTAAAAACCGCCAATGCATTCCTATGGGAAACCGTCACTACACAGCGGTGCTTCGCAAGACGAAAAAATTCACAAGACGAAAAAACTCGCAGAACGGATTAATTTCGTCTTGTGAGGTACTACTGTAGTTCAACCCCTGGAATGATGCAGGTTATGCAATGTAAGATACAGCTTCCACCAGCCTCAAATACCCCTAGCAAGGGCGATCTCACCGCTTCCTGAGGCAGTCTGAACAGATCTTACCATTAGGAAGTGTCTCCTAATGTTTAGCGGCAACTTCCTTCTCTGCAATTTCTACCGTTTGGGGCTAGTCTTGGTGCCTGGTGCAACAGAGAAGAGGTCTACTATATCTTCTCCTGATGAGGCCTAACTAGAACATAATGAAGCAGAACTATTACTTCCTATAATCAGGACACAATGCTTCTGTTTCCGGAGATTGCATTAGATTTAGCACCAATATCACACTGCTGACTAATAAAAGAGAATGAACAAAAAGCCAGTAACTTACTGCAAATGGGTCTGCTTGTTCCCATGATATAAGGGAAGGTGGCCTCATTTTTTCAGGTAGAGATTCTGGTACAGCGAGTAGAATGAAACATATATCTACAACAGCCACCACCGTAGCAATTAATACAACCAGGTTATCGCCATATAAAGTAGACAGGTGTGCTCCAATGGCAGGACTAGTTACCAAACTGGCTGCGAATGTTGCAGATACCTAAAAAGAAGATATTGGATTTTACTGCTTGGTTATGACCTCATGAGCAACTTAACATTCCTCACCAACTGAAACCTGAAGTATCTCAAATGGACTATCTCCCAAATCCCGATTCCTGCAACAGAGTACCAGAAGAGTGGTATTCAATGAAGCAGTTTTGTTGTCACAAAGGTTTCTGTATGCTCAATGAAACATTGCCCACTCTGCTCCAGCATGGCCTCCCAAATCTTCTCCAGAGGGCTGGAGGAACGCCCAGAAGAGATTTATGGGGAAGGAGAGGGAGGGATGTTCCGTTGTGCAGCCAAAGTCTTTGTGGTAAGAGAACTACATTTTGTGTACTGCCCACAGCCTTTTCTGCCACCATGCATTTTGACAGAAATATCTACCTACTAAGGTGAGCTGCTGAAATTATGACGTTAACAATAGCTATACTGAAGACTCTTGAGCAGTGTTTCCCAAACTTGGCTCACCATCTGTTTTTTGGACTACAATTCCCATCATTCCTGACCACTGGTCCTCCAAGCTAGGGATGATGGGAGTTGTAGTCCCAAAACAGCAGGAGATCCAAGTTTGGGAAACCTTGATCTTGAGGATAGGCATGAAGCTTTGCCAGGCTTGATGCTCTACAGAAGCATTAAGAAGCACCATCACAACGTCTACATTTCAGGTGCCGAGGACCATACCAAACATTTCTTTCCATGGGATACATGAGTGCAGCACAACTAAACTGAACTGGAAAACCAACATTTTTTTTGGGGGGGGGGGTGTACATATCTCTTAGATTCCACTTTGCCTTTATGACCTATTGGCAATTGGAGGAAGAAAATTGTATCCCAGAAGCCTAAAGGCATTAAAACTTTTCAATTATTCTACTTACACATTGGGGGCGCGATTTTCAAGCTGCTTTATAACTATGCTCATTTTTATTTTAAACTGTTTGGGGGTAGTTGCAAATACTGTTTTACACTCTAACCTTTGGCTTTCTCTGAATAGTTAGGGGATTAAAGTAGAAAGGCAGGGGACCAGTTTTAAAAATACATAATAAATCTAGCAGCCCTAAGCAACTAGACTGCAACATCTCAGAGCATTTATAGAACAATTTATCCCCCTTCTGTCTCTTGGTAGCATCACTATTTCTTATTCGCAAGTGTGTTTAAGATTGTTAAGCCACTGACAAATGCTTGTATTTTATTCTTTATATCGTGCTCAGTAGAGTTTTATACCCTTAATAATAATGATGGTAATAACTTAGGTGTCAAATCTGATCCATCTTTTTCAGATTCAACCCTCTACCCAAGAGTTGGCACTTTTCATTCTTTTATATTTTTGAAATTCTCACTATGGCTTCATCGTTCCTAAATTGGATTATTGCAATGCTCATCTTTATGGCCCTTTCAGCTGTTTTAAGGTATCTTCTATTCATAATTCTGCCACCTGCCTCATTTGCTCTGCACACAGCTTCAATCACATCTTCCACTTTTCTGTTTTATATTGGATTAGTCTTTCATTTCACATTTACTATGAACTTCTTGCCTTTAAATGTCTCTACTCTTGTACTCAGCTCTATATTTTTTCCCTAGTCTCTTTCCCTCACTCCCTTTATGTCTTTAACTTAAATTTTGTCAGGACTAGAATTTATCCATCCTCCTCAACACCATCCCTTTCGCCCAGCTATATGATGCTGCTGTGAACTGTTATTTCCTACAGCGGTTTATCTGAACACAGCTATGCAGGGATGTAAACAGCATTTTCTGGGCCTAATACGCTGCATGCAGTTTGGACACCCTTCACCATACCTAGTCAGCACATGGATTGAAGATAACTCGGAACCCAATTTTATTGCATATTGAGTTTCAGGACAATCATATACATAATAAATTAGTTTAAAATCTCTGCATGTTTTCACACAAAAAAATTCATTACACAGATCAGCCCTCCCATACCTGGTATGCTCCAAATGTTTTAGACAACTCATATGAGCCCCACTCAGCACAGTAAATGATCAGAGACGGTGGGAGTTTAAGCATACAACCTTGAAATCCTACAAGTCTACCGGTATGTTACATTAGCATCACTGAGTTCAATGGGATATATTCCCACCTAGATAAGTGTGAACAGGCTTGCAACCTAATCAAACCATTTCTATTTTATCTAATTTTTATACTAAAGAGGCTACACAATATTGCACTAGTTTCAAAAGGAAGACTTAAATAAGCAAGGCTAAAAGGTAAAGGTAAAGGTACCCCTGACCATCAGGTCCAGTCGTGACCGACTCTGGGGTTGCGCACTCATCTCGCTCTATAGGCCGGACGCCGGCGCTTGTCCGCAGACAGCTTCCGGGTCACGTGGCCAGCATGACTAAGCCGCTTATGGCAGACCAGAGCAGCACACGGAAACGCCGTTTACCTTCCCGCCGGAGAGCGGTCCCTATTTATCTACTTGCACTGTGAGGTGCTTTCGAACTGCTAGGTTGACAGGAGCTGGGACCGAACAACGGGCGCTCACCCCATCATGGGGATTCAAACCGCTGACCTTCTGATCGGCAAGTCCTAGGCTTGCAAGGCTAGGATTAAATTAATTTTATCTTGCGATTCATCTTGTACTTTATTCTTCCCACCCCACTTTCCTCCCATTCTTCCTTCCATTATCTAACCCATTCCCCTTCCTCTCCCTTCCCCTTCCCCTTCCCCTCTCCCCACACTCACACACACCCTCTCTGTCTGATCCACGGGCAGCAGTGTCTGAATCCAAAACAAGCTAGTACACACATTTGCACAGTGCAGCAAATGTGCTTTCTCTATGTTTGTGAAACCCCTCCTCCCTTCTATACCATAGTTTTCGCTCCATAATACACATTTTTTTCCTTCTAGAAAGTAAGGGGAAATGTCTGTGCGTGTTACAGAGCAAATGCTTCCCTCCTCCGTGGCTCGCTTTGAAACAGCAAAGTGGGAGAAGAGCCGCTGAGTGGGGAGGAGAGAGGGACAGAGAGCCTGCTTGCTTTAAAGGAGCAAAGCGGGAGAGGAGCCGCTTACACGAGTGTTAAGTGGCTCCTGTCCGGTTGGCTCCTTTAAAGCAAGCAGGCTCTCTGTCCCTCCCTCCTCCCCACTCAGCTCACTAAATAGCAGGAAAGATTTTCAGCTCGCTAAGCGGGGGGGGGGGGGAGGGAGAGAAGCAGAGCCTACTTGCTTTAAAGGAGCAAAGCGGGAGAGGAGAGGAGCCTTCTCCCCTTATACCCCTCTTCTGCATTATTAGCAGCATCCTTCTCCACCCACCCCACGCGTGCTCCTTGTCCCTTGAGTGCTTTTCCTTCGCTCCCCACTTAAAACGTGGTTACAAAGCACAGATCCACATGGATGCTCAGGATTTTTGCACTGGGTCACCCCAAATTCACCATCAGATCACATAGCATGTCCATGGCTACAGCTTGCACCAAAAAAAGCACACACCCACTGTTGCCTGGGGCCGCAGTGGTGCAAAAACGTGGTTACAAACATGGATCCACATGGATCCTCAGGATTTTTGCATTGGGCTACCCCAAACTCACTGTCAGATCACATGTCTGTGGCCACAGCATGAACCACAAAAATCATACATCCACTGTTTCGTTTAGAATATTTTTTTTCTTGTTTTCCTCCTCTAAAAACTACGTGCGTGTTATGGTCGGGTGCGTGTTATAGAGCAAAAAATACGGTATATCTTCTGTATGCACACACTGTCTTGTTCATCCCCCGCTATGCAGCTGACTGGTAGACCATGCCTAACTCCAGGTATTCCACATCAATATCTGACACTTGATGGCCATGTTTTAAATTTAGAGGGAAGTTGGCAATGAGATCAAATTGCATTTGAACTACAACTATTTCTATTTCCCTGAACAGTTGAGACAGTAGCTTTTTAACACTAGTGGAGGTGGGGGGGGGGGGGGAAGAGGGGTACATTTATCCCACCGTTTCCCAAACTTAGGTATCCAGCTTTTGTTGGACTACAACTCCCATAATCCCTCACTAGTAGGACCAGCTGTCAGGGATGATGGGAATTGTAGTCCAAAAACAGCTGGAGACCCAAGCTTGGGAAACCCTGGTTTAGCCAGTGTGACCCAACTTTATGTGCTAAAACGCAGAGACTCAGATAGTTAATGACTGGGAGGAAGCTGGCACCCGAGGCTAAAAGAATGGCTTGGTAAACCGAGAAACGTCAGACAACGACCTGGAGAACGTACTTTAACAGTACACATCCTTATTTTAAAAGAAATCTAGAACTATTTTTATGCCACAAAACATGTCTGTTCAACAACAGTGAATCTGTCAGTCAAAGCTTACATAGTAAATAAATCAATAAGTTTAGAATATTCTATTTGTATTTGAAACCATCACTAAATGGTTCCAGGGTGGGTTTCAAACACATCCCAATTAGGCTCAGTGTATAATTAAAATCATATAATAAAACCACAAAACCCATCAATATAAGAAACTGCAAGGCAGCAGGTCTAAAAGTCACAAAAAGAAATTGTCTAACAGATGCCTTCCTCCTTCATCACCACTTCAGCTTAACACTTCAAAAATGTTTTTAGCAAGGTGCAAGATATGTAAGCACTCTGTTTTTCAGGGGTTGCCATGGTGCTTCTGTACTAATGAAGCAGCAGAGGAAATGACTTCATAGAAGACCGCATCCAAAGAGCATTACAGTATCTTGGCAATTCAGGGTTGTATCTAACACAATCACAAGGGGACTTCTTCTCTGTCTCCTTACAACCCCACCCCAATTTGTTCTAGGGGTTCAATCAGCACACCAGAGAGATGATGCACATGATGAGAGAAGATGCTGCTGCTCAGGTAGAAGTCCTTGCGCTTTTAGGATGGCTTCACTGGATGCAACGAAGATTGTCCACTATGAAACTGTCATCCCATAGTAATTCACCTATCACTATTCAGTACAGACTGCAAGGGGAAAGCTGGGAAGTGGTTATACCTGCGTTGCTGTTAAGAGAAACTATGGAAATTCACCTACTATCCCTTTTATTATTATTATTATTATTCAGAGAGACACACATTCTAAAAATCACACTTTCACTCAGTGAGTGTAAAAAGGAATACAAGCACAAGCACTGAATAGCCCAGTTTTAACCCTTGGTAGCCCCTGCAAGTATAGCATATCAGGGAAGGAAACACCAAGTCACCTGCTGGGCTGAGACTGGAGATTCTCAGTAGAGGGAATTCTGACTTAAGTCAACTGGCATTAATATTCCACTATTGGTTCAGGTCTTTTTAAATGTTCAGATGCGCCTTTATCATAACTCAAAGCCATTCCTGCATTGTGGGGGGTTGGGCAAGAGATATTCGGGATCCCTTCCAAGTCTACAATTCCGCGATTCTATGATTCTGGGATTAGATGCTTATTAGGGGTCAGTTGCTGCCTATCCCAGGTAGGAAGGAAAATAAGAAACCTCCCTTTGTTAATGAAAGCCTACACTGACAACCTTATTGGAGGCACAACCTAAGGAATAGATGACCGCCCATACTGCCTTTACATCCAGGAAGAAACCAGGATACTGAAAGGTACTTTCAAAGAAATGTTACCTAGCATATGTCAGATTAACAAGCTGTCTTAATGTCATCCTCCCTTCCTAAGCTGCCATGCTGAGCAACAGACTCAGCAACTAGTAATAAACTAAACTCCTGCTATGCCTTACCAAGAGAATCAGAGCTCAAACAATCCATTAAGTAACCTGGTCCAGCTACGTCTTTTGATACAGGATACCTACAATTAACACAGATGACTTCTCAACCTTCTACCTGTGCAGGATACGGTTTCTCGGCTGAGTGTCTAGGAATAAAGAAATCTAAGACTCTGTTCTCCCTCCTCCAACACATCATCTTTTCTTGACTTTGTCACCGCTGCAAGATAAGCCTATCTTCTCAACCCCCAAAATAACCGGATGTGCCTTATTCAAACATAGTGAGTGTAGTATCTATATAATGAGTGACTACCAATAAATATGACTGTCAAAGCATCAGAAATATTTTCAGAAATCGTCTTACCAGTCCATATGCAGTGCTCCTTTCATGCTCTTGTGTTATGTCAGCTACATAAGCAAATATCACAGAGAACGTAACAGCAAAAATCCCAGAAACCGAAATCATAGCAAAATACCACCTGCAAAGGAGAAAGGTGTAATGTAACTATGCAAAGATTTGATAGTTGTAAAACTGTGTAAGTATCATCAATCTACAACCTTTAATTAAGCATTCCATTTTGAAGAACCCAATTAAAAGAACAGACTTGACACACTTGGACCCTGCAGCAGTAATTGAACCCTAACTTGAGATAATTGACTAGAGAAAAGCGATTTATCTCTTCTAGTTTCCTTCATACACCAAAAACACCTACTGTCATTTGTACCACTTACCATGGACTTATCTTCATTAACGGAATTGGGACACAAGTGAAGAAAACTGTAACAAGGAGGAAAGACTTTCTTCCCCAGACATCAGACAAAGCACCGATCAGTGGAGCACTCAGGAAGGATAAAAACCCCTAAGAATGAAATAGAAGTCCTTTTAGTGCATTTTTGAGCCTTTTATCTTTAATCTACAATTTATTCAGAGGAACACGGTAATAAGCAAATTAGCTATACATGCTGGGATGTGCCTTCTTATGTAGCATGATTTAAAACAGCCAAAGAGAACAATCAGGAACATAGGTAGAATGTTTTCTTTTTTGGATAAAAAAAGCACATACAGGGTAGGCATGCAAACTATATTGCACTAAACACTTGTGCAATCTCACAGTACTCTGGAAGAGTGAGATAAGACTGTTTCAAAGGCAAAGGTGAAGATGCTAAGCAAGTGCTGGTGAATTGTTTAGTGAACATATACACTGATCCTCAGCAGAATGAGGAATGCAATTTCTTCCCGACTAGAAATGGCATTTTAGAGTTTCGTAAAGGTCACAATAGCCACAGATTGCTACATGCATAAAGCAAAATTCACGTTATACAAAGGACAAAAAGGCTGCCAAAAACGAGGATAAATTGTAACTGGAGATGGGAGACCCCCTTCTGATTTGCAAATAATCAATTAAAAACTCATGGGTGCCAACCACAAGGTCCAAATTTCAATGTATGTGCAGGGATTAGATTTTCACAGCCCCAATGCAGCCAAGAATATACTGTAAAATTATTTAATATATTAGTTCTACTATATTAGAACACTTAAATTTAACACTAATAATGGGTCAACTCCAAATCTACTTTTATCCCTTAATATTTTCCAAATTTCTTCTCAAACCATCCTATCAAAAAATGGCAGCTACAGCTGTTGGGCTGCATTTTTTTGTTTGAAGACAAGAGTGAACCATTTCCCTTTAGTGCAAAACTGATGAATGTCAATATGAAAAATACATTCAGCACAGAACAACAACATAAATTATCCCGGGAGACAAAGCATCTATTCATCTGCTTACATTCTGGAGCACAAAGTAGCATGAGAGAAATTGTCAGACTTCTAAAGCATAAAGCCTGCCAAATCCATTCCACATTGCTGCAATACCAGATTATTGTTAATTGTCTGGCAGGAAATCCACACAAGTCTTAGTTAAGTAGCATACCAGTCTCAAGGTTCCACTAAGTCAACCTTCCCCAACTGGTACCTTCCAGATGTTTTAGGCTCCCAATTCCCAATTGTTTCTGCTCTCTAACCACTTTCTATACAGTGTCTGAACTCTGAACCATTTCCCAAAGTTTGGATTTTCTCTTTGCAAAAGACCCCTCACAAGGAATGCTTTTTCCATAGGCAAAGATTATTGAACTAGGTAATCACGCTGTCAACAATTAACATATACCCACAATATTTACAAATTGGCACTTCCAGTAGGCAACTTTCATCCACGCTGAAAATTTTACAATTGCACACAGCAGCCGCCATTCTACATAACTTCATAATTTAATTTGTATTTCGCCTTTCCATAGTTAAAACCATGCTCAAGGCAGCTTACAGCATGAAAAGATTACAAACATTACCTAATTGCAAACATAGCAAAAGTAGTCATAAAGAATAAATAAAACACATCAAAAAGTACACAATCAAAAATGAACAATTCCAACTATTCCCATATAAGCCGCTGTAAGATCTAAAAATAAATATACAAAACAATAATGTCAACAGCAGCAACAAAAGACCCCAACAATACCCCCTAAACAGTATCTCAGCCCAAGAATCTGCTATGCTAAATGTGACAATTTGCCAAAAGAAAGTGCACGTGCCTTCTGCAAACTGCTTTCTCTGGTATTATCCCTTTAATATATTTAGAACAATATTTGAAATACACAAAAGATACAGGTAAGTCGTTCAGTTTTTAATACATTCAATTCTCCCAAAGGACATCATTGCAGAGATTTTTATGTTACATCATTGAAGCAAATGTCTCAAGACTGAAGGCTATGATTTTATCCTTAATAGCATGAGGTTGCAGGGTGCACTAGAAATTTGCACATGCAAACAGAAGTAGAGAAACATTTTTAAAATGAATTATTGCTAGGAAGGTAGCCCAAAGTTAGACTAGAAAAGAACTGCAAACACAAGCTAATGGAAATATAAAACTGTGCTTAGCAGTCACCAGCCAGATTGAAGCTGACTTATGATGATTTCTTATCTCTGATGAATTAGGCGTGCTTTCCACAAAAGGGTGAGGTTAGTGGAGGACAGCCTTATTTATCTGTGTTTGTTTGTTTCAGGTGCACTGTAGACAACACTGCTTCCCCACAGAATTTGAGAATGGATTACTAAATAAATTTTACAGGTTTTATCAATATCTGGACACAAGTCAGTTGGAAAGCTGGAATCACTCAAGTCAAAGTCATTACTATTACCAGCAGGATTAAAGATAGCATTTGCATACACAAGTGTGCTGATCCCAAGAAAGCCCCACTACCAAGGTGGACAAATTCCATCTCTTCAAACAGATCTGAGTAATAAAGGCGTCAACAAGAAAAAGGGGTTTCAAATAACATCTCCTCAGGCAGGGAAGGTTTACCACAGCGCTAACTTTCTTACCTTGTCCTGACACTTAGGTAAAGGTAAAGGTACCCCTGCCCGTACGGGCCAGTCTTGACAGACTCTAGGGTTGTGCGCCCATCTCACTCAAGAGGCCGGGGGCCAGCGCTGTCCGGAGACACTTCTGGGTCACGTGGCCAGCGTGACATCGCTGCTCTGGCGAGCCAGAGCCGCACACGGAAACGCCGTTTACCTTCCCGCTAGTAAGCGGTCCCTATTTATCTACTTGTACCCGGGAGTGCTTTCGAACTGCTAGGTTGGCAGGCGCTGGGACCGAACAACGGGAGCGCACCCCGCAGTGGGGATTTGAACCGCCGACCTTTCGTTCGGCAAGCCCTAGGCGCTGAGGCTTTTACCCACAGCGCCACCCGCGTCCCAAGTGTCCTGACACTTACTATGTGGGGCGAAGTGTATGACACTTACTACTACACAAAGCTTCTTTTCCAGTCCTCAGGTACATTTCTGAAGATCAAGCTACCAATCGTCAGTTTCTTAACTATAGTCAGAAAACCCTTTAATAAAACTTCTTTTTACAGCACACATTGATATAAGCTTACATTCAGAGTAGCCTTCCCACAAATGAAAAGGCTCTTTCCATTCATGAACAGCATTCAAAATTTGCCAGGTGCCAGATGCATTTTGCAGCTGGCTATTGGTCACCTGCGACCAACTGAAGAAGCCCAGGAGCCCGGATGGTGCTTGACATCTCCACCATCTGGAGGAGTATGCCTGGGATCTTGACTGTTTTCACGTCCTAATAACACATCCTGTAGAATTCTACCCGTTATATTTTATCTGCACAATCAGAGTGAATTTCAATAACCAAAAAGTCATTGAAAAATGTGACTTTCGAGCCGTCTGTCCCCCCCAAAGGGCAACTAGACATTCCGTTTTGTCGACTGTAAATAACCCTGGTTTAAGGAGGCATCAAGCTTATATATCTGAGTTTCTAACATGGGCCATGACCCAGCAGAAGAGGGAGGCCAGCAATTTTTGCAGATTCTCCCTGCAGACTTCACCTCCCACTGTCTTTTGACCCTCTGGAGAAGGGTTTCAGGGTGTTCAGAAACCAGGCAAAGTCAATCACCTTCCACAAGCAGGATTGTTCCATGAACATAAGTCCACTCAGGGGATCTCTGGAATCAGCAACTATTTGTATGGTATTATCAGATTTAGAATTTGACATGAATCCCAGATTTCACATTTTTACCCTTGTATGAAAGGTTTGTTCATTGCGGTTCTTTAGTTACAGATATTTGTGACACCTTAAGTACCCACTGGGATACAATAATAAAACAAAATATGCAGCATCCTTAATCAATGGGGGAGGGTGACATGTATTATCTTCTTGGGGCCATAAACAGCAAGAGAGAAAATTATCCCCTGAACTTACAATGAAACAATAATATAACTTATCATGATCGAGAAGATTTCATATGCACTGCTGCTGCACTGACATCCCCTAAATTCTCTCCCTTTAATGTAATATTAATTATTCCATCTCATAACATGCCGAAAAGTCTCAACCAAAGCCTCAATGTTCAATTATGATTTTGGATGCCTGCTTCATAACCCGTGTAATTACCAGTTTGAATTGATCTGGTTCCAACATATCGCAAATTTGACATTAGTCAGTTGTCCAAGACTGAATGTGTTCTTACACCTCCATCAGTGCAATTATATAAATGTCTACTCAGAAGGCAGCCCAAATTAAGATTAATTTGACTTAATGTCAACTAAATTGCAGTCTCATGGTGGGAATCCAATGTGTTAGTTCTGTTAGCACAACTTCTGGCTGTACAACGGAACTTCCTCTTCCTGTGCACCCCATGTTCTGGGGGATCCCCAGCTCTCCAAAGCATATATTGGCAGGAAAGGAGAGGGAGGGGAAGTTCTATTATGTAGCCCGGAAGTGCTTGTGCTAGTGGAACTACTTTGTTGGACACTACTCAACAAGCAGCTAAACAGTTTAAATTGCTGAAAATGAGCATTTCATTCTCATAGCTGCATCAATGCTGTTTGTCTCATACAAATGATGTCCTGCAATACCAATGTATTAGAAACACTATCATTAGGCTTACAAAAATTAACGGTTCAAGAATGGTTATGATTAACCAACTTTTTTTTAATTACCTTAACTCCTTGAATGAGGCCATTCATTAAAAATGTATGCTGAGGAAATGTTTCACGTAAGACCTAAAGAGAAGAAATTGTTATTCAAAGTAACCTTTCATTAAAGAAAATATATTAAACTACTTTAAAACATAAATACTTAGCCATTACTGACCCATCTAGAGTACCATGACTTCTGTTTCAGAACTCATCACATTCAAATATATTTCAGTCTTCCTCATCTTATCCAAAGCCATACAGCAGCGTAGTTTTAACAGCTGCCAAACCTGGCTTTTAGTATTTTTAACAGATCTGTCACTCCCCCAGTCAATAAGCACACAAGGGAACTATATGGATTTTTTTCACCCCACATTCCCCTTCTCTAGAAACAGAACTGTCATGATACCATGATGAACACAATGTTAACAAGCAGCTGGCTCTCATTAAAAAAACTAAGAATAAGTTAATCAACAGAACCTAGAAGCTGTTTATGTGTTTTTAAAAAGTTGAGATGTGTCTGCATGTTCAAGCTTTAACACACTACCCCAGTTATGCTTCCAACTATTTAAATCTACTAAAAACAATTGGGGAGGGGGCCGGGCAGTATTCATATTATGGTATATGTGTTTAACTACTTTGAGCACTACACCTCTAAACATCACAGTGCAGGATCTAAAACATCAAACTGCAGGCTTACATGCACCCAGCATGCTTCTATTCTGACAATAGTTCTGCATACCATCTGATAAAATTCTAACACCCAGCTGACAGTTCAAAAGAAACCAATATCCAAATAGGAAATCTGAACGTACAGCAAGTTCTTTGAGGTTCTCTTAGCCTCAATTGTGAACACATCACACCTGTACTTCAAATATTACAATTTAACAGCAAACAAGCATCTGAGTCAAAGTGCCTAGAAAGCAAAAATATACTAAGCTAAAGCAATGGCAAAACGTATGTACTGTTGCCTTTTTTTAAAAAAAAGTTCTATTCAATGGCACATTTAGGTTGCAATGTTCCACATGTATACCTGAGAGTAAGTACCACTGAACTCAATGAGGTCTAATTTTGAGTAGGAATTCTATTCATTTCTCCATTATATTTATATGATTGTACTATAGCAAATGTTTCTTAAGCTTATGAGGTTGCAAGTCGCTTTCTATTGTACCAGAAGTTGCACATAACCGACATAACAACATTGCACATATATGCCCATATGGAGATGCTAAATTCAAGACTTGCAAGGTAGACTGGACCAGCAAAGATGTCTTCCAATTTAGTAAGAATTCAAGAAGTATGAAAATCAGGATTTATAGGTGAAGATGAAGGTGTAGGAATAGATAGGGGTGTGTGTGTGTATCTATATCTATATCTGCATGAGCTCTAGGGAAGGGTAGGGAACCCCTGGCCTGCAGGCCAATCTGATCAGTGGGAGGAAGGGAGGCGGGGCCATTATTATTATTATTAGAATTTATATACCAGAGGTCTCAAGGCTGCAATGGGGGACTCCCACCTGCTTACAGGAGAAGAACAAGCACCATTTTAAACAGCCTCCCCTCCCCGTAAGTAGTGGGACATTGCTTCAAATGGCACTTTGCAATTTTTAGACAGTCCCTGTGTTCCTAGCAGAAGCAATGAGGCTGCCCTAAAAGCACTTGGCATGGTTCCTTTTTTCATGCATGGTGTGCCTGCAATACACTGCTAAAAAGGGGGGTTTAACAACTTCTCTTCCATCAGGGTCCAGGAATTTAAGCTCAGAGGCCTTTGCAGGTCTCCCCTCTTCTGTATGATCTGACTTCAGAGGCCCTGCCCACCTGACAAATTTGGTACATGTGACAGATCCTGATAAGGATCTGGTCCGTGAAGCCAAAAAGGTTCCCTACCCCTGCTCTAGATTAATTAAATAAAAACAGAATATAGTGTACACTTCTGAAATATGCTTGCTAGATTCATATTTAAACCACAAGGAATGCAATTCATTTTTTACACCAAGAGAGAGGTACAATTGGTGTTTGAGATTCACTGGGTTGTGCCCAGTGAAGTAGAAAGGTGCGGCACTGTACTAGGGATTTGGCATGGCAAAGGGGCTTGCCAATCTTTTAGCATTTGACCCAAATGCCATCAGCAAATTTAGCAAAATGTGCATTGGGCTCTATTTTAAAGTCAATGCTTTATTGATTTTCACTGTGAATAGCTAATTTAATCCTCTGAAAAGTGGAAGCCTGAAAAGGGTGGGTCAAAAAGAGCACTAAGCAACACTGTTCAAGCCATATATATTGTAGTTCAAGCTCATTGATGAATTTTACTCTGCTACTTGAGTGGGGAGGCAACTCAAAACGTTCCCTACATTCTTGCCAATCATATCAATTTACTACTGATTTGCTATATTTATGCAACATGTTTCTGCACTCAAAGTGGTTCATAATTTAAGATGATGGCTTACAAATTAATCAATAAAAGGCAAAAGACAGGAAAGAGAAACTAAGCAGATTCAGATAACAGCTCTTACATAATGACTAAGCCATGGGTAGGCAAACAGCTTCTAGGCTTTTGCAGATACTGATATATACATACAGTCGTACCTCGTTTTGCAGCCCCGGTCGCTAGTCAAAAAGGACGCAGGGCAAAGTGCCACATCTGCGCACAGAGCATTTGTGCTTCTGCGCATAGTGTGATTTAGCGCTTCTGCGCATGCGGGAGCACCAAACCTGCAAGTAACCCGTTCCAGTATTTCTGGATTTGCCACGGATTTTTGCCGGAATGGATGCTAGACGAGGCGGATGTTCGCAGAGGTATTACTGTACAAATATGAAGTATCTCCATTGCTCTAAATAAGTTCAGCAATTCAAAACGTAACACTGAACAAGTAATTGTTAGTAATTAACTAACAGACAGACACTACCAACTGCAGACTCACAGAATGACACATTAATGACAGATATGGGATGAGAGTGTTGGAGGTACGTGCAAATGTGTATGTGAAGCCGGTCTTTGGGTGGGTGTTTGATTTTCGTTGTTGTGTATACTGTGTATATATGGACAATGACAAATAAATTTCTATTCTATATTGTCATGGCACTGGGCTGTTACCAAAGAAACTGGCTTGGTTAACCTTGCACCTGTGATTAGCTCATCCATGGGGTGATTTACACTCATGAAGGAAATGAAACCCTTATGGTGTCCAGTTACCAACACAGATGTTGTTGAACTTAAACTCCCAGTAGCCCCAGCCAGCATAGTCAACAGCCAGGGATGGTGGAAGTTCTAGTTCACCAACATCTGCAGGGCCACACATTAGCCACCTTTAGCCTGTGCCAACTTAATGGAGAGGGCCTGCTGGTGTAATGGCAGCTGAAGGAGGCAGGTATGGAAGAAGATGAGCCAAGTAACAGCAGGACTCTAACCTCCAAGTATAGTACCAGAAATTAGAAATAAAAACCATTGTTTAATGTAGACCATTATTATTACAGGCAAACACATATAATTCTGAAAGTACTTATTAATACTACACAGCTCTGAGCAAAAACACCCAGGTTAGGAAACTTACTGTGAGCATGGGAGTTGTAAGCAGTCCCCAAGCAAAGAATTCCAGGAAGATGACAATAACTGCATGGTACACACTTGGTCGACCAATACCTTGCTGTTAAAGGGGGGGAAATGTGATATTAATACAGCACAACTCTTAGAAACTTGCTTCTGACAACATTTTCAATGGTACAAGGCATTCTATTTTAATTTAAACATACGGCCAGTGGGGGTTTTGCCAAATCAATTGGAGTTAAGAGCTCGCATTAAACTAGAATACTGCTGTGGGGTACATGCCAATTAATGAAGCAGTAGTACATCAATTCTATGTTTCTCTTGATATTATTTCTAATTAAGCCTATCCTGAGAGTTCAAGGCAGGTTAACAATTTTTAAACATGGGTTAGACAAATCCTTAAAAGATATAAAAGCTTACTTACTAAACTAGGGTATTAAAATCCAACTGAAATAAAAGCTGTGTGCTGTCTGAAAATGGCCAGAATGACAAATCCACAGGGAAAGAGGAAGAACGTGAAAAGAAAGGGTTTCCGTTTTGCAGAGGGTTTGCTCCCACACATAATGATACCTTGTCTGTGTAAACTGGGAGATTATTTTAAAATATGCAGGCTGTAATACTTGACACAGTTACTGGAGTTCCACTGAACTGTTCCCTTCATCCCAGAGTATGCAGTTTAATCAAGTGAGTTATTAATTTAACTGGGAGCTAGAGTGCTGAAGCAGGTAAAAGTGGTAAGCAAGGAGCTTGGAGACTCAGGTTTAAATCCCCATCTGCCATGAACATCACCAGGTGACCCCAGAGTCCCTTGACCTACCCAACCTCACAGTGTACTGCAGTAATAAAATGGAGAGGCTGGGTGGGGGGTGGGGAAGAGAGAGAGAGCCTCTTTGAAATCTTTGGAGAAAAGGTGGACTATATATGTAACAAATAACAGAAAATAAATTAATGGATACTTATACATTTACTATGTACAACTCTACCCTTCGAAATAGCACCAACTAAAGTTTCCCCCCCAATCACCTACAAAACAGGAATATAGATTTGCTTATGAACTTCAGCAGTTTCCACAATGTTTCCTTTCATTCGTGACGTTTCCTGCTACTCAACAATATTAAATGGAATTGTTTTAATAATCTCCTGTGAGTGCACAGAATGCTGGAGTCAGCAAAAATGACAAAAAGCTATGCTGTGGACTTACTAACCACCTATATGGTTTCTTGCTACAAAATTAAATGGTTCAGCTTATATAACTCATTAAAACTTATGCCATTAAGAGATATTTTTTTTGTATGTGTGCCAATGGCAGACATTTTTATGTTCAATTGTTCAATCAATTCAATTAACTAAGCTTTCAGTTTATTTAAGCTGGTACTGAAACACCAGAGTGGTGACAGAAAAAGAAATTTCTGCCAATTACAGTGGTACCTCAGGTTAAGAACTTAATTTGTTCTGGAGGTCTGTTCTTAACCTGAAACTGTTCTTAACCTGAAGCACCACTTTAGCTAATGGGGCCTCCCACTGCCGCCGTGCGATTTCTGTTCTCATCCTGAAGCAAAGTTCTTAACCCGGGGTACTATTTCTAGGTTAGCGGAGTCTGTAACCTGAGGCGTATGTAACCTGAAGCATATGTAACCTGAGGTACCACTGTATAAAGGAAACAAATTCCTTTCTACTAACACTTCCTTGTCCCTTTCACTCCCCTTTCCCCCATACATTTTGCTCAAATCCCCCCTCCTAATACTGAATGGTGAAAAAGAAACGCACCCAAGACTAGAACATGATATACTATCTCTAAATAGTCAGTCAAAAGAAGTTTCTGCCAAAAGATGACAAATCCCTTTCCTCTCCAAAATCAAGCCTTATGAAGAATGGTTGAAGGATCTGGGAACTATTAACCTAGAAAAGAAGAGACTGAGAGGAGATATGATAGCCATCTTCAAATATCTTAAGGGCTGCCACATGTAAGAGGGAACATGCTTGTTTTCTCCTGCTCTAGAGGGTAGGAGAAGTTACAAGAAAGGAAATTCTGATTAAACATCTAGAAAAAATTTTGACAGTAAGAGCTGTTCAGCAGTGGAACGGTCTCCCACAAGAGGTGGTGGACTCTCCGTCCTCGGAGGTTTTAAAGCGGATGTTGGATGGCCATCTGTCTTGGATGCTATACCTGAGATTCCTGCACTGCAGGAGTTGGGACTAGCTGAACCTTGAGTACCTTCCAACTCTAAGATTCTATGAATTCTATATAGAAAGTGGATGGGAGAGAAGAAAAGGGGTCCAATTTCAGCTGGCTGGTGTTTGTCTTGCTGGTTTCTTTTCAATTAACCTGTCACACTCCCTATATCACTTAAAAATAGTCATTAGATACTGTTAGCTAAGAAATAAAAACTCTTTGGTTGGATTTCACATGGACATTCGTTGGGGAAATGACAGGATGAGATTTTGCACTTTGTGCCTCCGATGGATATAAGATGCAAATAGAAGGTTGTGATCTAATGTCAGACATTTTTTATACCAGTGGGGACAGACTGCTCTAGAATACTTATTAGTGTAACCAAGAAAAACTATTTCCCCCCCAGTTTGCTTGAACATAGAAGTTGCATGTTCCTCACCTACTAGTTTATTTCCTCATGCATTACATTTTCAATTCCACACTCTCTACTGATTGTCTTTTTTATTACATTAAAAACAACATCGAAATATTTAAGAAAAACCACTCTGGACATTCTTTTCAATGTTAGTAAACACTCTGGAGCTGAATCCTTTGATGTCCCAAGCTTGTAGCTCATTTGTGCTTATGGATAACATTTTCTCATCAGAATTCGGGTGAATGAAACAATGTTGTAAGAAGAGGTGTGCTGGATACTTTGTATCAGAGCAAAATTTTGCCTGTCCCTTAATTATGCTAGCCAGTGCTCAAGAGGGCCACTGGTCCACAAAATCCTGCCCTAAAACCCCTATTGAAGAACACAAGGGAAGCATTCCCCTAGGATGTTTAAAAAATATTGCCTAGAGGTTTTCACCCTGAATTTGAGGTCAGGAAATTTGACTGCCACTGTCTAAAATACAGTGGTACCTCAGGTTACATAAGTTTCAGGTTACATAAGCTTCAGGTTACATACGCTTCAGGTTACAGACTCCACTAACCCAGAAATAGTGCTTCAGGTTAAGAACTTTGCTTCAGGATGAGAACAGAAATCGGGCTCCAGCGGTGCGGCAACAGCAGGAGGCCCCATTAGCTAAAGTGGTGCTTCAGGTTAAGAACAGTTTCAGGTTAAGTATGGACCTCCGGAACGAATTAAGTACTTAACCTGAGGTACCACTGTACATAAAACAAGGTTCGCACAACTGTTTTACTAGAAAAATCACAAGCTGGTTTAATTTATATACTTGGGAACCCTGTGTACCTAAACTACTTTGAAAGTAACCATTACAACCAAGGAACAATTCATTCTACAGGTTGCAAGACTCAAACAGGGAACCTGGTACAGCTTTAAAGGGCTGTGAGGTACCCTGTACGACTTATTTCACTCCAATAAACCATGTCCAAAGTACACCCACTCTAACTGAAATATTAAACTAGTTATACTGATTTGGCTGCTGTCACAAACCTTACTTGAACATGGTGAGTGATGGGAAATATTTATGTACTGCCATACAGGATGTGGTGGAATATGGTGTGTTTATAGCTAGAGGCAGCCCCATCACACAGATGATCACCATGACTGGGTTAGCTTGCTGTCACTGAGGCAAGTCTGGTCCTGGGTTAATCAACAGCCTGTACAGCAAGTGCAACTTCCTCTTCTTCATTTTTTGAGTATCTTATGTTTGTCTGTAGCCCATTTAATGAGTTTGGTGCAAAATGTACAGTGGTGCCTCGCAAGACGAAAAGAATCCGTTCCATGAGTCTCTTCGTCTAGCGGTTTTTTCGTCTTACGAAGCAAGCCCATTAGCGGATTAGCTGCTAAAAGGCTATTAGCAGCTTAGTGCCTTAGAAAAAGGGGGTGGGGAGCGGGGAAAAAACAACCCAGGAATCGCAAGACATTTTCGTCTTGCGAAGCAAGCCCATAGAGAAATTTGTCCTGCGAAGCACCTCCAAAACGGAAAACCCTTTCATCTAGCGGGTTTTCCGTCTTGCGAGGCATTCGTCTTGCGGGGCACCACTGTATTCCTATTATACAATGTTAAGTCTGCATGCATAGATCTGATCAAAGTCATTTGCATGCATACTATGTGATAAAAGGGTGCCAATTGCTACAAGTTTTCCCATAAATAAGAAAGACTAACTAATGCTAATTCTATACAGTGGTACCTCTGGTTACAAACAGAATCTGTTCCGGAGGTCAATTCGTAATTGAAAACCACTCGTAAGATGAGGCGTCATTGGCAAAAGCGCGCCTCTGGCACGCAATTTCCACTCACATCCCAGGGCAAAGTTCTCAACCAGGAACGGCTACTTCCGGGTTAGTGGAGCTTGTAACCCACAACGTGTGGAACCAGAGTTACCACTGTAATGGCTTTACCAGTAAAGATAAACTGCTTAGATACTAAGTTTGAGCAGCTGAATCAATAGTTCAGTGGGTTACTGAATGGCTTTTATTGCAACATATTGCTCTTTCTGAACTTATGTTTTTTTTAAAAGACATCTAGAGGCTTATGTAACAAATTACTAATAAATTGCAAAAAGCACCAGAGCCTGACATGAGATATGCACAGTGCTAGAATGAAGACATGCCAAATCTTTGTGCCAAGGCTTGCAGTATATCCAAACACAAGCATCATGTCACACTGCATATAAGAGGTTAGGCACACACTATTTTTGTGCACTCTACACTACACAAGTGATACTTGAATTAGCTCCAGCAGGCAGGTCATTCAATGTTTACTAGCAATGTGTGCAGGGAGACAGCTCAACTCCTACATTTCAAATGAATTTTTGCATGCCCACTCCTAGATAACGTCAATGTGTTATCTTCGGAAGATACGAACAGCATCTAGCATATAACTGAGAACAAAAAATATGTTAGGCACATTTTGCATTCTCAAATTTTTTAAAAGCGCCATTGCTCAAATAAATAAATGAAAAAAATACGGATTGGACAAACTGTGAAAGAGTAGAAGCATAATTTGCAAGCTGTAGCAGTGGATTGTCCATGGGCTGAGACTTAAAGGGAGTAATCCAGCTGGCTCCAATGCATAGCATTTTTTAAGCAGCAAATAGTACAATGAATCATATAAGAGTTGCAAAAACTGAAAAAAGGCCTTTTCTCACGCCTGCCTGAAAGACTTCAGCAGGTAGCCAACCCCTATAGTGTAAACACAAGAACTCACTTAGCCTGTATCAAGGGTGAGGCCTTGAGAGCCCGAGCCCAAGCCAAGCACACATGAAAGAAAGAAAAACACCATGCAGAGATAACAATATTTTATAGCACAAAAAGGAGCATTAAGGAGCCTTGTGGTATGAGTTTTCAAGGGGAAATGATATATAACGAAATGAAAAAGAGGTTTAAAATAATGTTGGGGGGACGGGGACCAGAAGCTTTTATTTTGGAAATTATAGGGACAGAACTAGCTAAACTGTATAGAAACTTATTCATATACAGTATGCAACTACCAGTGGCAAGAATGTTACTCGCCACCAAAGTGGAAAGAAGCAGAAGTCATAGTAAAGGAATAAAGGGTACAAAAACTTGTGCAATATGCAAAAATGGGAGAAACTTACTGGATGACAATTACAAGATGACAATTGTTTTTTTTTTTTTTTTGCAAAAGAATGGAAATGATTTGTTCAATATTTACAGATAAATTGTAAACAAATAAGAAGATTGGCAGGATTATTGTAATAACCTGCAGTTTCATAAGAGTATATATTTAAAGTATAGGAATAAATGAGGAAATTAAGTTAATTTGGATATGCAGAAGATATTAAAAATAAATTTAAGGAACTGCAGAAAGAGGGGGAAGGAAGTCAATTTTTGAAATGTTAAAATGATTGTAAAATTAGTGAAATGTATAAACCTGAAAGGTTTTTTGGGGGGGGTTGCGTGCACTTCATCCCTTGCATCCAAGCCGGGGAAACCTATACCCTTTTAAAATGTGACTCTTTGGGGGGGGGGTTATTGAGGTTTTTTATTTTTACTTTATATATTGTGATCTTTTCTGTGAACTGCCCTGAGACATCCGGGTATAGGGCAGCATATAAATTCAATAAATAAAAATAATAAACCATTTTCAAAGAAGTTCAGTCAAAGTGAGCCTTAAGAAAGAACATGGGAGTGACAGGGAGAAGTCAAAGCAGGGGGTTTGAAGGAAGAAAATGAGTGAAGAAGGGAGTGGGGATGAAAGTGGGCTGAGCCTACCCCCAACATATAATGGCCTTTGAATTACAAGAAACGTGGCTCTTTTTGGGGGGAGAGGGTGTTATTGGGTTATTGATTTTATTTTGAGTTTATATATTGTGATCTTTTCTGTGAACCGTCCTGAGACCTCTGGGTATTGGGCGGTATATAAATTCAATCAATCAATCAATCAAAACAACTCCCCCGTGTTTCCCTAATAATAATAATGACTCCTATTAATAACAACTCCCCCGTGTTTCCCGAATAATAACTCCTACTAATAATAATAACTCCCCCGTTTCCCCAATAACTCCCCCATGTTTCCTCAATAATAAAAATAACAACTCCCCCATGTTTGTCTGTAGCCCATTTAATGAGTTTGGTGCAAAATGTATTCCTATTATACAACGTTAAGTCTGCATGCATAGATCTGATCAAAGTCATTTGCATGCATACTATGTGATAAAAGGGCGCCAATTGCTACAAGTTTTCCCATAAATAAGAAAAACTAACTAATGCTAATTCTATACAGTGGTACCCCTAATAACAACAACAACAACAACTCCCCCGTGTTTTTCTGGCCCGACCTTTACCACACAGCCCACCGAGGCCCAACAGATCGGGGAGCAAAAAAAACCACAAATGCGGACGAGCGAGGAGGCGGCCACCCGACCTCCACCCCGCGGACTGCGAAGGAAGATGCCTCGAGCCTCTCCCGGCGGCGCCTAACGGGCCCGCAGCGCGTCCGCTTCCCGGGGCCGGGCCCCCCGAGGATGCTTCGGGGGAGGGCAAAGGGGCGCGAAGGGGAGGAGAGGGGCCCTGTTCCCCGGGCTACTCACCGCGGCGGCGCCTCCGCCCGGTTTGAGGCCGATCCTCCTCACCAGCATGATGCGGCTGCCCCACTGCTTCCCTCCGCCGGCTCCGGCCGCCGCCGCCGCTTCTCCGTCCACCACGGCCGCCACAGTCAAGGCCACCACCTCCGCTTCCCGGGCCGGAGGAGGAGGAGGAGGCGGCGGCGGCTCCGGCTCGGGGCTCATTCCGCTCCCATCTTGCCGCCCCGGAGGAGGAGGCGGCGGCGAGGCAGGGGCTCCGGGAGGCCTCCCGCCGGCTCCCTCATCTGCTGCCACCGTCGCGAGGGGCCAGGCAGGGAGGGACGGAAGCCGGGAGGGACGGAACGCGCGCCGGGAAATAGCCTCGAGCCGACGCTGCCGATGCCGCTTTCCGTCTTCGCTCCGCCTCGCTACTCCCCTCACAGAACCCTCCCCACGTGACCCGGCCTCCCTCCCTCCTCCCAGGGACCTCCCACCGGAAACTGCGTCACACACGGAGGCGGGGCACATGGTGGGTGGGCGGGGCATCTGCGCTACATTTCCTTTACGCACTTTCTGGTGCAGTTCCCACCGCCGTTCGAGCGTCCGGGATCACGTGACTCGGAGCTGGCGTTAGGGCCGTTGCTATGGTTTCCTTCCTTCGAAGGGGATGCTCGTGGCGGGGGATGGAAGGCCTTAAATTACCAGGGCCTTTGCTTCGGATCATTTTTATCTATTTTTAAAATCCATTTTTATCCGGGTTTTGTTTGTTTTTTTAAGCCAAGAAAGGCCTTCCATTTCTTGCACCCTTTTTCCTTCAATAGGCCCAAGAACCCAGTGCTGGAGTTTAATAATTTGTTAAAATTGCTGATTGTAATATTCCTGTCTTCGCTAGTGGTATTAAGTTAGGCATTGCATTTGAAAAGGAACCCAGACATGGAAAGAAGATAAAATCCCAGCCCAAGAAGAATGGCAGATGGAAGTTGAGGGATTATGCCGAAATGCCTAAAATGACTGGAAGAATCAGAAATTGGGAAGATTTTAATAAGGAATGGGGGGATTACAGTGGTTTTTAAGATAAATTACAGTGGTACCTTGGGTTATATACGCTTCAGGTTACATACTCCGCTAACCCAGAAATAGTGCTTCAGGTTAAGAACTTTGCTTCATGATGAGAACAGAAATTGTGCTCCTGCGGCGCAGTGGCAGCAGGAGGCCCCATTAGCTAAAGTGGTGCTTCAGGTTAAGAACGGACCTCCGGAACGAATTAAGTACTTAACCCGAGGTACCACTGTATAAACGAAACTAAAATTGTTAGTAGGATTGGAGTAACACTTGTAGTATAATGGTGAATTTTGGACATAATAGAGATGTAAAAGATTTGGATCATCATAAAAGATGCAGGAGGAAATGATTAACAGTAGGACCTACAAAGGGGAGGAGGGAAGTCCAGGAGATTCTTTGGCATCTTGGTTTCTATGTTGTATGTTGGATATATTGGTTGTAAAACTTTAATCTGAAAAACCAAATAAATAAATTTATAAATGAAAATGAAAAGTATCAACTGTCTTCCTGGGAACATCAAATCTGGAGTTCAGAGACATTCTAAAACCTAAGCCTCTGCTGACTCAGAAAGCGGGAGAAGATAAACAGAATGGCATTGTGCAGTTAACACGCAAAAGGTTTTCATGTGACTGTCATCTTCCAAGGTCAACAAAGGTCAAGAGCTAGAGCAACAAAGTTCTTGTGGAGAGATGGACCCATTGAGTCTGTCCCATGATTGAAAATGAGAATTCTGGATCTGAATGGTCACATTTTGAAAACCTAGTAACTTGACTGAGGGTGCAATGCATAACACATTCAGGTCCTGCTCTCTGCCCTCTCATCATTAAGATTCTGTGGATTTTGTTATTTAATAGGCAAATGTTTAGATTTCAATATAATTTGATGAAGCTTTCTTAATTTCTAAGAATAGTGATCCTTGGGACAGGGTATATGAAGACAGAGACAATTCTTAAGATCATATATTGTTTGCATCAGATTCTTCATCCTATCAAGTCCCTATAACAATTTCTCATTAGAAAAAAAGGAAATTAATTTTTAAAAAATTAAAAGTCCCTATAATAATTTTACTGTATTTCTTTTCTTTCACAGTCTAACTTCCTCATACACAAAAACAATTTGTGCTGGTGATTAGACTCAATCTTGTCATTCAAAAAGATTTAGTATTAAATCATTCAGTATGAAATCGTTAAAAAGCATAATGAAGTCAGATGCAACAGGGCCTTTGACAAAAGCAGAACCAAAATCTTCCGCTGGGACGTTGGATAGTGACTCACAAGAACAGGTTGAAAGAAAAACAGATTTGATGCCCATGCAAGAGCTAAGCACACTAGAAACATCATTTAAAAGTGAAAGTGGATTGATAAAACATCCAGAATACATTTCCTACAAAAAAGAAGATGTGTTGGTTTTTCGAAACACATATGAGGAGGCTGATGATGAAGAGAAATTTGTAAGTGAAATTGATTTGAGGCCAAAAAAGGAACTAATCATGTCAGATGCAGAAGCTTTTGAATCTACAAAACAGTCAAAACGCATTCCCCATAAAAGAGAAGATGTAGTGGCTTTCGTCAATGAATATGATGGTGGTGAAGAAGAAGAAGAGAAACCTGATACCACAAAAGAGTTGAAGCCGAAGCTGATATGGGTGCTGCCCATATCAGATGCAGAAATGTCAGGAGAGCGCAAAGTGGCTTTTGCAGATGACCATTATGATGACGAACAGGTGCACTTTGGTAGTGTAACTAACTTGAGGCCAGTGCAGGTGCTAACCAGATCAGATGCAGAAACTCCAGAATCTACAAAACCAGCCGAGCGCAGAGTGGCTTCCGCAGATGACCAACCTGAAGATAAAGGAGAGCATCTTGAGGGCAGAGCTGATATGAGGCCAGTGCAGGAGATACCAGTATTAGATGCGGGAACTTTGGGATCATTCAAACAAGCAGAGCTCAGAGTGGCTTTTGCAGATGACTATGATGATGCTGAAGGTGTACATACTGGGAGCTTAGCTGACTTGAGGCCAAGGCAAGTGCTATCCATATCGGATGCAGAAACTTTGGGATCTTTCAGACCAACAGAGCGCAGAGTGTCTTTTGCAGATGACCAACCTGAGGGTAAAGGAGAGTATCCTGAGAGCAGAGCTGATGGGAGGCCAGTGCAGCTGCTAACCGATGCCAAGAATCTACAAATCCGACAGCATACCCTCCCCTCCCAGTAATGGCTAATCATTAAGGATAATGTGAGAGGTAGTTGTTTATTCCTCCCTGTGGCTTTCTTACGGAGCCCCCTGTTGTCTCACGGACTATTGACCCATACACCACTAATCCGCTGCCATCATCCAGGTTCTCCCCAGTAAAATCACTTCAGCCTCAGTCAGGTTCTCAATTAATAGAGAAGAGTGTATTTTATTTCAGTCACAAACTTTTATGGCATTCCAAACATTGTTACTCTTTACTTTCTTAGTCTTATTTTCCTCTCTCTATCTCTTCTATGGGACGCGGGGCGAAAGGTCGGCGGTTCGAATCCCCGCGGCGGGGTGCGCTCCCGTCGTTTGGTCCCAGCGCCTGCCAACCTAGCAGTTCGAAAGCACCCTTAAGTGCAAGTAGATAAATAGGGACCGCTTACCAGCGGGAAGGTAAACGGCGTTTCCGTGTGCTGTGCTGGTGCCGGCTCGCCAGAGCAGCTTCGTCACGCCGGCCACGTGACCCAGAAGTGTCTGCGGACAGCGCTGGCTCCTGGCCTCTTAAGTGAGATGAGTGCACAACCCTAGAGTCGGACATGACTGGCCCGTACGGGCAGGGGTACCTTTACTAAAGATGAGGAGGTGAACCGTTGGTACATCACTCTGAGTAAGCTTGCAAAAATGTACAGATGCCAAGTCAAATTATGCTGGAAATGCAGGGCAAAAGAAGGAAACTTCCTACATATGTGGTGGACTTGCACTAAGATTAAGGCTTTCTGGGATATTATCTATAATGAATTAAAAAAGATACTAAAATACAATTTTGATAAAAAACACCAGAGGCATTTTTATTAGGAATAATTAATGAAGAAATTCATAAAAAAAATATAAATTTATTTATGTATGCCACAACGACAGCGAGAATTCTCCTGGCACAAAGGTGGAAACAGCAGGAACTCCCTACATTGGAGGATTGGAGAACTAAGATAGTAGAATTTGTGGAGTTGGCGAAGCTGACGGGGAGAATTAGGAACTGACCCGAAGAAAAATACCAAAAGGACTGGAGCAAATTTATTTATTACCTGAAAGAAAATTGTACTTATACGTTTGTAGCATTAATGTGATATGTTTTGTAATGAGGAATTATGATTGATTTATAAATAAGAATGTGATTTCTTAATGTTATTATATGATAAAGAAGTGACCATGAGAATGCAATAGATATGTCAAATGCTATAGGGATGCCAGAAAGAAAGACGGAAGGAAGTCAAGGCTCAATATGAGCAAATAATATAAGTTGTGAATATGTGTATGGAATTATGATGCAATACAGAAAAAATCAATAAAAATTATGTTTTTTAAAAAATGGCTTGTTTTTTTAAAAAATAATGGTTCTTTGTAAAGAGGGTGCAAGAGGCCTGATAGAAGAAGTAGTTAAATGGGTCACTTTGAGATACGCAAGTAGAGAGCTTTTATTCCTGGGACACGGGTGGCGCTGTGGGTTAAACCACAGAGCCTAGGACTTGCTGATCAGAAGGCCGCGGTTCGAATCCCCGCGATGGGGTGAGCTCCCGTTTCTCGGTCCCTGCTCCTGCCAACCTAGCAGTTCAAAAGCACGTCAAAGTGCAAGTAGATAAATAGGTACCGTTCCAGCAGGAAGGTAAACGGCGTTTCCGTGCGCTGCTCTGGTTCACCAGAAGCGGCTTAGTCATGCTGGCCACATGACCCAGAAGCTGTACACCGGCTCCCTCGGCCAATAAAGCGAGATGAGCGCCGCAACCCTAGCGTCAGCCACGACTGGACCTAATGGTCAGGGGTCCCTTTACCTATGTTATTCCTACTGGCCAAAATGTGCAAAAACAAATAAAGCTTAGAGAATTAAACAACAACTAATAATAATAATAGTCACTGATGGAGATTATGTCCCAACTCATATGCACAGGGCTTGACTTTTCACAATTCAATCAATGTGATGGAAAAAATAATTGCAATAGTCAGGAGAGCAGCCCATTGTTCCAATCTAGAGCTAATCAGACTAGCTGCAGAGTGATGTTAACACCACCTGTCTCCACAAAAAGAAAACCACATCCTGGCCCGCCAGGAAATGCATTGCTTCAGTAAGAGAGAAGCACATTGTTCGTACTTAGATCTAATCAGACTAGCTGGAAAGTGAATACGACAACCTGTCTCCACAAAAGAACATCCCATCTTCCTGACCCCACAACTCCCACTCGGCCATGTCTTTCATCACTCCCCTTGATCCCATCAATTCTGAATTTTCCTTTGCGGCCTTTGTCCAGAAGGGTATAAAAACTGGACTCCTAGACTGGAAAAAATTTAAAGCCTATTTACAAAAACATGGTAAAATTAATGAATGTTAGAAGGATGCTGGAATGAAGTTATATGGTTTTAGCAGAAATGTAATTAAGACTTAAGTAAAAATGGATTGATAACGGGATAAAATGGAAAATTCAAGGTTAGGCTGTTAAGATAAATTATAGAACAAAAATTGAGTAGGATGGAAAGAATTTGCTGAAATAGTTAACTGAAATAGAATACAAAAAAGGGAGGTGTGAGGAGGTCGATGAATCAAGTTAATGAAAGGTAAAGATATGGAATATTGGATGTGTGTGTTTAATGTATTTTTTTTTGTATTGTTGTGTTTTTTATTATTATTATTGCATTTGTATTGTATTTGTATTGTATGTTTTGTTAATTTTATATTGTTTCCTTTTCTTTCTTTCTTTTTCCTTCTGTAATTTTCAAACCACTAATAAATATTCTTTTAAAAAATAAAAAAATAAAAACTGGACTCCTAGACCCATTTCCTGTTCTGATTCCCCAGATCTGCACTACAGTGGTACCTCGGGTTACAGACGCTTCAGGTTACAGACGCTTCAGGTTACAGACTCCGCTAACCCAGAAATAGTACCTCGGGTTAAGAACTTTGCTTCAGGATGAGAACAAAAATCGTGCTCTGGTGGCACAGTGGCGGCGGGAGGCCCCATTAGCTAAAGTGGTACCTCAGGTTAAGAACAGTTTCAGGTTAAGAATGGACCTCCAGAACGAATTAACCTGTTCTTAACCTGAGGTACCTCTGTATATATTTAAAGCTTGTTCCATGCACTTTGAAACCACATGACTTCCCTCAAAGAATCCTGGGAATTGGAGTTCCTACCTCACAGAGGTATCATTTCCAGTACCTTTAGCAAAGTACTGTGGCTTTTATGGCAGCCTGCCATGCAGAGATGTAACAGGTGGTTCCTGTCCTGGAGATAAAATGACGTGAGTTTTTTACACTGTGGCCGGAATATACAGTATGGGAAGGCTCTGTTTAAGTTGCCATGGCTCCAGGTAACCCGGAAATAATGTGGAGTCAGAAAGGCAACTGTGAGGTGTGTGTTTCTTTCTGTGTACCACAGTGTCATAGCAACTGATGTCAAGCAAGGCAGAGAGCTAGATAAAGCTGTTGAATAAAGCAAACTAGAAATTAATATCTGGCGGCATACATAGAGCTTGCAGATACCTATTTCCGGTGCTCCTGATGAAAGATTAAGGAACCACAGGTGAGTGGAGCATGGGGAGAAGAAAGGAAGTCAGTTCTTATTCATGCTTTGTAATGACTTGAACTTTTTTTCCCCTTCCAAGCAATAGCCAATTAGCAGAACTATTAGGCTCTTTACAGATTGAAATCCAGAGGGACTTCTGCAAATGCAACTGAGTGTTACCTAGATTCCCTTTCTTATTGCAGCCGTTTGCTTTCTCTAAAAGCTTCTCCATGCAGCCTGTGTATTCATCCTGATCTGCTTGCACAAAGTTAACATGTATAGTGCACTGTATACAGACAGTCTTTACTGAGTCTTTATTCTGATTTGCTTGCAGGACAGTTATAGGACATTAAGCATCCTTCCTGCGTCCTTCCCAAATTGCTTTCCGAGTGTTTAAACTAGGGTTACCAGATGTTCCCGTTTCCTGGGGACAGTCTCCGGATTTGCGAATAAGTCCCTGGACAAATTCCGTCCCCGGATTTCATCTAATGTCCCCAGGAAACGCAGCAGCGGCAGTCTTAGCAGCCTAGAGTAGTTGGGTCTTGCTGGCTTCAGGAGCTGCTCGGAAGTCCCCATATGATGGTGGTGCAGGGGCTCGAAGATGCAGCTTCCGGGTTGCCTCCACCTTCCCTGAGCCCAGCAACTAAGCTGTGAAGGGAGGCTTCATGCTGCCTATCAGAAGAGCCTCCCAGCTCCTACTTGCGTGCAAGCAGGAGTGGGGCGGGGATCTCTCAGCTGTGAAGGGAGGCTTCACGCTGCCTATCAGAGCTTGCGTGCAAGCAGGAGGGGGCAGGGATCCTTCAGCTGGGAAGGGAGGTTTCCCGTTGCCTAACTGAGAGATCCCTGCCCCCTCCTGCTTGCACGGAAGTAGGAATGGGATTGGGGCTGCTCCGATGGGAAGGGAGGCATCGCGCTGCCCGAGACTCACCGCCGCTCTCGGCCCTCCTCCGCCTTCCATGCCTGACCCACTGCACCACTCCCCCCCCACCGCCCCCCACCAAAAAACCAACAACTCAGGGGCTGCCTAGGCTCATGGAGAAAGGAGATAGAAGCCTAGGAGGAAGGGGAAACGTGGCGGTTGAGGTCAAGGCAGCGGCCACCCCTCTGCCACTGCCATCACTGCAGCATCAATGTCCTGAATGTGTAATATGTAATTAATTAATTAACTAACTAACTAACTAACTAAAGTGTCCCCGGATTCATTGGGAAAAAATCTGGTAACCTTAGTTTAAACTCTTCCTGTTAGTCATTTGTCCATCCCACAGTTTTTCATGCATTTCCCAGTCACTTTCCAAACTACAATAAGTCTGATTGTTTGTGTGTGTTTTAAGCGGATTTGTTGCACTAGATTGACGGAGTTCTTTAATTCACTTTAAGTAAGCAAACTAAATTCCAGTTTGCACATGAATCCCACAAAACAGTGGCAGGCTGGAGGCACCCCTAAAAATTGGGGTGGAGGGACAGCTCTGGAGTAGATTTCCACTTGTACTGTTGCATCCCATAATAAATATCTACCTGTAAACTTATTCTTTTTTAACCTACTATACTCTCAAGACAATTCATACCTCTTTTTCTGAATACAGTTTTTTCAGTAGTTCCAAGATGGCATTAGCAAGTGGACACTGGATTACAAAAGAAGTGATTGGGGATGCTCCAAGTCCTAGGTATGGGAATATGGTAAAACTGGTATCATAGTGAAACATAATTGTTGCAGATTGTTGCATATATTTTTTTGTCTAAAGAACATCAGTTATTATTTGCATTTATTGTGTTGAATTGGCTTGTGATACCACTTAACATTAAATAGTTCCAGATGAGATATATACCGAAGTTCTGAGTATTTATTATGAATATGTGCATAGTGAAAGGGGGCTATTAATGGTCCATAGCAGAACTTTTGAGATACTGAACAGTGATGTCTAGATTTTCTTGGTCAGTTTTACCGTTTTCTTCTTTTGTTTTTTATCACATCAAATATTTGCCGAACATTGTTTTAAAAAGCACACAATGAAAGGCACTGGAAGAATCAGAAACCAGGAAGACCAAACTTTGAATAAGGAATGGGGGAAATATATAATTTACCTTAAAAATCACTGTAAACAATTAAAATTATTAGTAGGGTTGGAATGATACTTGCAGCATAACGTAGAACTATGGTTATAATGGAGATTTAATAGATTTGGATTAATAGAGAAGTTGCAGGAGGAAAAAAGTTAACATAAGGACCGCAAAGGGGTGGCAGGAAGTCCAGGCGAATCTACAGAATTCTGCTTTTATTTTGCTTGTTTGACAATTGTTTGTAAATTTCAAAATTTGAAAAACTAAATAATTTTGTGTGTGTGTGTGTGTGTGTGTGTGTGTGTGTGTGTAGGGATTGCAGCACAGAAGCAGTCATCATCCCTGTTGCAATAATGACATCAAAGTGGAAAACTACAGATAACCCCTCTACATATTTCACAGAACCGGTTTCTTTTTCTTTTTCCACCCTTTTCTTTTTTAAGTGATGGGGTTGTTCTCTGACAGATTTTGTGGATAAGCTTAGTTTGTCCCAGGCTGCGTCGGCTTCAGGTCATGAGAAACTGCTAGCTTGCTCTCTCATATTAATACCCATATTAATACCCCTGAGTAAAGAGCTGTATGAATAGGCTCCCACAGTAAGGCTGGCCTCTCCTCTGAGCGAGGGGGGAAAGATTCACTGTTATTGCGGCATCCAAATTCATTTACCATTGTTTCATGTTGCTCTGTAGACACGGACATGCCTTGGCAATCGCAGGAAATATAGCATTTATATTTGGAGGCTGTTCCTTTAATGATACGTCTGTAAGTACCACAAGTTGATGTTTGCTGTCCTTTGTTAATTTCATTACCGTTTGACATTTTGCTGTTGATGGGAGTATAATAAATGGCACGCCTCATGTACTCTTGCTGTTTGCTTTAAATCTTCTCTATTTCGCACTGTACACAAGTACTTACTGAAGAATGACTGCATTCCAGTCATTGTCTACTAATGTGCATTGTGGAGACATGCCTGCAGATTCTCTCCGGGTAACTGTTTAGCTATTATTTCTACTGGTAGTCACTTGAGATAGCTTAAACCTGAATGTAATTTTAAAAGCGCTCCTTATCTAGATGACAATATTGATGCCCTGTAAATAAAGATATCAGCTTCAATCTCTCTTTCTCTTTCTCTCCTAGGATGATCAGCCAGCATATTTCAATGACTTCTACATGTTGACAAGTGAGATACTATTAATCTTTTCCAGCAGGCAGCTTTTTCCGTGGGTTTATTCCTCCCTTTGGAGTGGCACATATTTCACTATAATAGACCAGTCATTTGTAATGCAAAAAAAAGGCTTATCACTATAAAATTGTGGAAGTGTATTGCAAACAATGAGACTAGAATGGATTAAGGTTAGAAGGTTTTTTCCTCTCTTCCCAGGCTAGTTTGAACAGCTATACAACAACAAAGTTATCTTTTCCCCTGGTATGAATGCACCTCCTGTGGTCCAGTTTTTTGGTCAATAAGGCATAGGCAGAACTGTTAGGTGCAAATGTGATCACTCACTCGCAGGTTTTGTGATTTTCATAAACATACCTTTTTATTTTTTGAGCCACACACATATGTACTCTGCATATTCACAGTATTTCTTATAGAAATAGTCATTCCGCTGGCCTTACATCTCATCTCAAGTTTAGCTTTAAGCAATTCAGTGTGGGTTTTTGCTTAAAAGACAGTTAAGAGACAATGTAAGAAATGCATTAGACCAGGCATAGGCAAACTCTGGCCCTCCAGATGTTTTGAGACTACTGTTCCCATCATCCCTGACCACTGGTCCTGTTAGCTGGGGATGATGGGAATTGTAGTTCCAAACCATCTGGAGGGCCGGAGTTTGCCTATGCCTGCATTAGACATCTTGAATATTTGAATCATCATAATGAAAAGCAAGCTGCTCTGATTTTTTTGGATGCAGAAAAGGCCTTTGACAACCTGAACTAGGATTTTTTTATTTTTTTTTTGAAGTTTTGCAAGACATGAAGTTTGGAAATAATGTTATTAAACAGGTGAAATCAATTTATACAACTCGAACCACCAACCTTCTGGTTAACATTTGTAGCTTTAGCCAGTATGTTTTGAAACCGAAACACTGTATGGATGTATAGATCTATGTTTGTGTATGTGTGTAAACGTACCAATCATCTCAAGTTCATTCATTTTCAGTTACTTCCACTGATTTGACATGGGAAAGGATACCACAAAATGGGCACATTCCTTGTCCAAGAGAAGGTCATTCACTTTGGTAAGCAAACAATTCAGCAAAATAAACGCTGGTTATTTCTAGTACTTTTATGTCGATCGCTGAAATGACAAGAAGGGGGGCCTATTCTCTGACCTAAGGGCGCGTATGTGGAAGGAAATATATTGGAATTAAGAGCCTGCCACCCATGTAAACCTGCATCAGATTGAGATGCAAATACTTACAGTGATTAATCACTCTGCACAGCCATAAGAAAACCCAACTACCACCCAGCATATATTATTATTATTAATTTGTGAGTGTCTGAGAATTGACAAATCTGAGAGAAAACCAATGATCAAAATCCAGAGCTTTGTGTTTAGCAGTTATGAAGATGAAAATGCTCAATTAGTCTTAGCCGTGCACTTTAAGTAACAGACAAAGCTGTCATATCCAGCTTGCACACAGAGTCAACCAGTACAATAAAATTGATAACATTAACATGGTGCTTGTAATGGTTCTAGGGGTTGCTCGTGCGTAAGCCGGTGCAAACACCTGGCTGGATTGCCTGAGTGAACCTTTTCTGTCCGGACAGCCACTCACCCGTTGCTCTCTCAATCGCTGGCAGAATCCGTCAGTGGGTGTTTCTTAAACTTCTTCCAGCAAAGAAGCTCTTTGACGCCTAGTCTTCTCCTACTCTCTCTGCGCGAAAGCCTTCTGCGCAAGGAGGGCGTAGGCAGCGGAGGACCTCTACTCTCCTCGCTGGTCCCCGGCAAGGAGTCATGGGACCGCCTCGCCGCTTCCCCCATCTGCCCCCCTTCTCCACTGGTGCTACGCTGATTCTCTTCCCCAGAAGACGGGCTGCCTCTCCCAATCCCGGGACGCTCTCCGGAATCCCTCTGGATTTTGCTCTCTCCCTCCGGCACTGATTGCAGTTCCCTGACAGTGCTCATGTTTTTGTTTTAACTTTATAACAAAATAAAGCCTATAGCTACGTTTTTGGTAGTGAGAAATGTATTTAGAGAGCACATTGACAGGCATGGTGCTCGTCTTTTCTGGTCCGATTTTTGCTGTTTGCTTTATTTCTCACTTGGTTTCCTGATTTCCATTTTCTAGTAGCCCTAGAGGTGCTATTTCTTTCACCTGTATCCTGTTTCAGATAAGCTCGGTGGTGATTGCTATAATCCTCTCAGTCCCTTTGCTGCGCTTCCCTAGTGGATGCCTTTGGGGTATTATTAAATGCACTCCAGCTATGTCCTCACTGTGGCATTAATACAGATGTGGCTCACTGTTTCCATGTTTGTGTGCTCTCACACAAGCAGTTTCAATGCCAGTGCCTCCAGAAACTATGCAGAAGTTTTCCATCCACACTGGTGGGCAGTGCTTGGTGGAATGTATTCACACGGTTTATTGTTTGCTGCTCTCAGTTAGTACCTCCCTTCCTTCCATGAGTTCTGAAAGCCTGAAACACCTCGAGGGCATTTGCAGGTATTTGTTTGCCTGTGCCCGCCTGCCTTTTTTTTTAATTGCACAGCAATTGCACTTATCCCAAAGCAAATTTTCATAAATGCCTTTTGAAGAAGAAGAAGAAGAAGAGGAGGAGGAGGAGGAGGAGGAGGAGGAGTTTGGATTTGATATCCCACTTTATCACTACCCGAAGGAGTCTCAAAGCAGCTAACATTCTCCTTTCCCTTCCTCCCCCACAACAAACACTCTGTGAGGTGAGTGGGGCTGAGAGACTTCAAAGAAGTGTGACTGGCCCAAGGTCACCCAGCAGCTGCATGTGGAGGAGCGGAGACGCGAACCCGGTTCACCAGATTATGAGTCTACTGCTCTTAACCAATACACCACACTGGTTTTAAAAAACTCCTGAGTCATGGTTCTCTGATTTGGACAAAACTGCAGGTTAAGAAAATAGAAAAGGGTGTTGAAGGCTGTGTTGTACCCCATCACAGCAAGGAATGTGCAGGTCCAGATAAACCATACTGTAGAAAGATGGGGACAAATTTCATGTTGGTTAATACTGCTATTAGGTATTTCCATTCCAGACAATCAAAGGCTTTGAGGATGTCCAGGGACATGATAATCAGTGGGAGTTTGGTTGTTTTGCTGTGTTCAATCAGATCCAGCAGTTTCCTAATGGGGTCTGTTATGTTGCGACCAGGGACAGAGCCCTCAGTGTGTTTCAGGCTTACAGAACCCATGGAGGGTATGAAAAGTCGGGCCACCTCTAGCCATTCCCTTCTCTGTGGTCTTCCACTCTAGGAATCATCTTCAACGCTTTAACCCTTCCCCTTACAAATACAGTGGTACCTCAGGTTACATATGCTTCAGGTTACATACGCTTCAGGTTACAAACTCCGCTAACCCAGAAATATTACCTCAGGTTAAGGACTTTGCTTCAGGATGAGAACAGAAATTGTGCTCTGGGGGCGCGGCAGCAGCAGGAGGCCCCATTAGCTAAAGTGGTGCTTCAGGTTAAGAACAGTTTCAGGTTAAGAACGGACCTCTGGAACAAATTAAGTACTTAACCCGAGATACCACTGTAGCATTGCTTTAATTTTTTTCTCCTTCTCAAACTCTCCCAAACAAATGAGTTGGCAGCTTCAACCACAAACATGATTGTAACAAGGGAGGATGTGATACCCATGAAAATTGTCCCCCAAAATTTCAGACTGGGAAAAGGGGGAATCCTTGCCCTGGCCCTTTGTATTCCAGAGGTCTAGAAGCAGATCTGCTATTCTGTTTGCAGCTTGAAGAGGAAATATTTGATGCTGCTAAATCACTCACATCTGAAAGCACCTTAATTTTCATTAAAATGGACAACAGGTCTAGTAAGCAAGAATAAGATCAGGCTGCATGTCTTTGCATTCACCATTGGCCCAGGGAAGTAAAACAAAGCATAGCAATCTTCCAAACCCAGAAGAAGGGGCTCAAGAGCTATTTTAAGCAGCTAATATCTGCTCATTGAGCTCCCCTTACATTTAACTGTTCCCATATGTTAATCATTTGGATTCTCCGCATGCTTTCCCCCCCCTTTTTTTTTACTTTGCTTCTGATTTATGCTGTTTCTTTTGCTGTTTTTTGCACAGGCATGGCCCATATGGAAACCATATTGCCTGTAACAGGTTTCAAAATGCTGGAGGAAAGTTGGGGGAGGATAGTTTAAGAGAAGAACTGCATGGGTTTCAGTAGTGAACATTGTAGCACCTCTGTCCTGGAGCTTGGCCCACTTGAGAGTGGGGGAAAATGGCACCCGTGCAGCTCAGCTTTGCTACTTTTAGGACCCAGGACAGTGGCAGTGGCCAAGGAAGCAGCTGCTTCCAGTCATGTCCCAGCACTAGGGCAAGGATCTTGTGATAGGAATTTTGAGGTCTTTGTTGTTGTTTAGTCATTTAGTTGTGTCGAACTCTTCATGACCCCATGGACCAGAGCACACCAGGCACTCCTGTCTTCCACTGCCTCTCGCAGTTTGGTCAAACTCATGCTGGTAGTTTCGAGAACACTGTCCAACCACCTCGTCCTCTGTCCTCCCCTTCTCCTTGTGCCCTCCACCTTTCCCAACATCAGGGTCTTTTCCAGGGAGTCTTCTCTTCTCATGAGGTGGCCAAAGTATTGGAGTCTCAGCTTCAGGATCTGTCCTTCCAGTGAGCACTCAGGGCTGATTTCCTTAAGAATGGATATGTTTGATCTTCTTGCAGTCCATGGGACTCTCAAGAGTCTCCTCCAGCACCATAATTCAAAAGCATCAATTCTTGGGCGATCAGCCTTCTTTATGGTCCAGCTCTCACTTCCATACATCACTACTGGGAAAACCATAGCTTAAACTATACGGACCTTTGTTGGCAAGGTGATGTCTCTGCTTAGATATATGTTAAATGTTTATAAGTGTACCAACCAAGCAGTACATAGATCAGTACAGGAAGACCGACCTAAAACCATTTTGTTTCCCAAATTGACCAACTGTTTTCTCTGCAAGGTCAAAGGAAAATGGAAACACCTCCCCATTGTCTTTTCCTTCACAAATCCTGTCTTAAGGGCACATTTAAGATATGAATAGGGCATGAGCTGTGACCTGGCTCAGGAACTAAGTATTTATCAAAAGACTGGCCAGGCTCCCCAGGCAATCCAATCAAGTGACCATTAAACAGGTAACCTGGCAGACAGGAGGTAAACAAACCACTCAGATTTCTGCTTTAGACCGCCTTTTTTGTGATGTAGGTATGCTGTATCTGGGGGGGGGGGGTAGTCTTAGGTTACACCCCTTCTGTGATGTATGTATGATGTATGGAGGGGTGGTCTGGTCTTGAGCTCCAGGTCAGGGAATTTAAAATGTCTATATAAGGGCAGGCACACCTGGGTTCGGGGTCCTCCTCCTTTCCTGCGTGTGAAGGGAGCACCCTATTGCAACAGTTAATAAAGATCAGGCTTACTAGCTGCTTTGCTTCTCAATATTCTCTGGTTGGCCTCTGTTATTTTCTCCTACCAATAAGGAACCTACGTAGGACTCCATATGGGCTCTTGGATACCCCATAAGGGAAAAGGGCAGATTTTTGTTTACCACAATCTCAATGTCAGACAATGTCAGGCAAAAGATTCCTGCATTGCAGGGGGTTGCCCTAAATGCCCTTTGTGATCCCTTCCAACTCTACAATTCTATGGTTCTATGACTCCCTCTCGTGAAAGCCAACTGCTGCACCATCTAAATCGGAGTCCTCCTAAAGTCAACACTGGGACAACTTTCTCTAAATAACAATGAAGCTTTTTCCCTCCCTCAAATATCTACTACGGATAGATGCCAACACAAGTCATATTTTTAAAAAGTGTTTTATGGTGGGGGGGCTGGCCTAGAAAACATTTCACCAGTGCTTTTTTTCTGGGGGTACGCGGGGGTTTGCATACCTCTAAACATTTTGTGAATCTAAGTTTGGCCTCATTGAGGGGCAGTCTTTCAATACGCGTAGGAAAATGAGAGTACCTGTAATGGTTCTAGGGGTTGCTCGTGCGTAAGCTGGTGCAAACACCTGGCTGGATTGCCTGAGTGAACCTTTTCTGTCCGGACAGCCACTCACCCGTGGCTGTCTCAGTCACTGGCAAAATCCGTCAGTGAGCGTTTCTTAAACTTCTTCCAGCAAAGAAGCTCTTTGACGCCTAGTTTTCTCCTATTCTCTCTGCGTGAAAGCCTTCTGCGCAAGGAGGGCGTAGGCAGTGGAGGACCTCTACTCTCCCCGCTGGTCCCCGGCAAGGAGTCATGGGATCGCCTCGCCGCTTCCCCCATCTGCCCCCCTTCTCCACTGGTGCTACGCTGATTCTCTTCCCCAGAAGATGGGCTGCCTCTCCCAATCCGGGACGCTCTCCGGAATCCCTCTGGATTTTGCTCTCTCCCTCCGGCACTGATGGCAGTTCCCTGACAGTACCCATAAATATTTTTTTAGAAGGAAAAAAAAGCACTGCATTTCACTTTTAGAATAGCGTGCAATTGTTTTCCCTTGATTTTTTTTTAAGCTTCTCTTTTGAGGGTTTTTTTTAAAAAAAATGTTCACAAATAAAATGCATATCTCTGCCAACTTGAGCATGACACTAGCAAAAATGTGCAAAAGGTCTACAAACATTTGTTAGCCAACAGCTGTCAAAGCTACTTGGGGCATTTCATTCTTCCCCCAAATATGTCAGCTAGCTTGAAAAAACAGTGGATTTTTCTTTAAAGAAATGTCTGGATTTGTATTTCTAACTAGATAGTTTATTTGAATATATATATCACTATGTCCAATATGAACAAAAGGGCTTAGAGGGAGCTCCTTTTGGATCACACATCTGCGTGTGTGTTTATGAGTATGTGTGAGTTTTGTAAGTGTGTGTTTTGCTTGTTTACAAAGCTATTGTACTACCAACTTTACTGTACGCTTGTGAAACATGGACCACTTATAAACACCATCTCCAACTCCTCGAAAGATTCCATCAATGGTGTCTCCGAAAAAATTTACACATCACTTGGGAAGACAGGTGAACTAATGTCAGTGTGCTGGAAGAAGTAAAGATCACCAGTGTCGAAACAACGATTCATCAACATCAACTTCGTTGAACTGGTCATGTTGGGATGCCTGATTATCATCTTCCAAAGCAGCTACTCTATTCCCAACTTAAGAATGGTAAGCGTAATACCAGTCGACAACAAAAGAGTTTTAAAGACGCTCTCAAGGTAAATGTAAAAAAAAGTAATATAAGCACTGGCAACTGGGAATCACTGGCCTGCAACACTCCAATTGGATAATAGCCTGTACCAAAGACATCATGGACTTTGAAGAAGCAAAAACTCAGGACAAAAGGGAGAAACGTGCTAAGAGAAAAGCACATTTGGCAAATCCTCACCGTGATCAACTCCCACCCGGAAACCTATGTCCCCACTATGGAAGGACGTGTGGATCCAGAATTGGCTTTCGCAGACTCACTGTTAAGACCGTATTCATGGAAGACAATCTTACTCGGCTATGACTGATTGCCAAAGAAGAAGCATGTATGTGTGTCTTGCCCTGCCTGCTATGGACTTTGTGTCTATGTGACTCTGGCATGGAGCCCTTGACAACATTCCCTTGAGAAAATGCCCAAATGGTTTTGTGCAGCGCCACACTGTTTAATGTGCAATTGAAATTCTTTCCCTATCCCACTGTAATAAATGAATCCTCTGCTATTTCAACCTAAATTCTCGCGGGTGTGAGTTCTTGGTCTCTGAATTGTTTAGGTGAATTCTCTGAACGGTACATGACCGACCGACCCCCCCAAAAGCTTATTCTACCCCACAATCATGTTTAAGGGTCTTAGAGACACGTGGAACCCCCTCTCTCCATACCACCAATACTTTTTTCCTCATCCAGGTTAGTATTCACAGAGCATGCCAGTTTGTCCACCAGCAGCCCAGCCACTTCATTAGTTGAGTAGTGTTATATTCTGCCACTTACATCTTTCCTCGCTGGAATTGCTCACCTTTTGGTTTCCTTTAACTGTTTTCCACAGAGCAATCTGTTTACGAATGTATACACTGAGTCAGCCCATTGCCAAAAGTGAAATAAGGAGTTGTACAGCTACAGGTTATGAGCCGGTCAAAAGTAAAATCTGCCCAGAATGTAGATTATAGATACAACTGTACTGCCATAGGATAAAAGAGCTTGGTAACGTCCACTGTGACCATAAGTGTATATTTTCCATACAAAATTCTAGCCATGGGGGAAGTGGTTTATGGCCGACTGTAAAAAATTCTCAACTTTGCTTTACAGTGTAGTAAAAGGCAAGATATATTTATTTGGAGGTTGTTCAAGCCTGAATGCTGAGCGTTGCCTTCCAGGAGTCTACACCTTTGATCTTGGTGAGTAAAAACATGGAATTAGATTGCCAGGGATTTATAGTTCATTTAGTTAATGGCAAGTCAAATAGCCTTTTGCTCTTCTAGAATAAAAAGCATTTATTAATTTATTATTGTTTGGGGGCGACAGTGGCAGCATGCAACTACGAATTTTGATGACCCCACCCTTTCCCTCAAACTTGTCTTTCTGATGTAACTTAGTCATGATGGTGGGATCGGGGAGGAACAAACCAGCTTTGCTGAAAAAGCTAATCATTTTAAAATTGCAAGCTTTGAAAGATATAAACAAAAACTCGACTGGGTGTCCCGGCTCCTTGTTCCTAACTTATTATTTCCCTCCAGTAAGTTTATTTATTATTTCTATTCATGGCAAACTGGAGCTCATTTTGCACAAATATATCTCATAGTGGTTGAACAAATGAAAGATGAATGCCATTCAATTAGGTCTATTGCCATGGAGCTCTGAAGCTGCTTTTCCCAGGGCACCTAGAGAACGGAAAGGAATGTAGCTCATTTCAAGCTCCTTTTAAGATATATCTTCCCTTTACGCAGTGAAGGTGATTTGGCTCTTGGGTTAGGTACCCTGCTGAGAATGTTCCAAATCAAAGGCTCCCTCATTACTGAATGCCAGTTCATAATGTACCATATTTTAAATCCCACTTTAGACTGATTAGTTCCAGAAGGGGAAATACTGTAAGACGCTGGGTGTTTTACCCTGGGGAGTTTAGCCTGGAGCAACAACCCAACCCCAATTTTGGCTGGAATTTTAAAAAGAAATTGCAATGAAAACCAACGCTGACTGCTTTCTGGAAAGCAAAAATGTACGTTTTCCCAGATCTGCTGCACAAGGTTACATGAATGGATGGTTTGGGGTGCAGTTTTGGCACTCCCGGTCGGCAGCAGCTCATGCAGTTTTTCACTGGAGAGCCTTACCAACTTCACTTCCACTGAGCATCTCTGCATGGGGGAACAAAACTGGCACCTTTACAACAGAGCAGGGTGGTGCAACATGCGGCCTTCAATGCCTTTTTGGGTGTCCCAAAAAGGTCGGCAGTTCGAATCCCCACGACGGAGTGAGCTCCTGTTGCTCTGTCCTAGCTCCTGTCAACCTAGCAGTTCGAAAGCACACCAGTGCAAGTAGATAAATAGGTACTGCTCCAGCAAGAAGGTATAATGCCATTTCCATGCACTCTGGTTTGCGTCATGGTGTTCTGTTGTGCCAGAAGCAGTCTAGTCATGCTGGCCACATGACCCAGAAAGCTGTCTGCGGACAGACGCTGGCTCCCTCGGCCTGAAAGCGAGACGAGCGCCGCAACCCCAGAGTCGCCTTTGACTGGACTTAACCGTCCAGGGGTCCTTTACCTTTTTTACCTATTTCAGGTTATGCTACTCTCCACTACTCCACAGAACCAGGGTGTGCTGGTCCCGGGGGTAAGGTACCTTGGGTGTAGCAAAGTCCACACGAAGAGGGGCAAGGTCCGAGGCAGAGTGCCGGGCGGTGAACAGGAACGCTGGAACAGGAGGCTGTGCAGGGAACAGGAACACCGGATGGTCGGGAACAGGAGGCCGAGCAGGGAACAGGAGTACCGGATAGTCAGGAACAGGAGGCCGAGCAGGGATCAAGAACGCAGGAAGGTCCGAAGCCAACAACGACGTTGCTCCCGCAACCTGGGGCCGGGCTGACTGGGCTTTTATCCTCTTCTAAGGCCAGGGGCGGTCCCGGCCCCCAGGAGCCCCGCCTCCTCTGGCCTTAAGGCGAGCACTCCTCCTGGGGGCAACCAGTTCCCTTCGCCTCTCTGCTCTAAACCTCTGCAGATCAGGAGAGGCCGAAGGGTTACTGGGCCCTGGAGGAGGCTCACCTGTGGCCACTGAGTCGTCAAGCCTCTCTGGGGCCAGAAGGGCTTCACCTGGGGCCAGCTCCTGATGCACTGCCACAGGTGCAGGCTCTTCAGCATCTAGGCCTGGCCCCAGTTCAGCCGGCCCTGGAGGCGGGGACTCCTGTGCAGGCCGGGATTCCTCTGTTTCATCCTCCGAATCGGAATCCCAGGCCATCACACCATCCCCCCTCCCAGGCCCCCCCCTCAACCGAGGGTCCGGACCCGGCTTGCCGGGGTACGTCGCATGGAACTCTCGGAGGCAGGCAGGTGCGTGGACGTTGGCCGCTGGTTCCCAGGAACGGTCCTCCGGTCCGTACCCCTTCCAGTCAATGAGATACTGCAGCTTCCCCCTGCGGTATCGGGAGTCCAGGATGCGTTCCACCTCGTACTCAGGCTCTCCCCGAACCAACACTGGCTGCGGTCGGGGACGGTTCGGGTGGAACTCGTCGGGTGGGGCCACCGGACTCAAAAGGGACCTGTGGAAGACCGGGTGAACCTTCAGGGTTGCGGGTAACCGGAGACGAAATGCCACAGGAGAGACTTGGTCTACGATAGGGAACGGGCCGGTGAAGCGGGCGTCCAACTTCCGCGAAGGTCGAGAGGGGTGGAGGTGGCGAGTGGAGAGCCAAACCAGGTCACCGACGCGAAGTTCCGGCCCCACCTGGCGGTGGCGGTCGGCCTGGGCCTTGTACGCTTCCTTGGCCTGGTGCAGTTGCTCCACCAAAAGCTGTTGCTGGGACTGGAGCTCTTGAAGCCACTCCGTCACCGCCGGGACTGCGGATGTCGGCAGCACCTCTGGAAACAGCCGTGGATGATAACCATAACTGGCCTGGAACGGGGTCTGCTGGGTGGACGCATTCACCGCGTTATTGTAGGCGAACTCCGCCAATGCCAGGTGGTCGACCCAGTCATCCTGCTGGTAGCTGCAGTAACACCGGAGGTACTGCTCCAGCACCGCGTTCGCCCGTTCCGTCTGGCCATCGGTCTGTGGGTGGTAGGCTGACGAGAGGCAGACCTCCGTCCCGAGGGTCCGGTGTAGTGCTTGCCAGAACCGGGATGTGAACTGAACGCCCCGGTCGGACACCACGCGCTCAGGTAGGCCATGCAGGCGGAAGACATGCTGAAGGTACAGCTGAGCAGTTTCCTTGGCTGTGGGTACAGATGGACAGGGAGCGCAGTGCACCATCTTGGTGAAATGGTCGGAGAAAACCAGAAGGCAGGTACAGCCACGAGACGAGGGTAAGTCCACTACAAAGTCCAACGAAACCGTGTGCCAAGGGTGCGGTGGAACTGGCAATGGCTGAAGTAGGCCGGGGGGTCGCCCGGTAGGTCCCTTGGCGCGCCGGCAGACATCACAACCAGCAACGTAGCGAGCCACGTCAGCCTTCAGGCGGGGCCACCAAAACTCTCGACTGACCAGATGGGTGGTCCGATACCGTCCAAAGTGCCCCGCTGCTGGGGCATCATGGGCCATCCGGAGAACCTCCAGCCGTAGTGGCCCTGGCGGGATGTACAAACGACCGTGGTGCAGCAGAAGGCCCTGATGCAGGACCAGCCCCGGATACTGTGGGCTGGACCCTTCAGCCAGCTCCCGGAGTCGTTCCTGGGCCCAAGCGTCGACCCGCTGCTGTTCCCGCACCCGAACCTGCAGTGGCTGCGCCTCCTGGGTGGCCAGGAATGCAGCCGGAGGTAGGATCGTGGTGGGTTCTGCTTGCTGTACCGTGTCTGCGTTGTCGTCAGGTTTCCGGGACAGGGCATCCGCCTTCTGATTCTGAGAGCTAGGGATGTAGCGGATCCGGAACTGGAACCGGGAAAAGAACAACGCCCACCGGATCTGTCTTTGGTTCAGCTTGCGGGTGGTCTGGAGGTACTCCAGGTTCCGGTGGTCGGTTCTCACCTCCACCGGATGTCGTGCCCCCTCAAGATGGTGGCGCCAGACCTCAAAGGCTACCTTGATGGCCAGTAGTTCCCGCTCCCACACAGTATAGTTACGCTCCGCTGGTAGGAGCTGGCGGGAATAGAAGGCACAGGGTAAGAGTGGCGCTTCAGGACCAATCTGTTGAGACAAGACGGCACCGAGAGCCGTACTGGAAGCGTCGGTCTCCACCACAAAGGGTCGAGAGGGGTCAGGATGTTGTAAGATTGGTGCCCTCTGGAAACAGGCCTTCAACCCCTGAAACGCCTCCTCTGCCTCCTTGTCCCAGGAAAACGGCGTCTTTGGGCGCAGTAGCCGGGTCAACGGGGTGGTGCGATGAGCATAATCAGCGATGAAGGTCCGGTAGTAATTGGCGAACCCCAGGAAACGCTGTAGGTCCTTGCGGTTCCGGGGTGCCGCCCATTCTTGAACCGCTGTCACCTTCCCCGGGTCCATTTGCACCCCATCTGGAGAGAGCCGGTGACCAAGGAAGTCCACAGTCCGCTGATGGAACTCGCACTTGCTGAGCTTTGCGTACAAACGGTGCTCACGCAAGCGCTGCAGCACGGTCCGGACATGTCCCTCATGGCGAGCCGGGTCACGGGAGTAAATCAGTATGTCATCCAAATACACCACCACGTACTTGTCTAACAGGTCCTGAAACACGTGGTTGATGTAGCGTTGAAACACAGCAGGCGCGTTGCACAAACCGAAAGGCATAACCAAATATTCGAACTGCCCGTACCGGGTCCCAAACGCTGTCTTCCACTCATCCCCGGCTCGGATCCGAATCAAGTTGTAGGCCCCCCGGAGGTCCAGCTTGGTGAACACCTGTGCCCCTTGCACCCGCTCCAGCAGCTCCGAGATAAGGGGCAAGGGGTACCGGTCTGGGACGGTAATTTTGTTCAGGGCTCGGTAATCATGGCAAGGGCGGAGTTCCCCACATTTCTTCTTAACAAAAAGCACCGGCGCCGCGGTGGGCGAGGTGGAAGGCCTAATGAACCCACGCTCCAGGTTCTTGCGCAAGAAGTCCTGCAAAGCCTCGCGCTCTGGCTCTGTTAGGGAATATAAGCGACTCACTGGTAAAGGCGCTCCGGGTTGGAGGTCTATGCCGCAGTCAAAAGGCCGATGCGGCGGCAGCTGGTCTGCCCCCCGTTCCTCGAACACGTCCTGGTAGTCCTGGTACACGGCTGGGAGCGTGGGTGCTGCCTCCTCTGAGGGCGCGGCCGCCAGCGTTCCGGATTGAGCATGGGAACATGGGTCTGGGAAGTGCACGGTCCGTTTGACCCAGTCAATCTGAACGTTGTGGGCCTCCAGCCAGTCCATCCCGAGCACCAGGGGGAAGCGGGGCATAGAGGCAATGTCCAAAGTTCGCAACTCCCGGTGCTGCTGGAGACACAGGACCAGAGGCTGGGTCTCCTGAGTAACGGCACCTGAACGCAGAAGTCGTCCGTCAATCGCTTCCACCTGGACCGGTACTGGCTTGTTCCGAAGTGGCACCTGATGATGGGCGGCAAAAGCAGCGTCCATATAGGAGCGGGTTGCCCCTGAATCTACCAAAGCATGGGTGAGGATCCAGGGCCCACCTGGAGGGTATAAACGTACCGAAACCATAAGATGTTGCAAGTCCATTGGTGCGGGCCCATTCTGTACGGTTTGGGACCCCCGGTAGCTAGGGCCATCAGCTACTGGGGTTGGCGGTTTCCCTGCGGCTGGCGTTTCTCAGGGCAGGACCGAGCGAAGTGTCCACTTCCGCCACAGTAAAGACAGAGATTTCCATCCCGACGCCGCGCCTTCTCTGCGGGGGAAAGGCGTGGCCGCACTGCCCCGAGCTGCATAGGCTCCTCCGTTAAATCAGTTGTGACCGTGGGGCTGCCGGAAAAAGCTGGTGCCGTGAACTGGAAGTGTCGGCGACCCCGGGCCTGACGACGATCCTCCAACCGGTCGCCTATTTGTAGACTCCGTTGAATGAGAGTGTCCAGCGTGGTGGGGCGTTCCATTGTGGCCAACTGGTCCAGTACCTCGTCCGAAAGCCCTTCGAGATACTGGTCCCGCAGGGCCGAGTCATTCCAGGTCAAGTCCTGTGCCAACAGCCGGAACTCCGTGGTATATGTGGCCACCGTGGACTTGCCCTGTTTCAAATGCCGAATCGCCCGGTTGGCTTGACTCTCTTTCTGGGGGTTGCCGAACGCGGCCTCCAAACGATTGCAAAACCCCGTATAGTCTGCCAGCAAGGGGGAGTCTTGCCTGAGTAGCGGCAACGCCCACTTGGCCGCCTGGTCCTTTAACAAGCTAATCAAAAAGTGCACCTTGGTACGGTCGTCAGGAAAGTTCCGGGCTCGCCCCTGAATATACAGTTTGGCCTGGGCCAGGAACATGGGAAAGCTGGCCGGGGCTCCATCAAATTTCTCAGGCAAAGCCACTGGGTACTTGCCCGGAGCCGGGGCGTCGGCCCCAGAAGCCGGTAGGGCTTCCAAGCGTTGCTGAAGTGCCTCAACCGCGTCACTGAGCTGCTGCACGGTGTGAGACAAGGCCTGGTTCTCCTGGGCCAAAGCCACCAGTGCAGCCGCCTGTTCAGCCATGGCCTCTGGCTCTTCCCGAACGCACCCCGACGAAGGGGGAGTGCGGGAGGTGGCGGGAGCAAACTGTGCTGGTCCCGGGGGTAAGGTACCTTGGGTGTAGCAAAGTCCACACGAAGAGGGGCAAGGTCCGAGGCAGAGTGCCGGGCGGTGAACAGGAACGCTGGAACAGGAGGCTGTGCAGGGAACAGGAACACCGGATGGTCGGGAACAGGAGGCCGAGCAGGGAACAGGAGTACCGGATAGTCAGGAACAGGAGGCCGAGCAGGGATCAAGAACGCAGGAAGGTCCGAAGCCAACAACGACGTTGCTCCCGCAACCTGGGGCCGGGCTGACTGGGCTTTTATCCTCTTCTAAGGCCAGGGGCGGTCCCGGCCCCCAGGAGCCCCGCCTCCTCTGGCCTTAAGGCGAGCACTCCTCCTGGGGGCAACCAGTTCCCTTCGCCTCTCTGCTCTAAACCTCTGCAGATCAGGAGAGGCCGAAGGGTTACTGGGCCCTGGAGGAGGCTCACCTGTGGCCACTGAGTCGTCAAGCCTCTCTGGGGCCAGAAGGGCTTCACCTGGGGCCAGCTCCTGATGCACTGCCACAGGTGCAGGCTCTTCAGCATCTAGGCCTGGCCCCAGTTCAGCCGGCCCTGGAGGCGGGGACTCCTGTGCAGGCCGGGATTCCTCTGTTTCATCCTCCGAATCGGAATCCCAGGCCATCACACAGGGCAAAGATACCTGCCTACCCATGACAGGTGGCATCCTGTCTCATTCATGTAGTGATGAAGCATGCATTGGCATTCTGTCTGAAAAGGACCAGTTTTGTAAATAGTAAAATCCTGAGCAAACACACGTCTTTTTGGGTGTCTTCCTTATCTTTTTTAAAAATAATAATAATATTAATAAGAATAAAAATTTATTTATTTATACTTTTCAAATTTATACATCTCACTAATTTTATACATTTCACTAATTTTAAAATCATTTTGACTTTTCAGAACTTGACTTCCTTCCCCCCTCTTTCTGCAGTTCCTTCAATTTATTTTTTTAATATATCCAAATGAAATTAATTTACTCATTTATTCATCTTCTTTAAGTAGATACTATTATAAAACTGCAGGTTATTACAATAATCCTGCCAATGTACTGTTTATAATTTATCTGTAAATATTCATAAACCATTTCCATTCTTCTGTAAAAAAAAATGTTAGCTTGATTTCTTATTCTTCTGGTAAGGTTTGCCAATTCTACATATTCCATAAGTTTTTGTATCCATTCTTCCTTTGCTGGGATTTCTGCTTCTTTCCATTTTGGGGCGAGTAACATTCTTGCCACTGTAGTAGCATACATAAATAATTTCTATGCATTTTTGATAGTTCTGTCCCGAAAATTCTCAAAAGAAAAGCTTCCGGTGTGTTTTTTTACAAAGGTTATTTTAAACATCCTTTTTATTTCATTATATATCATTTCCCAGTAAGCTTTAACCTGACTACAAGACCACCACATACTACAACACACACCTTTTTGCATCTGATTGCACATCTGAGTACAGCGGTACCTCGGGTTACATATGCTTCAGGTTACAGACTCTGCTAACCCAGAAACAGTACCTCGGGTTAAGAACTTTGCTTCAGGATGAGAACAGAAATCGTGTTCCAGCGGCGGGAGGCCCCATTAGTTAAAGTGGTGCTTCAGGTTAAGTACAGTTTCAGGTTAAGAACGGACCTCTGGAACGAATTAAGTACTTAACCCAAGGTACCACTGTATATATTGTATGGTACTGAAAGCTAATACCCATTTTGTGAGCTATTTTGCTGAAATATGCATGAGAGGAGTAGTGGAATAGATGTCATAATTTCATGGCAAAACAGATAGTAAATTATCAATGATTTAGCACAATACAGAAGCAGTAAAAACTATTTTTAAAAAATACAAAGAGACAGTTTTTTTAAAAAAAAGAAACAGTTCAGATAAAATAGCCATTTAAAAACTGAAATATGAAGAAGATCTGCAGAAGGGACATGGAACTGATAGAAAGGACTGACAGAATCCGAGACCAGGGAAAAGAGACGGTGGAAGAAGATTGGAAATTTTTTTTAAAAAAATTACTTAGAGAAATATGTAAAATTAATGCATGTTAGGAAAATGTTGGAATGAAATTACATGGCTTTAGTAGAAACATTATAAGGAGTTCAGTACAAATAAGCTTCAGGGTTTTTATGGTAAGATAAGGCTAAAATAAATTAAGATAATTAAATGACAGAAAGCAGTGAAAGATGGAAAGGATTTGCTGAAATAATTAATAACTAGAATACAAAAAGGGAGGTGGGAGGAGGTCGAGGAAATAAGTTAATGAAAGGTAATGATAAATATTGGATGTGTTTTTAATTGTTTTTGTTTTTGTTTTGGTGTATTGTGTTGTTTTTTTTTTATGTATTGTAATGTGTGGAATTGTATTGTTTATTCTTTTCTCCTTTTTTCACTTTTTTCCTGTAATCTTTAAATTTTTAATAAATATTATTAAAATAAAAAAATAAATAAAAACTGAAAGCCTTCCTGACAAGGCAAGGTTTTCGCTAACTTTTGAAATTGGCCACACAGCTAGCCTCTCTTAGCCAGTTTTCAGTATTTTGTAGAACAAGCAGAATGAGAGAGTGAATTCCTTCCTCCCCCAGCCCACTCTAGGATAAGAGACTAATTTACTGTTATTTCCTTATCTTAAGGTTCCTTAATGTGGCAGAAAGTTGCAGCCACTGGCATCGCACCTCAGACTCTCAGTCACAGTTCAGCTGCAGTTGGAGAAAACATCTATGTATATGGGGGTACACTATGCGGAAAAGCTGTTGATGATCTGCACGTGTTCAACACGGGTGAGTAGAATTAAATCTCCTTTAAGAAATTTGGTTTCGTATGTGGTCAATCAATCCACAATCATGCAATAGTCCAGACTATAGCTGTAAGTTCAAATAGAACTTGTTTCCAGGGTTCTTTCTTGCTCTTCAGCACAAAGCCCTAGGTCAGGTTAAAATAATATAAAGATATATTTCTAAAGATCAGTTAAGATAATTTACATCAGAAAAATAGGGAGGGTCCTAAAAATTTAAATATCTCTGGTGTCAAAGGTCAGGGTGAAGAGGTGTATTGTCGGTATAATATATAGACGTTATCCTTGATTTCTCTTTGTTGTTATTTGCTACATCATTTCCTCCATCTTTTATGATGATCCAAATCTTTTACCATTGTGTCCAAAATTCACCCTTAAACTACAAGTGATATTCCAATCCTACTAGCGATTTTAACTGTTTACAATGGTCTTTAAGATAAGTTATAAATTTCCCCCATTCCTTATTAACATTTTGGTCTTCCCAATTTTTGATTCTCCCGGTCATTTTAGCCTTTTCAGCATAGTCCATCAACTTGATCTGCCATTTTTCTCTGGTAGGAACTTTATCTTCTTTCCATCTCTGGGCCAATAACATCCGTGCAGCTGTGGTTGCATACATAGATAGTCTTTTCTGCTCCCTTGGGATTTCGGCACGCAGAGAAGGCACTCTTTTTGAGGGCACACACCTTTTTATGTCGGTAACTGTCAGTGGCGTAGCGTGGGTTGTCAGCACCCGGGGCAAGGCAAGTAATTTGCGCCCCCTAACCCGGGGCAAGGCAAGTAATTTGTGCCCCCCCCCGCTCCACTGTCCCTCCCCCAGATAGTCCCTCGCTCTCTCTCCGCACCGCACCGCACCGCACGCCTGGCACCCTCCCCTCCACAGTGGGCTGCGACCCGGCGGCTCGGATCAGATTCGCACAGCCAGCACTGCAGTGAGAGAGTGAGTGAGCCAGGTAGGGGCAGAGAGCTGCGAGTGCGAGCGCGTGCCCCCCCCCGATGTTGCGGCCGGTGCGGCCGGCCCCCCCCTGCACCCCCCACGCTACACCACTGGTAAGTGTGGATTAAAAAGTACATAGACTCACCTTCACTCATACGGTTCCCTGTTTCGATAGGAAAAAAATAATATTAAACTGCAGAGGTAGCCAGTGTGTTTGGGTTCTAATTTCCATTAGCCCCAGTCAGCAAGGCCAATGACCAGGAATGATGCGAACTTGAGTCCAGAATACCTGAGGGCCACTATTTTGGCCTCCCAGCCACTGTTATATGGAAAGCCATTCTGCCACTTTTGTTGCATTCTTTGTCACTAACGTCCTGAAGTACCTTTTGCTATTGTGACACTTTATGTTATCTTTCAGTGTCCCAAAGCTGGACCCCAGTCAAAACCTCTGGTTCAGCCCCTGGTGCCAGGTTAGTTGCTGATTTTTTTATATATTTTTAATTTTTAGGTTAGTTGCTTGTTAACACTAGAGTTGAACCGGAATAAGAAAAGCACAAGTAAAATATAGTTTAGTCATGTTCTCCGCCAGAGAAACTGCTGGTGAAGGAGAAATAATATTTGAAATGTAAGGACCATTTCTCAGACCCTCCACCGTTCGTGTGACCTTGCCATTCATATATACAGAAGAAGAGTAAAGGGAGGTCTTGCTTTAATAGTACAAAGGGAATATTCCGTGCTATGTTGGATGCCAGGAAATAGGAAATTATGTTCACATGTGGTCGGGGTCTAAGTCTGTACAATTTTTTGGGCAAAGGGTGTTTAAGGAGATAACAGAAATGGATTAAAGTCCAGAGGTACAGTAGCATTTTTATAAATTTACGATGGGGTGGAAGGTTCACAGGCTACGAAGGACTTGCTCACAAATTTATTGGCAGCTGCACGCATAATTACAGCAAGGAATTGGAAGGGGCAAGCAGAATATAAAATGGAAGAATGGTATAAAGCAATGGCGGCGGAAGTCTCTCCAGCACCTGATGTAGGGTGCCGAAGGGCGGGGCGAACTGCCTGGTGGCACATGCACAGCGCCCGTACAGACTGTGCATGCGCAGCGCACATGCGGACGGCGCACGTGTGGCAGGCTGTACAGACGCCACACGCACCCTCAACTGCTCTACACCTGGGGGAAGGCAGCGGGTCATCTTGTGACACCCCCCAGGGTAGCACCTGGGGTGGACCGCCCCCCCTTCATATGCCCCTGGTATAAAGAGGTGTGGGATATAACTGTTAACGATAAATGAACATGTGTCATTAAGGTTAGATGGGGAATATGCAGGAGAAATTATTCTGAGGAAATATGAACGGTGTTTGTAGAATTTGTACTGTTGAAACAGAAGGGGGTCAAACTATCTCAAGAGGTGTTGAAATTTTGGGAGGTTTGGATAGTTACAATGGAATGGTCTTGGTGGTGGGGTGCATATTTTTATTCTTACTTATTTATGATTATTACTTTGTCAAAATAATAAAAAAATATAAATAAATTAATTCTGCACTTGCATCTTACTTAGCATGAGGATAGAGGCCATAAAAATGAGTAAGCAAGTCTGTGGGGACTTGTTTTCTGGGTTCTGGGGTGGTGTACAGAAGGATAAGACCCACTTATTGTCTGAGCCAAAGCTTGTTTCGGGAAGCCATGACTTTCTCCTATGCATAGGCAGAAGGCCCTAGGAGCTGAAAAGATGCTGGCCAAACATTCTTGAATACAGTGCTCATTCTTCTTATCATAAAAAGTTGATCCCTATATATTCTTTTCCTGACAAAGGGGAGAGCTCTGTTAATGGTGGCACCAAATGGATTCTGAGAAAATGCCCTCCTTTGCCATTCCAAATAAACAAGGAAACAAGAGAATATAATTATCTCTGTGACCCATTGAAGCTTGAGCTGGAACAGCACATAATTTTTGTTTAATTGGGAGTGAAATACTCAACCATACCAGTAATGGGATCTGAATGCTGCCTTTATGACCTAGTCAACACTTTGTGCCATGTCATGAATGGATGTGAATTTTATTGCCTGGCTAAATATTGCCGAGTCTTCCTTTGAAGGAGAGGAGAAATAGCTTAAAAGGAAAACAGAGACACTTGGTGGGTCTTCAACGAGTTCTACAGGGAGTTTGATACAATTGTGAGGGTTTGACTTTGGGGAAGGCTAATAGTGTATAATTTCCTTTGATTCCTGGCCATCTATGCATCTATACTCCTTCTGGGCATAAAATGGGAAGGGGAAGAAACCAAATATACCACTTTGAGGTCCTTGGAGGAAACTTGGGTTAAAAATGTAATAATAAGTAAATAATAAACTGTGAGACCTCCGGGTGTAGGGCGATATATAAATTCAATAAATAAATAAAAATGAAATGAAATGGCACATTTTGCTCCTCAAGTGCTCGGCCGAGAATAATTGCTGCTCACCTCAGATGTTTGCTTAAATATATTAAAGGAGTCTTGTTCCCAATATGTGCCCCCCCCCCTTCACTGGATTCATTCTCTCTTCCACTAGTACCACCATAACTGGAATAGCTAAGACCGGCTTATGAAAAATTATTCTTTGCTCACTCAGAGCGCAGTGAGGAACGCTTTGTTCATTAATAACGCTCTGGAGAATATCCAGGAACCTGAGCATGACAAATTGCCACCAACCTAAAATCGTTAGGCAACACAATGCACTAGCGCAAAACACAAGCATGACAAATTAGTGGCAATTTTTCCTCAGCCTCCACGAATTCTGATACTCATGCCAGGCAGCCAAAAGGACGTAAGCCCCACTGAACTTCACAGGGCTCACTTCTGAGTAGATAAGACTAGCAGGGTTAGGGAACCCTTTTCAGATCCCAGCTTCTTCCACACTGGGCAACATTGAGGGGGCCAAATTCCTATGGTGGGTCAAGAAGGAAAAGTAGGAGGAGCAAATAATGTAGATATTACCTTTGTGCAGTAGGTGAGCTTCTACATGCACAAAGAACCACAGAAGTACTGTTTGGGGGGACAGGGGACGGGTGGGTATGGAGGATTCCCTGGTCCTGAATGGGGTAACTGTTTCTCTGAAGGACCAGGTGCACAGCCTGGGAGTAATTTTGGACTCACAGCTGCCCATGGAGGCACAGGTCAACCCTGTGTCCAGGGCAACTGTTTACCAGCTCCATTTGGTACGCAGGCTGAGACCCTATCTGCCCACGGACTGTCTTGCCAGAGTGGTGCATACTCTGGTTATCTCCCGCTTGGACTACTGCAATGTGCTCCATATGGGACTACCTTTGAAGGTGACCCGGAAACTACAACTCATCCAGAATGCAGCAGCTACACTGGTGACTGGGAGCAGCTGCCGAAACAACATAACACCAGTCCTGAAAGACCTACATTGGCTCCCAGTACGTTTCCGGGCACAATTCAAAGTGTTGGTGCTGACCTTTAAAGCCCTAAATCGCCTCGGCCCAGTATACCTGAAGGAGCGTCTCCACCCTCATTGTACAGCCCGAACACTGAGGTCCAGCTCCAAGGGCCTTCTGGTGGTTCCCTCCCTCTGAGAAGCGGAGTTACAGGGCCTTCTCAGCAGTAGTGCCTACTCTGTGGAATGCCCTCCCACTAGATGTCAAAGAAATAAACAACTATCTGACTTTTAGAAGACATCTGAATGCAACCCTGTTTAGGGAAACTTTAAATATTTGATGAATTATTGTATTTTAATATTTTGCTGGAAGCTACCTAGAGTGACTGGGGAAACCCAACCAGATGGGTGGGGTATAAATAAATTATCATCATCATCACCACCACCATCATCATCTTTGTCCTGCAGCCAGACAAGCAAAAGGCATTATCAGAGTCTGAGGGATGCATTCCAGCCAGCCAAAACACACAAGGAGGATGCAAAGCACTGGGGATGTGGTATAGAGTTTGGGGGCCAGGTAGAGTGACTTGGAGGGCCACATTTACCCTCCCCACCAGGCCTGAGATTCTCTGGCCCCGGTGTACAGCATTGAGCTGTAATACCTTTTGTCAGGGAACTGCCATCGGAGCCAGAAGGAGAGGGAGGGCTCCAGAGGGATTCCGGAGAGCGTCCCGGGAGGGAGAGAAGCAGCACATCTTCTGGGGAAGGAAATCAGCGTAGCACCAGTGGAGGAGGGGGGCAGATGGGGGAATCGGCGAGGTGGCTCCAAGACTCCTCGCCGGGGACCAGCGGAGAGAGCACGGGGCCTCCGATGCCCACACCCTCCCTGCTCAGAAGGCTTCCGCGCAGGGAGAGTAGGTGGCGACTAGGCGTCAAAGAACTTTTATGCTGGAAGAAGTTCAAGAAACGCCCACTGACAGATTCTGCCAGCGATTGAGACAGCCACGGGCGAGTGGCTGTCCAGACAGAAAGGGTTCACTAAGGCAATCCACCCAGGTGTGGCGCTGATTTACGCATGAGCAACCCCTAGAACCATTACACCTTTGAACGAAATTCCAGTTAAATTTGGGCATAGGTAGCCCACACAAGAGTTCAAGCTAACCGTCATAGTGTTACTTTGTCTATCAGTGAGTGACAAAGGCTCGTCACTGTCACGATTCATGAAGTTAGGCTATTGATACAAATGCAGATGCATCAGATTTCAGACAATAAAACTCATGCTAGATATTGATATGATTGCTACCAGAATGCTTCACAGCAGAAATCTTTGGGCTGAGTTTATAAATAAATGACAATTAAGTAGTTTTGGATGAAATTCTGCCTTGGCATAAGCTTGCGCAAACACATTATTATGCCTTGCCTTTGCCAAGATTGATTTTGTGTTTTTCCCCCCCGTTACTAAACTACTGTAATAAACATAATAAGTTTATGGAATCGACAAACGTAGTTCCCAGCATAAAAATAATGGGTATTGTTCCAGTTGTATAATCACATTCCTTATGAGCTGGGCAACGAAACAGTTATTGTGATGGAACAATTTATTCAATATATTTGTATTTACTACAAGGAAAGCAATAATTTGATCATGGGAGGAAGTGGTGCCTGTCAGGGAACTGCCATCGGCAGGACAGGAGGTGCCAAGGCTCTCTGAGGTAGAGAGAGACTTGACACCTGAAGAGGGAACCAGTAGGGGGCGAACAGGAACGTCAAGGGAAGGAGAGTCGGAGGAATGGCTCAGAGATGCTTCCAGTGAAAACAGTGGGGAAGTCTCAGGACCGCCTATAGGAACACCCGTTCCTCGGCGGAAACTGTCACGCAGAGAGTCCAGAAGACGTGTTTCCGTTAAGGAGCTTTTATGTTGGAAACGTTTCCGAAAGCAGCCACTTTCGGATTCTGCTAGCGACTGACGCAGCCATGCTGGAGGGGCTCCGTCACAGGCAGAGTTTTGAGAAGCTGTTCAAACTCTGAGGGATTGCAATTTACACACAAGCAGCTCTTCATCCCATCACAGCAATCCGAAAGTCATCGACAGCTAGCTTGTGCCAGGGAGAGGCATCATGAGCGAACCAGCAGGAACCGGAGGGGCAGCTGGAGGAGGTCCAAGCCTGGAGGAAAGGTATAGGACGTTGGAAATCCAGCTTGCCTTGCAGACGGCGAGGCTGGAAGAAAGGAGGGCTCAGGATGCAGAGAGGGGGAGGGAGAAAGCCACCCCACTCAACAGAAAGATGCCAGGATTGGTGCAGAAATTTGGGGGGGACCCCAGGAACTACCATGCCTTTAGGACAGAGATGCAATATGCTCTCAATCTGCAATTCGATGACTTCCCTGATGAGGAATCGCGAGTGGCTTTTGTAATTAGCCACCTCGAATCAGGGGCGAAGGACTGGGTTAGACCCTTGATGGCAGCAAATAATGAGATCCTAAAGGACGCGATGAAGTTTTTTCGTGCCATGGACCTGATGTTTTCCAGTGACATTGAGCAGGGAGGGGTGCGAAGGCAGTTAATGGCTTGCAAACAGGGAAACCGGACTGTCCGTGAGTACTGGACTGAGTTCACTATGTTGATTCATCGATTGGGGTGGGACCTGGCTTCTGAGCCCATTCAAATGCTTTTTGAAGAGGGTCTGTCTTCGTCCTTGAAAGATGAACTTTCCCGGAACCCCAGAGCAGAGTCTATGGACCAGCTGACTAAAGCCGCGCTAGCCATTGGAGCGCGCCAGGAAGCGAGGGCTTTGGAGAAGCGGGAGGGGAAAGGAGAACGTTGGAGGGAGCTCCGCATTCCAGACATTCCAGAGCAGCCTTTCCCGCCGGCAGAGCCGATGGAAGTGGGAACAGCGCGTGCGCGCACAGTTTCAAACATCGGTGAAGGGCGGAAGAAAGAGGGAAAGGGCGGGAAAAAATGCTATCTCTGCCAACAGCCAGGACACTTTGCCAGAGTCTGTCCACGGAGAAAGGAATGGCAAGGCATGGCAGGAGCTGTTGGGGGAGAGGAGGAGGAAAGCACAGAGCAAGTAAAAGCCAACGCCTGGCTGCCGTCGGGGCACAGCAGCCAGGCTCAAAAGCAGTGAGAGTGCCCGCACCAGAACCTCCCAGGCCTGCTCTAGTGATAGAGGTGTTGCTAGAGCTGCCAAATGGACACCCCCTACAGATCAAGGCCCTGCTGGATTCAGGCAGCTCCTGTAATTTCATGAGTAAGGAGTTCGCAGCTGAGCACCAGATACAAACCCTCCCCTTAAGTAAACCCCTGCAGGTAACCACAATTGACGGCAGAGAGCTGTTGGGAGGAGAAGTGAACCAACAGACAGTTCCCATGATAATGAGGGTGGCAAGACACACCGAGAGGATAGCGTTTAATGTGGCCACATTGGGAGGAGCTCCCATTATTTTGGGGATGAGCTGGCTGGCACTTCACGATCCTCTAGTGGGATGGCACCAGAGGGTGGTCTCCTTTGGGTCGGCGCATTGCCTGGAACACTGCAAGCAGGGGAAGGATCCAGGGGGAGCCAAGATCACCTTAGCTGGGATGGAGGTAATGAAGCAAGGGGAGGTGCCTCCGCAATATGCAGATCTGAGCAACGTATTCAGCGAAAGAGAAGCGGACAAACTGCCGCCGCATAGACCCTTTGACTGTCAAATCAACCTACTCCTGGGGGCTCAACTCCCAGTGGGCAAGCTGTATGCCATGTCAGACAGGGAGATGCAGGAGCTGAGGGAGTTCATTGACAAAAACCTGAAGAGGGGTTTCATCAGAGAGTCCCGAGCGGTGGGGGGCAGCCCAGTGTTTTTTGTGGACAAAAAAAACACAGATAAGCCGAGACTTGTAGTGGATTTCAGGGCCCTAAACGCCGTGTCGGAACCCCTGGCCTTTCCTATGCCCCGAATTGATGACATTCTGACCAGGGTGAGGAAGGGGAAGATTTTTACAAAACTGGACCTGCGGGGGGCGTATAATCTGATACGAATAAGGAAGGGGGATGAATGGAAGACCACCATGTTCACCCCTTTGGGAGCATTTGAATACCTCGTAATGCCCTTCGGTCTCCAAGCCGGCTCCGCATGTTTTCAAGCTTTCATCAACCACGTCCTGGGGCCGTTGCTCTACAAGAATTGTGTGGCCTTTTTGGATGACGTGTTGGTGTATTCGGAAAATGAAGAGCAGCATGTGAGGGACGTGAGAGAAGTGTTGGGCCGGCTGCAAGCCAATCAGCTGTGGGTGAAACTGGAGAAGTGCCAGTTTCATGCCAAGGAGGTGGAATTCCTGGGGTACCGCCTGTCAGACCAAGGATTGGCCATGGATCCAGGCAAGGTCCAGGCGGTGCTGGAATGGAAGACACCGAAAACCAAGAAGGATGTGCAAAGATTCCTGGGGTTTGGGAACTTTTATCGGAAGTTCATCAAGAATTTTGCACACTTGACGGCGCCCATCACCGACTGCCTCAGTAGCAAGAAGAAATTTGTTTGGACGGCGGAGGCGGAGAGAGCTTTTGAAGAACTGAAAAGGGCTTTCGCTTCGGAAGAACAACTTCTGCATGTGGACCTACAGAAGCCCATGAGGGTGGAGACAGACGCGTCAGACAGAGCGGTGGGGGCAGTGCTTCTTCAGCCGGGAAGAAATACGTCAGAGTGGAGACCGTGTGCCTTTTTCTCGAGGAAGCTGAATAAGTCCGAGCGGAACTACACGGTGTATGACAGAGAACTACTTGCCATTCACGAGGCGTTCCGGAGGTGGAGACATTTATTGATTGGGGCACAACACAAGGTGCAAGTGTGCACCGACCACAAGAATTTGGAGTATTGGAGAACAGCTCGAGTACTCAACCAACGGCAAGTGAGATGGGCACAGGAATTTTCCAAATTCCACTTTGAGATTTGTTATGTACCAGGCCCAGAGAACGTCAGGGCGGACGCTCTCTCACGCAAACCAGAGTACTTGGAAGGGGAGGGGGCAAGCGAAGAAAGACATGTCATTCCTGAGGACCGCTGGGTGTGTGGGGCGGCGCTGGTGGGGAGACGAGAGCTGGTAGAAGAAACGGAAACTGACGAATATGCCCAAAATAAGCTCAGAGGCCTCAGGGGAGAGGGTGAGAGCCCGGAGGGTTTTGAAGAAAGAAATGGGGCATTGTATTACAAAGGGGCACTGTATATACCAGAAGGTGAATTGAGAGGGAGGGTACTCAAGCAGTTGCATGATAGTCCCACGGCGGGACATTTTGGACAACACAAGACCATGTGGATGGTCACCAGGGAGTTTTGGTGGCCCAAGGTGAGGGAAGATGTAAAGGAGTATGTAAGAGGGTGTGACCAATGCCAGAGAGCCAAGGGGGAAAGAAGGGCGCCGGCAGGGTTATTGGAACCACTACCCACGCCAGAACGGCCTTGGGAGGCGGTATCAATAGATTTTATGACGGATCTGCCCAAATCCAAAGGGAAGACGGCCATCATGGTAGTAGTGGACCTGTTAACTAAGATGTGCCACTTTGTAGCATGTTCACATGCAGTCACAGCGGAAGAAACAGCGAAGTTGTTTGTAGAACACGTCTTCCGGCTGCATGGCGCCCCCTTGAGGGTTGTCTCGGACCGCGGGAAACAATTTACTTCCAGGTTCTGGAGGAAGCTCATGAGCTTGCTGCACGTGGAAGTCAATTTTTCGACGGCCCGGCATCCTGAAACCAACGGGCAGGTGGAAAGAGCAAATGGCATCCTCCAACAATATCTGAGGTGCTATGTCAATGACAGAGGGAATGATTGGGTAGAAAAGCTGGCGCTGGCAGAATTTGCCTACAACAATGCGGAGCATGTGTCCACAGGGATGAGCCCCTTTTTGGCTAATTACGGGTGTCACCCCAGGGCATTCCCGGGGGAGGGGGGCGAGAGATGGAGCGTCCCAGCGGCCGAACATTTTGTAGAAGAGATGGAAGCGATCCATCGTCAGCTTCAGCTCAACTTAGAAAGGGCCAAGGCTCAATATAAGAAGCAGGCAGACAAGAACAGGAGGGAAGGTGAAACCATAAGGGTGGGGGATCAGGTGTGGTTGTCCACCCAAGGGTTGCCGTTCAAAGGGGGTTGTAAGAAATTAATACCCAAGAGATTGGGACCCTTTGAGGTCATTCAGCAGGTCAACCCAGTGGCTTTCAAACTCCGGTTACCCAACCACATGAAATTGCATCCAGTGTTCCACAGGTCATTACTGTCACCGTACAAGGGGGGAGGTGAAGAGGAGCACACCAGGGGACCGGTCTTGGAAGAGAGGGAAAGCAGTAACCATGTAGCGGAAATCCTCGATTCCAGGTGGAAGGGCAATCAGGTGGAGTATTTAGTGGCGTGGGAAGGGGAACCGGAGTCAGAAAACACCTGGGTGACTGCAGAGGAGGTCAATGACGAGGTTTTAACAGAAACGTTCCACCAAAGATTCCCGCGGAAACCACAGCCGGTAGCAAGGTTTAGAAGGGAGTATTTCGGCACCACAGACGAGGAAGAGGAACTGGAAGGATTCGCGGAGTCGGAGTTGGAAGAAGGAACGGACTCAGATGACGAGGAGTACCGAGAGACTAGGAACCACAACGAGTGGAGAAAGGTGTTCGAAACTTCAGACGATGAGGAAGGTTCTTTCCGGGGTTTTACCTCCTCACAACCCGTAGGGGAGGAGACGGGAGGGGGTGAAGGGGGCCCTGGAGGGGAGGTGGATGTCAGGGAACTGCCATCGGCAGGACAGGAGGTGCCAAGGCTCTCTGAGGTAGAGAGAGACTTGACACCTGAAGAGGGAACCAGTAGGGGGCGAACAGGAACGTCAAGGGAAGGAGAGTCGGAGGAATGGCTCAGAGATGCTTCCAGTGAAAACAGTGGGGAAGTCTCAGGACCGCCTATAGGAACACCCGTTCCTCGGCGGAAACTGTCACGCAGAGAGTCCAGCAGACGTGTTTCCGTTAAGGAGCTTTTATGTTGGAAACGTTTCCGAAAGCAGCCACTTTCGGATTCTGCTAGCGACTGACGCAGCCATGCTGGAGGGGCTCCGTCACAGGCAGAGTTTTGAGAAGCTGTTCAAACTCTGAGGGATTGCAATTTACACACAAGCAGCTCTTCATCCCATCACAGTGCCTTTTGCTTAAACAAGATTCCTCCCCTCACACACATACATTTTTAACAATTCCCTGTTCCTACTTCAACTCACCCGCATCCCATCCCATCCCAGCTGTTTTTGTTTTTGTTAGGTATTTTGTGGTTTTATATCTTGAATTTTTTTTATATAATATTTTTATTAAGACTTTTACATAAAAAAAGAAAAGAAAAATACAAAAATACAAAAAGAAAAAGAAAAACAGATAAAAACAATTCCATTTTCATAATATTCCTTGCATTTGCTTATTTCCCAGACTTCCCCACACCTCCCCTCGCTGTATTCCAGTTCAAATGTTTAATCAGCAAATCCCTTCCCTCTATCTTATCTTAATCTTCATCTTAATATCTTAATGTATTAAACCTTTAGTTTTACATCTTTTAACCTTGAAATTTTCCATACCCCTTCACCACATTATTACTAATAACCTTTTAACCTCCATCCGATGTCATTCTAGCATTCATTAATCTTATAATATTTCTGTAAATAGTCTTTAAATTTCTTCCAATCTTCCTCCACCGTCTCTTCTCCCTGGTCTCTGATTCTGCCAGTCATTTTTGCCAATTCCATGTAGTCCATCACCTTCATCTGCCATTCTTCCAGAGTGGGTAATTCTTGTGTCTTCCAATACTGTGCGATGAGTATTCTTGCTGCTGTTGTGGCATACATAAAGAAAGTTCTATCCTTCTTTGGCACCAATTGGCCGACCATGCCCAGGAGAAAGGCCTCTGGTTTCTTCAAGAAGGTATATTGTGGTTTTATATCTTGATTTTATTCTGTGAACTGCCATGAGACTCCCGGGTATAGGGTGGTATATAAATTCGATAAATAATAATAATAGCCTTATTACACTTCAGCTCGCTTGCCTTAGGAGACTTGGTGCTTCTTCTTATTTATTTACAATAAGGGAACTTGTATACACATTTAGGTCTTTGATATTTGAAAATGTGGCATTAACAATGCAATCCTATACAGGTCTACTCCTGTGTAAGTCCCACTAAGTTCCATGAGGATTACTTCCAGGTTTGTCTATATAGGATTGCATACAAAATAGGCCCTCTGCAGAAAATTAATGTCTCCTTATGTGTGGCACTGCAACCAGGAAGCAATATGTTACTGGCACCTCAAACAGCTATTTGACAGGTGTATCATATAATAAGTTTCATTGTTCCCATTGCTTTTCATAGCACTATTCAGGGGTGGGAATTGGCATAGCAGGTGGGCGCAGTCATGGGTTGTTGGTGCTGCTTTTATTTGGAATTAATGGGGCTCAGAGGCCAACTGCAGCAGAGCTGGCTAACCTGGGGCATTTCAGATTTTATTGGACAACAAATCCCTGAGCATTGACTGTGTAGTAATAATAATAATAATAATAATAATAATAATAATAATTTATTATTTATACCCCCGCCCATCTGGCTGGGTTTCCCCAGCCACTCTGGGCGGCTTCCAACAGAATATTAAAATACAGTGGACGCTCAGATCGCGGACATGATCCGTGCGGGAGGCACGTTCGCAACCCACAGCGGCGCTTCTGCACATGGCAAACCCCGATTTAGCGCTTCTACACATGTGCGACCGCCGAAACCCGGAAGTAACCCGTTCCCGGTATTTCCGGGTTTCGGCGCATCCATAACCCAAAAAAACGCAACCTGAAGCGTCTGTAACCCAAGGTATGACTGTACAATAATCTATTAAACATTAAAAGCTTCCCTAAACGGGGCTGCCTTCAGATGTCTTCTAAAAGTCTGGTAGTTGTTTTTCTCTTTGACATCTGGTGGGAGGGCGTTCCACAGGGCAGGTGCCACTACCAAGAAGGCCCTCTGCCTGGTTCCCTGTAACTTGGCTTCTCGCAGCGAGCGGACCGCCAGAAGGTCCTCGGCGCTGGACCTCAGTGTCCGGGCAGAACGATGGGGGATGGAGACGCTCCTTCAGGTATACTGGGCTGAGGCCATGTTGGCTGAGCTTCAGAGGTGGTGCTGCTGCGACAGGAGAGAGAAGGTTCAGCCACGACACACAAACAGGGAATGAGGCTAGAAAGTTGCAGCGAGGGAGAGGAGCAAGAGGCAGAAGGTATTTGGGAGGAAAGGAAGGAGCATATACAGTGGTACCTTGGTTCTCAAATGCCTTGGTACCCAAACAACCTGGAACCCAAACACTGCAAACCCGGAAGTAAATGTTCTGGTTTGCGAACTTTTTTGGAACCTGAACGCACTCCGTTTTGAGTGTTGCACACTGAGGTCTGTCTGTTTTTGCTATTTATTTTGCGTTTTTGTTTTTGTGGCTGTTTGTGTTTTGTTTTTGTGATTGTGCAGAACTCAGTTCAGCTGCTGATGGATTGATTGTGTGACTGCTGTACATTGTTTATTGCTTTCATTTTATGGATCACTGGTCTCACTAGATAGTAAAATTCATGTGAAATTGCTGTTTCAGGGGTTGTTTTTAAAAGTCTGGAACAGATCAATCCATTTTGCGTTACTTTCTATGGGAAAACGTGCCATGGTTTTGGAACGCTTTGGTTTTGGAACGGACTTCCGGAACGGATTAAGCTTGAGAACCAAGGTGCCATTGTATTTGGGAGGAAAGGATTGAGCATATAGTGAGTAGACTGAGAAGGGGGGCAGTTCAGGAACAGGAATGCAGGGAACCCATCACCGGAAAAGAGGACAGAAGAAGGCACCGATTTGCACAAAATCCTGCTTCGGTTTTGATGCATAGATGCAGATTTAGAAATCATTCTGACTTAGTGAATGGGGAGGATGAAACAGAAGAGGAGACATGGCTGAGGGTAAGCCAGTGTGACGCATGGCTACTGTTATGTACTGTAGTTCTCACCCTGGGCCAGCAGGGAAATACTGTAGATAGTTTTCACTCAGGTCCTCATATGCAAATAAGGGATTGAAAGTGACGTTCAGTGATTGGATAGTTACAGAAAATGGTTACTGTTGCGTTCTAGTGGAGCTCTATATAAGCAGGCTGGCTGAACCCTTCAGTTCAGTTCTGTTCTGGCCTGTGAATAAACAAGAGCTGTTTGAAGAATCGCTGTGTCGTCTGATATGTTCACCCACAACTTAACAGCTACCTTAGTAAGGAAACAAGGGCCTACTGACAGTCCACATAAACTCCTGGTCTTCTCGCACAACTCCTTAGCAGGTACTTGATATAGTTGCTGTGCACTTGAAACCCCTTAGAGTTAATTCAGAGGGTCTGGATGGTAGAGAGCAGAAATGGTAGGAAAGAGAGCACTTGACCTCTGCAGACCTGCCGCCAGAGGAGATGACAGTGGTGCGTTTTGATAGCAGTTATTTCATGAAAAGCACACTTGCTGCTGTATAGGGCTTCCTAGAGTGCAGGTCTAGAGGAGTGGCTAAGTGGCTGAGCGGCATGCTTCAGGAAGAACGACAGGAGAGCACTGTTGCTCTCGTATTCTGCTGCTCGGCTTCCCAGAGGCATCTAGCTTAGGGTTACCAGACATCCCTGGTGCCGCAAATCTGTCCCTGGAATGTCCCCAGATTTGCAAATCTGTCCCCGGGAAACGAGGCAGTGGCAGCCTCAGCGGCCCGGAGCCAGCCTGGTAGCGCAGTTTGCTCTGGCTGACTTCAGGAGCTGCTTGCTGCCGTGGCGCCTGCCATTCTTCCTCACCGGAAGTCCCCATATGATGTGTTTTGCACACGACACATCATATGGGACTTCCGGGAGGCAAACTGGCAGGCACCACGGAGGGGGCAGCAAGCAGCTCCTGAAGCCAGCCAGAGCCAACTCCGCTACCAGGCTGGCTCCGGGCTGCTGACTGCCGCTGTTGCTGCCACTGCCAAAGGGGAACCGGGGACGTCCGGCGGTACAGATCTCCTGCCCCCTTCCCCCTTTGTTTTGATTGATTGGGGGAGGCTCGGGAGTTGTTAGTGGGTGGCTGTTGCCCAGTTTTAAAAAAACTCTGTGCATTTATGTTTCACAGGGTGCGAAAGGAGGGCTTTGCACCTTTATACAATATGCATGTGTGCTTGGGCCCAGGATCTTTTGCCTCACCAAGGACCCAGAACAAAGGTGTGCCTGCCCTTATATAGACATTTTAAATTGCCCACCCTGGAGCCCAAGACCACCCCCAGAAACATCATACATACATCACAGAAGGGGTGTAGCCCAAGGCTACCCCCCAGATACATCATACTTACAACACAGAAAAGGCGGTCTACAACAATGAGTGCATTGTTTATCTCCTATCTGGCAAGTTACCTGATTGCCTTATCTGGGTTTTGGTCTTTTGTTGTTATAACTACTTAACCCCTGAATCTAGATTACAGGTCACAGGCTCACACCCTCTTCATAACTTGAATGTGCCCTGAAGACAGGATTTGTGAGGAAAAAGACAATGGGGAAGTTTTCCATTTTGACCTTGCAGAGAAATATTTGAGGTCAATTTGTTCAGGACCTAATCTGTGGGGTTTCAGACGTGTGCTTTATATATACAGTTATGAACATTTATTTTTTTTATATATGGCCTTAAATTCTTATGACAGCAGCAATAGCATCTTGCAGAATACACCTGCCGCCCCCACCCCCAAAGAGAACAGTCGGGGGGGGGCCAACCTTATATACTTTTGATTTCCATGGCATTTCTAATTCTGTCTGAGTGAGCTGTGAGGCACACTGTTAAATACAAATGATGTTTTAACTTTTCAGATCAGGCCATGCTTTTGCAACGATCGGCGAAATCATCTATATGTTTGGAGGTTGTTCCGACGAAGATGAATATTGCACTGATCTGTTTGCACTGGACACAGGTGTCTTTCATTATTTCAGATCATTTCCCTCACTGTATGAATAACTGGGGTTTTTTTTTGGGGGGGGGAGGTACAAATAGATAAAAGCCAATGGAACAACACTGTACCACTTTTGTTTGTACCTCAGTACAAACCTCTGAGAAAATCAGAGCCAGACTTCAGATGGATCTTTACTCATGAAAATCAGCTTTGAACACTCTATAAACCGGGGGGAGGGGGGGGGACACAATTTATGGAGATATAAGTAAAAACATGCGTTCTGTATCATTATTCACTAAGAAGTTTGCCTGCTCCCAGTTTCCATTTTTCTGCAAAGGCACTTGGATAACTGATAAGCACTGGGGCATTTGACACTTAATTGTATCAAAATTGTATTATACAATTAATACAATTAGACTGTATTAAAAATTTAGTGAATCCAGGCCAAATTAATTACACTTCTGTAAAAAGTTAGTTACGGCTAGCCTGTCCTATTGATTATAATGGGAACTAAGTATTATTAAGAGACGCGGATGGCGCTGTGGGTTAAACCACAGAGCCTAGGACTTGCTGATCAGAAGGTCGGCGGTTCGAATCCCCGCAACGGGGTGAGAAGAATATACGTAAGTATATATACGTAAGTAAGAAGAATATACGTTTAAAGAAGATTGGGAAATGTTTATTGAATATATGGGGGGAAATTGTGTATATTTGAAAACGAGGGCAGCATTAAGACAGATAACTGATAAGCACTGGGGCATTTGACACTTAATTGTATCAAAATTGTATTATACAATTAATACAATTAGACTGTATTAAAAATTTAGTGAATCCAGGCCAAATTAATTACACTTCTGTAAAAAGTTAGTTACGGCTAGCCTGTCCTATTGATTATAATGGGAACTAAGTATTATTAAGAGACGCGGATGGCGCTGTGGGTTAAACCACAGAGCCTAGGACTTGCTGATCAGAAGGTCGGCGGTTCGAATCCCCGCAACGGGGTGAGAAGAATATACGTAAGTATATATACGTAAGTAAGAAGAATATACGTTTAAAGAAGATTGGGAAATGTTTATTGAATATATGGGGGGAAATTGTGTATATTTGAAAACGAGGGCAGCATTAAGACAGATTCAACAGTGTAAATATGTTTAATGGATGTAATAATAGAATACTGAATGGTTCAGTTTCTATAAAATATGCAGGGATTTATGTTATGCAAAATAAATCATGGAAAGAGTAGAAGGGAATTTTAAGTTTGTTTAAATGAATATTCTAAAATGTAAAAGAGAAAATTTAATAAAAATTATACCAAAAATTATACCAAAAAAAAAGGGCTGTTAGGAATGCTTAGAATTCCCTAATTATTTAGTTATTTGGCTGCCCAATAAGTTCCTGTCTGGGAACTTTTATAAGAATAAATTGATGGAAATATCGAAGGCCATGAACTGCATTCCCTGATGCAAAAAACCAAACCCAGGATGCAATGCAGGTTCTATTTGCTCATTTTCTTCTCTCCTCTTCCCAAGTATTGTTAACGTGGCAGAAGTGTGATGTCAAGGGAGAAAAGCCCACCGGAAGGACACAGCACACATTTACAGCTCACCATGATAAGGTAAAAGCCTGTCAGTTTCAATCTTCCGTTTCAAATGATGCTGCATGTTGAGGTCCCCAAGCCACCCCCTAAATAAATCACAATTCACACAAAATTTTTGTTTAAGGTTTTTGGCATAATTTGGGCCACAACTTTATTAAAATGCCCAGGGACAGAACTGACTTCCAGATTCCAGCGAAAACCAGTAAGGGGTTTGCCATGTTTTAGTCCGTATCCCCGGCAAGGGGCTAGGGCCGTGCATGCCCCTGGGGGCATGAGGGGAGGAGTGACGGTATGGTGCCCAGCCCCATTCACTCCCCTCTGAATAATAATTTTCTTATTTATACCCCGCCCATCTGGCTGGGTTTCCCCAGCCACACTGGGTGGCTTACAGCACATAAAAAATTGTAACATGTACATAGTTGTCATACACAGGTGACTGCAATTATTTATCTGTGTGTGTGTGTATATATATATATATATATGCAGGTTTTGGTGTCCTCGGGTGTCTTCCCGTGTAAAAGTTGGGGTGTCTAGGCGACGTTTCGACGAGGTCTCACTCGTCATCTTCAGGCTGGTGCTTTCGGCTTCTTGTTACTGGAACAGAGCAGGATCTCAGTGTTTGAGTTCCTATAAATACTGTTGAGGAGGTGTGGTGTATAGCCTCCAATGTTCTGGGCAGAGAGGAGGTTCCCAGGCTAGTGTGCCTTTTCTTCTTTTGTTCCTTAATTACTTGAGGGATATCTTGGGTGATTTCTTGAGTGATTTCCTGAATCCCACTTAGGTGGGTCATTAGGTGTGGATTAGGTGTGGCAGAGAGGAGGTTCCCAGGCTAGTGTGCCTTTTCTTCTTTTGTTCCTTAATTACTTGAGGGATATCTTGGGTGATCCAGAGGCACACAGAACGCCATCACCAATCAACCACACCAGACCCAAACCCAGACCCTCTCCACAGATAAATTACAGACACCATCCAGTAGCCAAACCAGGGTGGCACCTCCGGATGCTGCACCCCCCTGCAATCCCTACACAGATCTGGCTGGCACAGGCCACAAAACCACAGCTCGCCCCTATACACGAAGCCAAGCCAGAGCACAACCAAGTGCAGTACAGCCATCTTCTCAGAAAAACTCTTCACAAAGTTCAAGAGTTCAAGACACGAAGGCTTTAGCAACTAATCCACACCTAATGACCCACCTAAGTGGGATTCAGGAAATCACTCAAGAAATCACCCAAGATATCCCTCAAGTAATTAAGGAACAAAAGAAGAAAAGGCACACTAGCCTGGGAACCTCCTCTCTGCCCAGAACATTGGAGGCTATACACCACACCTCCTCAACAGTATTTATAGGAACTCAAACACTGAGATCCTGCTCTGTTCCAGTAACAAGAAGCCGAAAGCACCAGCCTGAAGATGACGAGTGAGACCTCGTCGAAACGTCGCCTAGACACCCCAACTTTTACACGGGAAGACACCCGAGGACACCAAAACCTGCATTCCTGTACCCGTGAAAATCTACGAAAGCAAATATATATATATATATATATACACACACACACACACACACACACACACACAGTGGTACCTCAGGTTACAAACACCTCGGGTTACAAACACTTTGGGTTACAGACTCCGCTAACCCGGAAGTAGTACCTCAGGTTAAGAACTTTACCTCAGGATGAGAACAGAAATTGCGCTGCAGCGGCAGCGCAAGGCCCCATTAGCTAAAGTGGTACCTCAGGTTAAGAACTGTTTCAGGTTGAGAACAGACCTCTGGAACAAATTAAGTTTGTAACCAGAGGTACCACTGTAAATATAAATACAGGGCTCATCCACACTTCCGCATGTGCTGTGCCTAGAAAGCACAGTCCTGGCAGTTTCCTGCTTGACCCACGCTTTCTAAGCATGGGTCCGAGGAGTTTTCGCCCTTGCCCCATTCCTTTAAAAGGGAAAACCTGCTCTTTCGTGATATATCAGAACAAATGGCAATCTAGGGTAAACCCAAATTCCTGTTAGTTCTGATTGAGCACCAAAGAGCAGTTGTTGTTGTTTTCTTCCATCCCCATCCTTCCTCATTGCACTTCGAATTTCAGCGGGGCTTAGTTATGCGGAATATCGCCATGTCTATGCGGAAAAGCCTCCCTATTGGTTTGCCAGGCCAGACCTGTCATTGGGAGTCCTCTGAAATGCAAGGCGAGGCGAGTTGGCTGCAGTCCAATCAATCCCAGAGTGTTTTAGCAGATTGTTAATTAGCAGAAGCCGGCCATTTCCAAGGCAACCAGCAGTATTCGTCTGCATGTGTCCCCAGATGTTTCATTGAGGTGTGTAGGGTGAGACAAAGGATTACAGCAGATGTCCAGACGTCAACAATGGGAAGGGATCAAGGGATCCCCTGAGTCTGCTTTGTAGGGTGGAAGTTGTCCATAGCCATCTGCGTTTTCTAATGGTAACTCAGATTAGCAGATAGCTGCTTCTCTGCCCCCAGCAAAAGTGGGCAAATAATGTTTTTGGGAATTATAGGGACAGAACTACCTAAATTGTATAGAAATTTATTTATGTATGGACAGCAGTGAGAGTGCTACTTATCCAAAAGTGGAAAGAAACAGAAGTCCCAGCAAGGAGGAATAGATACAAAAACTTATGGAATATGCAGAAATGGCGAAATTTGCCAGAAGAGTAAGAAATCAAGATAACAAACTTTTTATAAAAGAATGGAAATGGTTTATGGAATATTTACAGATAAATTGCAAACCAATAAAAGCATTGGCAGAATTATCGTAATAACCTGCAGTTTCATAAAAGTATATATTTAAAGTAGATAATTAAATGAGCAAATTAATTGAATTTGGATATGCAGAAGATATTTTATTAAAAAAATATATTAAGGAACTGCAGAAAGAGGGGGAAGGAAGTCAAACTTCGAAATGTTAAATTGATTGTGAAACTAATGAAATGTATAAACTTGAAAAGTATAAATAAAAACTTTTGTAAAAAGTGGACAAATAACGTTACCAATAAAGTTCAGCATAGGTATTAATGTCAAGCCTCTGCAAGAAATTTGGCAGGAACAGTTTACTGTTACAAAAAAATGGACTTTCTGACTATTCATCGAAAGAAGGCCTTTAATGAGACATGTAAAAAAACCAACTCCGGTAACTATATTTTTGTGTGGATGTTGCTGCAGAGAAGGACAAAGCAAAGATAAAGCTGAGTTATTTATTACTTTTGCTACAGTTTCTTTTGTTCTTCCTTTCAGGACATTTATTTGTTTGGAGGAACTTCCAAGTCTGAAGATGGGAGTCAAATACCAAGGAATGATATTATGAAATTAAGTTTAGGTGAGATGGGGGAGCAGTGGAAGAACGGGTGGATTAGATAATGTTGTCCATCGTTGCCTGTTTGAAAGTTACTGATTTTTGAGGTGCATTTTTGCTATGCTATTTGAATACTGCCTTTATCTCTACACTTCAAAACACACCGAGTTCTTTCCATTTCAGCTGATCCATTTGTCTGTTGGTTATCCCTTATAATGTTTTTTTCTTTGAATCTGCGCTTCTTTGTTCCCACTTCTGGGGGGAAATAATTGTAGCAACCAAAAATAGTTCCTCCAGCAAAATTCGCTGTGCATTTATAACTTCAGGGTAGTTCCTGATTATTGTTCTTAATTTATCATGTCGCAGGGAAGAGGGGGGAACAATTCAAGAGTCTTGTGGCACCTTAAAGACTAACATACCATATTTTTCGCTCTATAGGATGCACCAGACGATAGGACGCACCTAGTATGGGGAGGAGGAAACAAAACAAAACAAAAATTCTGAATCCCAGAAGCCAGAACAGCATGAAGGATCTGGCTTCTGGGATAGCCGCTGGGATAGCTGGTCTAGCTTTGCACGAAGCCTCCACAGGGCACGGGGGGCCTTCATCCCCATGCCCTGTGGAGGCTTCGTGGGGCTATCCAAAAGCCAGAAAGCGCTCCCTCTGTGCTTTGGAGGCTTCGCGTTGCTTTCGCTGAAGCCAAGGAGCCTGCAGTCTCTCCATAGGACGCACAAACATTTCCCCTTATTTTTTGGAGGGGAAAAAGTGCGTCCTATAGAGTGAAAAATATGGTATTTCTTGTGACAGAAGCCTTTCTGGACAGAAAGTGCTTAGCAAGTGCTTACATGTTACTGCGGAAAATTGTGTGTGGGAGAGTGAGTGAGTGAGTGAGTGAGAGAGAGAGAGAGAGAGAGAGACCTGGTTCACATAATCAGAGCCAGTCTTAGTATTATGCAGAATGAGGCAGTCACCTGTGACAGCTATGTCTAGAAGTTATTTAATCCACTATTGTTGCATTATTATTTTTACTGCCAGAGAGCGTTTATGGGAGTTACTGCCTTTGGCACCAGAATAACTTGGGAAAACAAAGATCGACACAAGAACAAGAGAGAAAACAGTTGTTTCTCTCAAAAAGTGCCAAATTCATTTATTGGTACCAGATGCTTTTCGGAAACAATTTTTCCCTTCTTCGGGGGCTGATCTAAGAACTATGATGCATATGCTTTACAGGTTGTGTCATTAACCTGCCACTTCAAAAATGACTGGAGAACTAAGAATGCAAATTCTCAAACATATCTTTTTGAAGATAATTGTTTCATCCACGTTTGAACTCCAAACATCCGTTTCACACATCGGAATGAAAAGATTTTTTCCGTCGAAACCACATACTCCAGCAAAAAGGCTCCGAGGAGTCTAAACCACAAGAACCTCTCTAGTTTAAAAGGGAAAAAAGACTTCTTCACTTAGGAACTCCTTGTGTCAACACTAGAACATATTCCCAAACCTTCATTATGTTGTAAACAAAATCTGCCCTTTTCCCCTTATGGGGTATCCAAGAGCCCGTATAGAGTCCTTACGTGGGTTCCCTATTGGTAGGAGAAAATAACAGAGGCCAACCAGAGAATACTGAGAAGCAAAGCAGCCAGTAAGACTGATCTTTATTGATCTGTTGTAACAGGGTGGTCCCCTCACACACACAAAAAGGAGGAGGACCCAGAACAAAGCTGTGCCTGCCCTTATATAGACATTTTAAATTCCCTGCCCTGGAGCTCAAGACTACCCCTCCATACATCACACATACATCACAGAAGGGGTATAACCCAAAACCACCCCCACAAACATCATACCTACATCACAGAAAAGGTGGTCTACAACAGAAATTTGAATGTTGTTTTTCCTGTCTGCCAGGTTATCTGATAATGCCTTATCTGATTGCCTTTCCTAGTAGTCTTTTCCTGGTAGTCTGTCACCCTTTGAAATGGTGATTACTAAATTCCTGTAACAAGGAAGGTTTTTTCACCTCCTCCCTCCTTGCGGAGAAACATTTGGTCAGCTTGAGAGTCAAAATGGTTTCAGGACTGTCTTCCTGTGCTGCTTCAGACATGTGGTTTATATATATATTTATGTATGTGTTTGCTTGGTACATTTATGAACATTTAATATATATCTAAGACCTTAAAATGCCTTCTTTGCCTCAGTCTTCTCCGATAAAGAAAACAATGCCCGACCTGAAGAATTTGGAGGAAATGATTCAGCAGAGGAAACACAGCCCAGAATAACTAAGGAGATAGTACAAGAATACTTGGCTAGTTTAGATGTATTCAAGTCTCCAGGGCCAGATGAACTGCATCCAAGAGTATTAAAAGAACTGGCAGATGTGATCTCAGAACCACTGGCAGTCATCTTTGAGAATTCCTGGAGAACAGGCGAAGTCCCGGCAGACTGGAGGAGGGCAAATGTTGTCCCTATTTTCAAAAAGGGGAAAAGAGAGGACCCAAATAATTACCGCCCAGTCAGTCTAACATCAATACCAGGGAAGATTCTGGAGCAGATCATTAAGCAAACAATCTGTGAGCACCTAGAAAGGAATGCTGTGATCACCAATAGTCAGCATGGATTTCTGAAAAATAAGTCATGTCAGACGAACCTGATCTCATTTTTTGACAGAATTACAAGCCTGGTAGATGAAGGGAACGCAGTGGATGTAGTCTACCTTGATTTCAGCAAGGCATTTGACAAGGTGCCCCATGATATTCTTGTAAAGAAGCTGGTAAAATGCGGTCTTGACTATGCTACCACTCAGTGGATTTGTAACTGGCTGACTGACCGGACCCAAAGGGTGCTCATCAATGGTTCCTCTTCATCCTGGAGAAGAGTGACTAGTGGGGTGCCACAGGGTTCTGTCTTGGGCCCTGTCTTATTCAACATCTTTATCAACGACTTGGATGATGGACTCAAGGGCATCCTGATCAAATTTGCAGATGACACCAAACTGGGAGGGGTGGCTAACACCCCAGAAGACAGGATCACACTTCAAAACGACCTTGACAGATTAGAGAACTGGGCCAAAACAAACAAGATGAATTTTAACAGGGAGAAATGTAAAGTATTGCACTTGGGCAAAAAAAATGAGAGGCACAAATACAAGATGGGTGACACCTGGCTTGAGAGCAGTACATGTGAAAAGGATCTAGGAGTCTTGGTTGACCACAAACTTAACATGAGCCAACAGTGTGACGCGGCAGCTAAAAAAGCCAATGCAATTCTGGGCTGCATCAATAGGAGTATAGCATCTAGATCAAGGGAAGTTATCGTGCCACTGTATTCTGCTCTGGTCAGACCTCACCTGGAGTACTGTGTCCAGTTCTGGGCACCACAGTTCAAGAAGGACACTGACAAACTAGAACGTGTACAGAGGAGGGCAACCAAAATGGTCAAAGGCCTGGAAACAATGCCTTATGAGGATCGGCTAAGGGAGCTGGGCATGTTTAGCCTGGAGAAAAGGAGGTTAAGGGGTGATATGATAGCCATGTTCAAATATATAAAAGGATGTCACATAGAGGAGGGAGAAAGGTTGTTTTCTGCTGCTCCAGAGAAGCGGACACGGAGCAATGGATACAAACTACAAGAAAGAAGATTCCACCTAAACATTAGGAAGAACTTCCTGACAGTAAGAGCTGTTCGACAGTGGAATTTGCTGCCAAGGAGTGTGGTGGAGTCTCCTTCTTTGGAGGTCTTTAAGCAGAGGCTTGACAACCATATGTCAGGAGTGCTCTGATGGTGTTTCCTGCTTGGCAGGGGGTTGGACTCGATGACCCTTGTGGTCTCTTCCAACTCTATGATTCTATGATTCTATGATTCTATGATTCTAAAATTCTTATTACACTTGTATTTGTATTTGCATGAACAAGACACAAGGGTAAACAGAAGGGGAGCAAATTACTGGCTGGCCAGCCTGGACAGCTCAGTTGTTTGCCAAGGTTGCAGGTTTGATTCCAGTATGGGGCAGCTGCATAGTCCTGGATAGCAGGGGGTTGGTCTAAATCAGGAACACCCAACTCTCTAGAGACTGCAATCTATTCCCAGTAAGGTAGAGAAAAAGGGACCCCTGACCATTAGGTCCGGTCGTGGCCGACTCTGGGGTTGGGGCACGCATCTCGCTTTATTGGCCGAGGGAGCCGGCGTTTGTCCGCAGACAGCTTCCGGGTCATGTGGCCAGCATGACTAAGCCGCTTCCGGCGAACCACAGCAGCACACGGAAACGCCGTTTACCTTCCCGCTGGAGCAGTACCTATTTATCTACTTGTACTTTGTGCTTTCGAACTGCTAGGTTGGCAAGAGCAGGGACTGAGCAACGGGAGCTCACCCCGTCGCGGGGATTTGAGCTGTCAGCCTTCTGATCGGCAAGTCCTAGGCTCTGTGGTTTAACCCACAATGCCACCCAGTTTTTTGCCTACTGCGTAGCAAATTGTCACAACTTGTTAGGTTGCGGTGAGGCATTGGTTAATTTTGGTTGGTGGAGGGGATGTGGTTGGCTGTGCCTGCCCCTCCAATGCTGCTGTGCAAAGGGTATTCCAGTAAAGGAATCCAGGGGCTTGCTATGTTCTTGTCTGAACCCCTGGCAAAGGGCTAGGGCCACGCAAGAGCCCCTGGGAGCATTTGGGGAGAGGTGAGAGCCTGGCACCCAGCTCCATTCTCTCCCCAAAAATGTTTACCCTTACTGACTTCCACAGGCTTGCAGTTGTCAGTTCTGTTCCTACCTCTATGTGGGAACAGATAGTCACTAACCAATGCCTAAGCAACCACTCACATACTGCAATTCAATAAAGTTGTGACCAAAATAATGCCAAAAACCAAAACAAAAATGTTGTGTGAACTGTGTCTTTATTTGGGGGTGTCCTGGGGGCCTCGACATGCAACTAGCTAAATAAATGTGAAAGACAATATAAAGTCTTGGAAGGGAATGCTGGTCTGGGTTTCTCTCCTAAGAATCAATCACAATTAGGAGGGCCCACCTCCCAATAAAGGTTTTTTTTTAAAAAAAGCAACAGAAGACCTTGTGATCCATCCGTAAAGTCATAAGTGATTAAGCAGTCTCTACTTCTCATATCTGGGCTCTGTACATACCATATATTTAAAGCACACAACTTTCGCCATATAAACTTGGGAATTGTAATTTGTTAAGGGCGCTGGGAATTACAGCTCTGTGAAGGATAAGCTACAGTTTCCAGCATTCTTGGGGTGACTTTGTGTGCTTTCGGTGTGTATCGTGTCTCTCTGGACAAGCCAAGTTTCAGACATTTTCAACAAAATAAAAGATTGTGCAGGATTTTATCTGATTTTATATATATTGTTGATGGGTTTTTTTGTTTGTTTCTTTGTTTTTCACAGTTGCTATGATAATTGCTTTTGTTTCTGATGTTTTTGATCTGTTTTATATTTGTTTTATGGTTCTCTTTTGCAGGCTATCGTGAAAATCTAGATTAATAATAATAATAATAAATTTAAGTGTAGCGTGTGTATGCAGCCCTATTCTAAATGATCAATGACTTAGATCAAGGGGTCAAAATAACGTACTATGTGCTTCTTGTTCACAGCACTCATAAAGCATTTTGAGAGAACTGACAAATGCAAGATAGTTTATATAGGTGCCAGGTCTATTGCAGTACAGTTGGCTTCTATTCCTGAATCTAGCCTATTTAGATTGAAGTTGTGGCTGGCTTTAGTAATTTTGAATTCAGTAACTGCACTCTGTAAAAAAAAGAGGCAATATTCTTTCTTTTTCTTTTTCCACTACCCAAGCACAAATGGAGGATTAACGCATTTTTGTTACAGATCCCTTGTAGCTTTTCTTACTCCTTTTCTTTCTCTAGCATGTCTTACAACAATTATACAAAGCTCGGGCATTCAGAGGTTTCTCAGTACTGTATTTATAGCACTGAGAGCACCTTCGGCATAATCCGCGGGAAAGAATCATTGTTTAGATTATTGTCAGCGAGTTTGCTTTCATTATTATTATTTTCTTTTATGCCGTTCAGCACGGATGAAATGGAAGATGCCACTCTACGTAGGAATCCCCCCCGCTTGCAGACGGAACCATGTGGCGTTTATTCTTCATAGCCATGTAAGTGAAAATCATTTTGAAGCCAGGAGCCTGCTATTCTTCGAATTTTACTGCATTTCAGCCGCTCTCAGTGGACGGATTCATAGAGCTTTTCCATGTTTCGAAAGAATGCAGAATACAAGAGAGCACTTAATAATATGCTGAGCTTTGCAATGGAAACAGGTAACGGGGACTGCTAGATCACTCTGAGAAAGTGAGATGGGGTGTATCATATGGGTTTAGTGATTAAGGCTGCAAACCAAATCCCACCTACCTGGGAGTAAGCCCCATTGAATTCAATACTCCTGTCATCTTTTCTCTTTTCAGAGAATCAGCTGTGGGGGATGGGAGCGATCAAGATCAAGGGTGGGATGAGGGAAGTTGACTTGTGCCCAGGGCTAGATTTAGGTTTGATGAGGCCCTAAGCTACTGAAGGTAATGGGGCCCTTTATATGTCCAGCTCTCCTTTGTCAACAACAAATTGTCGCTGTTTTTTGTGTTGAATATATGCTATATGGTATTTTATGGACCTGATAGGTATCTAAAGCCATTTGCACATGCAGAATCTAGGCACCCTATAAATAGAAATGAGCAAACCAGTGATATTTTAGGATTTGGGCTAGCAGACGGGGCCCATTACTTACATCATAGGAGCCTACACAACACAAAACACTGTTGCTGTATGTAGGTTTTATTTTATATGTTTTTTACCTTATATTTTGGAAACGTACATCCAGGTGTTCTTTTTCTTTAAACTTTTTTGGGGGCCCCAAGAGAGTGGGGCCCTAAGCTATAGCTTGTTTAGCTTATACGTAAATCCGGCACTGCATGTGCCCTGGGTGGCAGATTAAAAGGTAAAGGTAAAGGACCCCTGACAGTTAAGTCCAGTCGCAGGCGACTTGGGGGTTGCAGCACTCATCTCGCTTTACAGGCCGAGGGAACTGGCGTTTGTCCACAGACAGTTTTTCCAGGTCTTGTGGCCAGGATGACTGAGCCGCTTCTGGTGAAACCAGAGTAGTGCATGGAAACGCCATTTACCTTCTGGTGAAACCAGAGTGGTACCTATTTATCTACTTGCATTTTTGGCGTGCTTTTGAACGGCTAGATTGGCAGGAGCAGGGACTGAGCAACAGGAGCTCACCCCGTCGCGGGGATTCAAACCACCGACCTTCTGATCGGCAAGCCCAAGGGGCTCCGTGGTTTAGACCACAGCACCACCCGCGTCCCTCTGTGTGGCAGGTTAGGAGGGTGCAAAGGGGTGCAACGTGGAAGAGAGAATAGAAAAGAAATTAATGGGACAGAGTTCCTAATTCGCCCTAACCTTCCCCTGTATTGCAGTCCTGATCTGACTTCCACCCCCATTTTGTTTAAAACAAAATGATACTAGGAATTCTAATAAGGAATTCCATAAAGGTAAAGGTAAAGGTACCCCTGCCCATACAGGCCAGTCTTGACAGACTCTAGGGTTGTGCGCCCATCTCACTCAAAGAGGCCGGGGGCCAGCGCTGTCCGAAGACACTTCCGGGTCACGTGGCCAGCGTGACATCGCTGCTCTGGCGAGCCAGAGCCGCACACGGAAACGCTGTTTACCTTCCCGCTAGTAAGCGGTCCCTATTTATCTACTTGCACCCAGGGGTGCTTTCGAACAGCTAGGTTGGCAGGCGCTGGGACCGAACAGCGGGAGCGCACCCCGCCGCGGGGATTCGAACCGCCGACCTTTCGATCGGCAAGCCCTAGGCACTGAGGCTTTAACCCACAGCGCCACCCGCGTCCCCTAAGGAATTCCATAGATAGCAATTATTGAATGTTAGCTATATTCTTATAAGTGTTCTGATCATTTGGGAGTATTTAGCTAGGTGCTTTCACTGTTCTCCGTTTCCTGTCATCCTATCTGCTTTGGGAGAGTCAAAGGCAAGGTCTATTGGTTACTGGGATGGCAGAGGGATTTCCTAATATCAAGAACTGAATATTGGGAGCATGAGGGATGCCTGGATCCTGGCCTGAGCACTGCAGTCAAAGCCAGATCCATTAAAAAGGCACCAGTGACTGAGAGAGGAAGATATACAGTGGAACAGAGGAGAGGGCAAAGGTGGAAGCCCAGCTGTATTGACAACAGAGTTCTCAGAAGGTTCAAGGGCCAAATATTAATGCCCAACGTTGGGTACGGTAGCAGTAAGAACACAAAGCACATGTTGCCTTCAGCATTCAGAAAGTTCCTTGTCCACAACGTCAAAGAGCTGAAGGTGCGGCTGCTGAGCAACAAGTCCTGATGTGCAGAGATTGCTCACAATGTTTCATCCAAGAATCGGAAGATAAATGTGGAAAGAGCAGCTCAGCTCTCTGTCAATGTCACCCATCCAAATGCCAGGCTGTGCAGTGAGGAAAATGAATAAATAGTTACTCTTGTACAACTGTATTTAATAAAAAGTGCTTGGGGAAGAGAAAAAAACCAGCACCAGCGATTCAGATTGAAGAACAGGACACAATCTGCACAAGGTCCCTGGTTTTAGGAATCTGGTTTCTATGTGTCAGGGAACTGCCATCGGAGCCAGAAGGAGAGGGAGGGCTCCAGAGGGATTCCGGAGAGCGTCCCGGGAGGGAGAGAAGCAGACATCTTCTGGGGAAGGAAATCGGCGTAGCACCAGTGGAGGAGGGGGGCAGATGGGGGAATCGGCAAGGTGGCTCCAAGACTCTTCGCCGGGGACCAGCGGGGAGAGCACGGGTCCTCCGATGCCCACACCCTCCCTGCGCAGAAGGCTTCCGCGCAGAGAGAGTAGGCTGCGACTAGGCGTCAAAGAACTTTTATGCTGGAAGAAGTTCAAGAAACGCCCACTGACGGATTCTGCCAGCAATTGAGACAGCCACGGGCGAGTGGCTGTCCAGAAAGAAAGGGTTCGCTCAGGCAACCCACCCAGGTGTGGTGCCGATTTACGCACGAGCAACCCCTAGAACCATCACACTATGCAACAATGCACTCTCTGCAAAAAAATTGTTCCAGTGTTCTGCTTTTGAGCCAACTGGATTGGAAGGCTGGCCTTGGCCAATGGGAGATCATTGGAGAAAAGAACCTTGGAGAGGTGTGAATCGGGGAAGGAGACAGTTGACAGTTGAAGGACAGTGAGAGGAAGGCAGGCAAGGGTGAGGCAATACTGAGGGAGATGATATAAGGCCTCATCAATCTTAGGGCAGCTGACTGGTCTGGTGGTCCTCAGCAATGAGACAGTTGATGGGGCCTGCTGATGGGGCCCTCCCCCAACTACAGGTTTATCTCACGGCCGCAGCTGTGTCTGGGAAGCCGCGCTAAACTTCTGAAAGACCGATGTAGCGATCCTTCAATGAACAACATAAATTTGCACCCCTGCCTGTAGACCCTTCTGGGGCACTCCTTGAGGTCACTGATGCTGGCCTTGAGGAGCCTCAGAATATGGCAACCCAGAGACACACAAGCAAACAGGGTGTTCTGTGTTTGGCCAGGCTGCAACTGAAAGATAGCTTCAATAAGAACATAAGAAGAGCCTACTAGATAAGGCTCCCGGCCCATCTTGTCCAGCATTCTGTTCTCACAGTGGCCAACCAGGTGCCCGTGGGACAGTGGCGTAGCATGGGTTGTCAGCACCCGGGGCAAGGCAAGTAATTTGCGCCCCCAACCCGTGGATTTGCGCCCCCTAACCCTAACCCCCAGATGTTGCGCCTGGTGCGGCCGGCCCCCCCCCTGCACCCCCCACGCTACGCCACTGCCGTGGGAAACCAGGGAGCAGAACTTGAGCACAAGATCTCTCTCTCCTCCCATAGTTTCAAGCAATGGATATTCGGAAGTACTGTTGCCTCCAACCATGGAGGTGGACCATGGCCATCAAGCCTAGTTGCCATTTATAGTCCTCTCTTCCTGTTCAAACTTTCAGAGTGATTAGGCCTAGTATAAATCCTAGCCTGGCAATCTTTTTAGAAGTGGAAGAATTACTTCAAGTGAGAGCGTGTGGGACTGTATTCTTAACTGGCATTGCAAAAGGCCATTGATAGATGTACGTTCCATGAATCTGTCAAATCCGTTTTTAAGGCATCTAAGTTGATAAAACAGAATAAGGTATTTGCAGAATTACAAACAGGGTTATTGATGGAACAGGTCAAAGTTTCCGCACTGCAGCCATTCCCAGAGGTACAGAAGCGGCTGTGAAAGATAGGGGGATCCTGCTGGACATGAAAGTTATCTTCAGGAGAAGCAATTAAAATTGCTTCTCTCATGAAATCCTCCAATCAACTTGCATTTCCTGCTTTAGATTAGTTTTCAGGAGGTTTACCTGGTAGTTTCTATCTTTGCTGCCCACTGTTATGATGTCCCGGGAAATGAGGAAGAGTTTTTGAACTGCTGGGGTGAACTCCTCCCCATTTCCACATTAAGCTATTGTTTTCTCATTCCAAGAGCCCCGACTTTCCTTCTGCCAAGTGTCAAGCGGAAGTTTGCAACTTAGAAAAGGCATTTCCTGTTTGAAAGGATAATTAGACTGCTGTGACATGCATTTGTGCTTAATACGTTGTTTGGGCTTGAGGGGCCAAGAACCCAACAGATCCTCAGCCCTTTTAAAATGTGGCTCTTTGGAAGAAATTCTTCCAATGTTTCTTCTTCTTTTCTCTTCTTCTTTTTTCTTTTCTTCTTTTTTCTCTTTTGTTCCTTTTTTCATATATATGTGCTTATTTGAAATATGTATGTATGTATGTATGTATGTATTTGCAATATTTTGCTTATATTTTGTAACAATTATGTTAGATAAATTTAAAATTTAAAATAAAATGTGGCACTTTTGGGGGGGAGGTGCTATTGGGTTATTGTTTTTATTTTTATTATATATATTGTGGTTTTCAATTTGATCTTTTCTGTGAACTGCCCTAAGACCTCCAGGCATAGGGGGGTATTAATAATAATAATAATAATAATAATAATAATAATAATAATAATAATAATAATAATTTTACACCAGCCTTCTCTAACCTGATTCCTTCCCCCGGGTATTTTAGACTAAAAGCGCAGAAGCCCCAACCAAGATGGCTAATGGGCAAGGATGATGGTCATTGCTTGTAACCCCAAATTTATGAAGGGTATTAACTTGAGGAAGACTGTCTTATCCTATCATATTTCTGAAAGGTTCAAGAGTTGCTGCTGCTGTTTTTGTTCTTCAGAAAGCAATAAGCAGGCACAGCACTTCCCCATTAGACAATGTCGGGATTTGGGGGGGGTGGGGAGAAAACAACTTACAGGGCCCAAGCAAGGATAGCAAAATTTATAAGCTCCACGTGTTTTCAAGTGCTTGTTAGTCATACCTAACGGGCCCGGTTTGGGGGGAAAGACTGTTAATTTGCAATATGTCTGCTCTTGGATGAAGCACACTATGCAAGTATAGGGCAAATGACAGCAAAATTTGAACACTGTCCGCTCTAATTTCAAAGTGCAGATTTCAGAGTGGGAGTTTGCTTACAGTTTATTATCTGAGACCAGTGGAGATCCCTGGTCTTTGTGGGATAAACCCTCCACGATGGCAATTTCCAAAGAGACAATTGTGAAATTAAGAAATTGTGTTTGTGTTTGTTTGTGTGTGTGCTCCAGACCAAAAGCTTCCATAAATGTGATTTGTGTTACCATTGTTTGAATTCATATTCAGCTAATACGTTACTGCGCATTCTTACTTTTCTGTATTCACAGCTCTATATCCTTGGCGGCACAAATGAAAAAGAATTAAATGATCTCATGGGAATGAAACTGATAAATCCTTCTGACAGACAGCCTAGTAAGTTTCGTTAAGTTTTTGATGACACGCCATTAAATTTGAACCCGTTCCCATTGCTCAGTTCCGCACCGCTCTCACCATTGTGAAGAGGCAACTAGAAAGTTCTAGGTTTCCAAAATCATTTATTCTTCACAGAACCAACTAATCATTGAACACACTTCTCTAACGTTAGTTTTGCGTGCTGGATATTCACGTAAAGTGTTGCTGTCCAGCTTTTTATTTAAAAAATTATGTCAGACTCAAAGTGCATAACTTCCTCGCTCACCTGATTTCATTGCTGAATATGCTCTATTAGTTTGTCTCATGAATCAGTATCACAGAATGAGTTAAGCCTCATAAAACTGATTTCACCAAAGGTAAATTTCTATACGCTATAAATCTTAGCTAACCATATTTGGTGGAATAATGTGATTTGATTGCAGCTGCTGTGGAAGGCTGTAGCACTGCTTTGCATGCAGGAGGAACTAGATTCAGTCCCTGGCATCTCCAGGTTGCGTTAGGAGAGGCTGCTGTGCGAAGCCATGGAAACCAGCCACAGTCTAGCATTGCAGGGCGTTGGACTCGATGACCTTTGAGGTCCCTTCCTGCTAAACAATTGTATGAATCGATGATCTATAGCCAGAGTAGACTGTAGCCATATTAGACTTTACCGATTGGTGGGCTCTGCGTTGCTCCCGGACAGGAGGAAGGAAGTCAAATGACACCGAGGGTTGGTTCAGAGAAAGAGTTCTTTATTTCTGCTCTCCGGAACAGCAGAAAGGCACCTGTGTGGTGTGTCCACAGCAAGTCCAAAGAAATGAGAAATTTCATGCAGTATATATATCCTCCAGGCACCCTCCCCCTTCCCCAGGAATCCAACCACATCAGCCTATACACGCAGGTTGACATCACATATGTTCCTGCTCTGGTATTCTTAACCATAAAAGGGTATTCTTTCCTGTACTTCTGACCATAAAAGGCTATTCCTCTTCCTACTCTTATCTTGGAGCAAGAGGTCACGAACTCCAAGAACACACTCTGGCGCTGTTCCCAGACTAGGTCTGTGTGTCAGAGTGTGTCCAGGACATAAGATAAGACCTAGACGTGTCATCCCTGTTCTACTGGAACAGTCAAGGCCATCCTTCCCGTCATGAACCGATAAAGGAGAGGGCTCTGAGCACTTGTTTATTCAGCCGGGTTTTTGTTTATACATTGACTCAGAGCTCAAGTTAATGGATTTAAGCTAAGGGAAAATAGGGATTTTGGTGCCTGTATCAAACGGCCTGCACAGTCAGTTTTGGGTTTGGGAAACCCATTCCTTCAGACAGGGCAGAGCTAAATGGACTGACTCCGTAAAAGGCAGCTTCTCAAGTTCTTGTGTAATTAGGGTTACATTACAATCTGGATTGCCTTTTAGATATGGAATCCACCTTCCTGCAAATTTGTGCCGAACTGAACTATGGCAATAACTGAGCAAATGTTTGAGGGAGACCTTCAGGGGCACCCTCTTCTACTCTTCTACAGTGGTACCTCGGGTTACATACGCTTCAGGTTACAGACTCCGCTAACCCAGATATAGTACCTCTGGTTAAGAACTTTGCTTCAGGATGAGAACCGAAATCTAGTGGCAGCAGCGGGAGGCCCCATTAGCTAAAGTGGTACCTCAGGTTAAGATCAGTTTCAGGTTAAGAACGGGCCTCCGGAACAAATTAAGTTCTTGACCCGAGGTACCACTGTACTATGGTTTTGCTGGGCTGATTATTATTTCCTTTTGGTGCCATTTCAATGCTATTGCCTGTTTTCATGGTTTTGTGTCAATTTGCAAGGACATCCCTGTATGGCAAAACTTCCCTTTCTCTCCCCCCACATGCCTCCCATGTCTGGTCTGGAGAGTGGGGGGACCTTATACAGCAGCTCCTCAGGCTGCTTTCTAAAAAGCACTTGTTTGTTTGTTTGTTACATTTATATTCCACCTCTCCCCCCCCCATCTCAAGGCGTTGGACATGGTTCTCCTCTTCCCTATTTCATCCTCCCGACAGCCCTTTGAGGCAGGTTAGGCTAAGAGATGGTGACTGGCGCAAGGTCGCCCAGTGAGCTTCATGGCTGAGTGGGTATTCAAACCCTGGTCTCCCAGGTCCTAGTCCAATGCTCTAACCCAGGGGTCAGCAAACCTTTTCAGCAGGGGGCTGGTCCACTGTCCCTCAGACCTTGTTGGGGGCCGGACTATATTTTTTTTTAAAAAAAAAAAATTAACGAATTCCTATGCCCCACAAATAACCCAGAGATGCATTTTAAATAAAAGCACACCTTCTACTTATGTAAAAACACTCTGATTCCCAGATCCTCCACGGGCTGGATTTAGAAGGCGATTGGGCCGGATCCAGCCCCCGGGCCTTAATTTGCCTGCCCATGCTCTAACCATTACACCACACTTCTCTCTTGTGGCCCTATGCAGAATGGTGGAAATGGGGCTATAAGTGTTTGCTCCCTTCTTGAAGTGGTTTTAATTGCTGTGATTAAACGTTATTTAATGGTTGTTTGTGTTTTCTAGCTGTGGTTTGAGTGCTTCATTGTTTATTGTTATTATTAGGTTTATTACCCACTAGGGCAGGTTAGGGCAATATGAAATACAATGTTAAAACCATGTAAATCAATTACTGTTCTTGTCAAACTGTCTCTTTTCATTGTAACATTATCGGGCAATAGCCAACTAAGTTATACTCAGAGTAGATCCACTGAAATCAATAGACTTTAGTTTCTTTGCCCATTTTAATGTTATTTTAGGTTCTAATTTGTGAGAGACTACAATCATGTTTCTCTGTTAGAAGAATGGGCTTGGATATCACTCATTGTTTTAATTTATTCATTAGCCACATGGAGCTCATTAAAGAAAGACAATATATAAATGCTTTAAATCAACTGATAATCCAAAAATATAAAAGGGTTTTAAACACAGGAGGAGAAAGAGAACAAATTATAGTTCATTGGACAACTTGCCATTTTTCCTTGACTGATAAATGATCACAGAATTATCACAGAAAGGGGATTGATAAGATTATTTCTGACTTATAATGATTGAAAAGCACTTTGAACATTAAAACTGCTGTAGAAATGATTGATATTTGAAATCCATTTCAGAGGTTCTTCCAAGTAGTTGACTACATTTTATGCATCAAAGGCTTGAGAGGTCCATGTAAGCTACCAATTTTATTTTGCTTTGAGCATTGGAACATTATTTAAAAACAAGAAACAAATCCTCCTAGATCTCTCTCTGTAAATTAAAACAGTGAACACCATAATGTTAGCATTGCGGATATAATGGAATTACTATACATTGACTTGACCCTTGCCATTGTGCAGAAACAATGATAATTTGTGGCTTTATTGAAAGCCATTGAACACTCATATGTTCCCGAAGAATTAATGTCACTATTCCGCCCTATAAAACAGAGTAAGAAATTAGTGCCTGGATTACTGCACAGAGCTACTAAAGTAGACTTTATACTAAATGTGCTGTTTCAGCCAAAGCTGAAGGGGCATATGTAGTTCTCTGTGCAGGGATGCGGGTGGCGCTGTGGTCTAAACCACTGAGCCTCTTGGGCTTGCTGATCAGAAGGTCAGTGGTTCAAATCCCTGCAACGGGGTGAGCTCTTATCACCGTCCCAGTTCCTGCCACCCTAGCAATTCAAAAGCATGCCAGTGCAGGTAGATAAATAGAACCGCAGTGGCAGGAAGGTAAATGTCGTTTCTGTGCTCTCTGGTTTCTATCACGGTGTTCCAGTTTGCCGCCTCCAAGTGGAAGAAACCGGGACAGTGCTGAATGTCACTTCCATTGCCAAGTGTGTCCTGCTGGGGGAAAAAGGGCTTTCCCCCTGGCCTGCCTTTGTATCCACTCAGGTGCCAAGGGCTTTTGTGACATCACAAGAAACTCACAGCCAATTGCCACAGCTGGGGAGGCATCATCTTCACTGCTTTGAACCTCACAATGGTGGGTGGACCTGTCAGTGATTGTGTGCTTGTTTATTTGGGACACGGGTGGCGCTGTGGTCTAAACCACTGAGCCTCTTGGGCTTGCCCATCAGAAGGTAAGCAGTTCGAATCCGCATGACGGGGTGAGCTCCCATTGCTCTGTCCCAGCTCCTGCCACCCTAGCAGTTCAAAAGCACACCAGTACAAGTAGATAAATAGGTACCGCTGTGGCAGGAAGGTAAACGGCGTTTCCGTGCTCTCTGGTTTCTGTCACAGTGTCCCATTGTGCCAGAAGCAGATTAGTCCTGCTGGCCGCATGAACCGGAAAGCTGTCTGCGGACAAATGCCGGTTCCCTCGCCCTGAAAGTGAGATGAGTGCAGCAACCCCATAGTCGCCTTTGACTGGACTTAACTGTCCAGGAGTCCTTTACCTTTTACCTCTGCACCTCCCATTCCGCCACTTTGGGTAAAATGGGAAGTGCCGCATGGCAACCACCATCTAGGCTGCTCACCCCACCCCACCAACATCCACATTGGTTTTGGGCTCTGCAAAATCTCACATGATTTCAGCATGATCTTGCCCCAAATCAGCACGAATGCTGCCAGTAGGGCAAGCAAGGAGCTGACTGGGGCACCACCTGAGGCAGAGTGGACCTGCCTCACTCTGCCTAATACCTGGGCTGGCTCCATCTCTGTTACGTTTAGCAGAACATCACAACATTCTGCTTTTCTCCTCCCACACTCCGCATCTTTGGCAGCCGTGTGGGATGGAGAGTTAAATGTGAAATTTCCGATATCATGAAACGTATTACGTTCTGTTCAGTTGTTACAAAGAGGGGGGTAGAATTTAAAACACACAGCTGTTGTTTTTGACAGCTGGATGTTCAGCAACGTATCTGTTATTAGTGCTTAGACGCCACTCTCTCAGACTAAATTTTGTCAGCAAACAAATAGATAAAAAATGACTATACTTTTAGACTTATTTATGTATTGCTTTATGTACAGCCTTTCTCCTGAGGCACCCAAGGTGGCTATAATATTGTAAAAATAAATATTGAAAGATATAAAGTGTTACGCTGCTGATGTGAACATATACCCTCAGTCTTGGAGGAAGAAAGCCATAGCATTTTTGCTAGGCTCATTTATCACCTGCAGAAGCTACCAAGCAAGCCCTGTATATGCATAATTGTAATTGCGTTGCCTTGGACAAAACAGACTTCACAGTTATTTCTTAATGATCAAATGGTAAGCTGTTGATTTCTTTTTAACTGAAACCTAGTGCTGAGCCAATGGATGTTTCTGTCTCTTTTCAGTTATGAAGGAGATTCTTTCAGAACTGGGAATCCAGGGAGTAAGCAGCAGGTATTGTGTCTGTCATTCTTCTTTTCCTCTTATACATTCTTGTAATAATGGTAGTTTGTATGTAAGGAAATAGTGAGGAAAACCTCTCCCGTATATCTGTGTGTGTGTGTGTGTATACATACACATATACACACACACATATACATATACATATATATATACATACACAGTGTGTGTGTGTGTGTGTGTGTGTATACAGTGGTGCCCCGCAAGACGAATGCCTCGCAAGACGGAAAACCCGCTAGACGAAAGGGTTTTCCGTTTTTCGATGCGCTTCGCAGGACGAATTTCCCTATGGGCTTGCGACGAAAATGTCTTGCGATTCCTGGGGGTTTTTTTTCGCTCCCCACCCCCTTTTTCTAAGCCGCTAAACCGCTAATAGCCTTTTAGCAGCTAATTCGCTAATCCCTTAAGCCTTTAATAGCCACTAATAGCCGCTAAACCGCTAATAGCGCTAATCCGCTAAGCCACTAATAGGGTTGCTTCGCAAGACGAAAAAACCGCTAGACGAAGAGACTCGCGGAACGGATTAATTTCGTCTTGCGAGGCACCACTGTACATACACACAGTGTGTATATATATATATGTATATATATATATATATATTTGCTTTCGTAGATTTTCACGGGTACAGGAATGCAGGTTTTGGTGTCCTCGGGTGTCTTCCCGTGTAAAAGTTGGGGTGTCTAGGCGACGTTTCGACGAGGTCTCACTCGTCATCTTCAGGCTGGTGCTTTCGGCTTCTTGTTACTGGAACAGAGCAGGATCTCAGTGTTTGAGTTCCTATAAATACTGTTGAGGAGGTGTGGTGTATACTGTTGAGGAGGTGTGGTGTATACAGTGGTGCCCCGCAAGACGAATGCCTCGCAAGACGGAAAACCCGCTAGACGAAAGGGTTTTCCGTTTTTCGATGCGCTTCGCAGGACGAATTTCCCTATGGGCTTGCGACGAAAATGTCTTGCGATTCCTGGGGGTTTTTTTTCGCTCCCCACCCCCTTTTTCTAAGCCGCTAAACCGCTAATAGCCTTTTAGCAGCTAATTCGCTAATCCCTTAAGCCTTTAATAGCCACTAATAGCCGCTAAACCGCTAATAGCGCTAATCCGCTAAGCCACTAATAGGGTTGCTTCGCAAGACGAAAAAACCGCTAGACGAAGAGACTCGCGGAACGGATTAATTTCGTCTTGCGAGGCACCACTGTACATACACACAGTGTGTATATATATATATGTATATATATATATATATATTTGCTTTCGTAGATTTTCACGGGTACAGGAATGCAGGTTTTGGTGTCCTCGGGTGTCTTCCCGTGTAAAAGTTGGGGTGTCTAGGCGACGTTTCGACGAGGTCTCACTCGTCATCTTCAGGCTGGTGCTTTCGGCTTCTTGTTACTGGAACAGAGCAGGATCTCAGTGTTTGAGTTCCTATAAATACTGTTGAGGAGGTGTGGTGTATACTGTTGAGGAGGTGTGGTGTATACAGTGGTGCCCCGCAAGACGAATGCCTCGCAAGACGGAAAACCCGCTAGACGAAAGGGTTTTCCGTTTTTCGATGCGCTTCGCAGGACGAATTTCCCTATGGGCTTGCGACGAAAATGTCTTGCGATTCCTGGGGGTTTTTTTTCGCTCCCCACCCCCTTTTTCTAAGCCGCTAAACCGCTAATAGCCTTTTAGCAGCTAATTCGCTAATCCCTTAAGCCTTTAATAGCCACTAATAGCCGCTAAACCGCTAATAGCGCTAATCCGCTAAGCCACTAATAGGGTTGCTTCGCAAGACGAAAAAACCGCTTTTTCTAAGTATATATATATATATATATATATGCAGGTTTTGGTGTCCTCGGGTGTCTTCCCGTGTAAAAGTTGGGGTGTCTAGGCGACGTTTCGACGAGGTCTCACTCGTCATCTTCAGGCTGGTGCTTTCGGCTTCTTGTTACTGGAACAGAGCAGGATCTCAGTGTTTGAGTTCCTATAAATACTGTTGAGGAGGTGTGGTGTATAGCCTCCAATGTTCTGGGCAGAGAGGAGGTTCCCAGGCTGGTGTGCCTTTTCTTCTTTTGTTCCTTAATTACTTGAGGGATATCTTGAGTGATTTCTTGAGTGATTTCCTGAATCCCACTTAGGTGGGTCATTAGGTGTGGATTAGGTGTGGTCATTAGGTGTGGATTAATCCACACCTAATGACCCACCTAAGTGGGATTCAGGAAATCACTCAAGAAATCACTCAAGATATCCCTCAAGTAATTAAGGAACAAAAGAAGAAAAGGCACACCAGCCTGGGAACCTCCTCTCTGCCCAGAACATTGGAGGCTATACACCACACCTCCTCAACAGTATTTATAGGAACTCAAACACTGAGATCCTGCTCTGTTCCAGTAACAAGAAGCCGAAAGCACCAGCCTGAAGATGACGAGTGAGACCTCGTCGAAACGTCGCCTAGACACCCCAACTTTTACACGGGAAGACACCCGAGGACACCAAAACCTGCATTCCTGTACCCGTGAAAATCTACGAAAGCATATATATATATATATATATATATACTTTTTCAAATTAAAGTTTTATAATCACATATCCAACATACAACATAAAAACAAGATTCCAAGGAATCTCCTGGATTTCCCTCCTCCCCTTTGTAGGTCCTATTGTTAGTCATTTCCTCCTGCATCTTTTTTGATAATCCAAATCTTTTACCTCTCCACCGTGTCCAAAATTCACCAATTATTCCAAACCTACTAACGATTTTAACTGTTTACAATGTTTTTTAAGATAAATTATAAATTTTCCCCATTCCTTATTAACATCTTGGTCTTCCTGATTTCTGATCCTTCCGGTCATTTTTGCCTTTTCGTCATAATCCATCAGCTTAATCTGCCATTCTTCTCTCCCATATATATATCAACACAATGAGTTTGGGATTGTTCCCTCAGCTTTTAGGCTGCAACCTATATCCACTTCCCTGTGATTGAGCCCCATTGAACTCAGTGGGAGCAGACGTGTATAGAGTTGACTTGTTAGGCCGCATGCTTATACACCAGAGGTTAGGACTCCAACCACTAATGGACCCAGCCAACAAGGCCGCTGGTCAGGGATAATCAGAGTTGCAGCTCAGTCTCTATAACGTTTACTGCACATGTAACTTGTTAAGATAGAGTTGTATATTTATCCACTCCATGTTTTCAGTATCTTCAGGTTTTGTCTTGCACATGGAACCTTAGTATGTTAGTAAATTTGGTTTTATACTTATAAGCCAGTTTGTGGTGTTGTTTTGTTGTATTATTATTACTGTCACCACATTTGATACTTTGTGTGTATACTTACTAGTCACCATATATGCCATCTTTCAGTTTTAAAAAGCATTACAGTGGTACCTCGGGTTACATACGCTTCAGGTTACATATGCTTCAGGTTACAGACTCCGCTAACCCAGAAATAATACCTCAGGTTAAGAACTTTGCTTCAGGATGAGAACAGAAATCGCTCGGCGGCAGCGCAGCGGCAGCAGGAGGCCCCATTAGCTAAAGTGGTGCTTCAGGTTAAGAACAGTTTCAGGTTAAGAACGGACCTCTGAAACAAATTAAGTACATAACCAGAGGTACCACTGTATGGGACAGTGCACTGCAGAAATCTAAAACGAGCTAACGAAAAGCGGAATAAAGGAAAATCCAACTATGAGAAAATCATGGTAAAAAAAGAAGCAAATCATCATACAGTAATGTTAAAAAGAAATGTGGACTATGGAAACTTGATGATACAGAAAGGCAAACCATAAGCTATAAACACATCACTGCCTTAATGCAGTCTTATTCTTCATAGATTCTATTAAAACCTATGGCACATAAATTCAAGAAAATGAGCTTGAAATTGGCATGCCAGAATCCAGCGCTCAGATGTTGCTTTTTGCACGTGCAACAATAGAATTGTTACCACGGGCGAAGAAAATGTTTTCTTGTTTCTCAATGGTTCCATACGAACATGGTCAGGTTATCTGCACAGTTTCCAAATGACGTGAGATATCTGGTTGCTCACATACAACACCCCCCTGTGCCTATAAATATCTAGCTGACTTCCTTTTTACATAATGGGATGTTGATGAAATAAATTGCTTGAAGACGTCAAAGGAAGGGATGGGTCTCTGACTTTTTCAAAGAGGCTTGCTGTGGATGGGGAGAGAAGAGGGATTGATTAAGGATTCAAGGACAAGACCGACAAAAACCTCAATTCAGGTCCTGCCACTCTCAAAATGTTCGTCATTTCAGCTATTCCTAGTATATATTGTCACTCACACACACCCAATCTCCAACGTGGGATCCCAGGGAGTTGGAGGCACTTACCCAGGGTCTGTGTTTCCTTTTGGGAAAGATGAGGCACAGCGGAGAATGTGGTGTCTTTATGATATATGGTTTATTTACAAATCTATACAGCCTGAGCCTTGGATGGCGGTATCCACAGCAGTCACACTCCAAGAGGTTCTGCCCTCCCCGCCATGAGCTCAGCATTGGATTCATACAGCCCCCAGCCATAGCCATCTGAGTCTCTCTCTACTAGACCATGGATAGGCAAACTAAGACCCGGGGACTGGATCCGGCCCAATCGCCTTCTAAATCCGGCCCGCGGACGGTCCAGGAATCAGCATGTTTTTACATGAGTAGAATGTGTCCTTTTATTTAAAATGCATCTCTGGGTTATTTGTGGGGCATAGGAATTTGTTGATTTCCCCCCCCCCTTTAAAATATAGTCTGGCCCCCCACAAGGTCTGAGGGACAGTGGACCGGCCCCCTGCTGAAAAAGTTTGCTGACCCCTGGTCTAGACCACTCCTTCCTTCTCTGTTGCTTAACTCCTAACACTGACCTGTTCTAAACACATGGCTTCCCTTTATCTGTACCCCACCAATTCGCAAGCTCACACACTGAATTCCTTTCATGCTTTGTGTTCTAATGGCTCATTACCCTGCAGGCTGCCACTTCATGCAGTAGCACAGCCTGAGTAGGGTTGGCATATTTTGAAGTGCCAAAAAGGGGATGCTAGGACGACTCTGATTTTAAATACCCCTGCTATATGCAGGCTATAGAAGTTGAAATACCGTATTTTTCGCCCCATAGGGCGCACCTAGTTTGGGGGGGGGGGGATAAAGAAAAAAAATATATTTCTCCTCCCAGGTGCGGGACTGGGGCGGGGGAAGCCCGAGCTTCCCCCGACCCCAGAACAGGCTGCTATCCACTCAGCGCGCCCCAGGCTTTGGGATGCAGACAGCTCTCCGCAAGCCTAGGGAGCCCGCCGGGAACTCCCGCGGGCTCGCAAGGCTTGTGGATAGCTTCCTGAAGCCTGCATTCGCCCCATAGGACGCACACACATTTCCCCTTCATTTTTGGAGGGGGAAAAGTGTGTCCTATAGGGCAAAAAATACGGTATATTGCCAAAGGGGGCAGGAGAGGAGAAGAGCAAAGCAAGTCTTCAACCACAAGTTCTGTCTATGTCTCATCCAAAAAAGTACAGCCAGAAACGTTTTGGCAATTTTTTAAAAAAATCCACCCAGCAGAATTTTTATCCCTGAAGAAGAGGACATGTCCTGGAAAAAGAGGGCACATGGCAACTAAACCTGGCTTAGTTCTTAACACATTTTAATTTCCTAGGATTTGGAAGTGTCTCTTTTTTCTTATTCTTTTTTAGTCGTGAAAAGAAAAGAAAAAGAGAGAAGTGAATGAAAATGAGAATCAAAGAAAAATGCTCAATTACATCTCTATACATTAGTATACAGATGTATATAATTTTATTATCCTAGTAAAAATTTCTTTATCAATAACCTATATTCTGTATAAAGTCATTCCAATTATCTTTATATTCATTCAAAGAAAGTCTGCGTTTATAAGCGGTCTGTTCACATGTTGCTACTATTGTCACGTTGTCAAGTCATTCATTAAGGGGAATCATATCTCTGGTCTTCCAGTTCATCAGTATCCATCTCTTAGCCACCATTAGGGCATGTAAAATCCAGTTTTGCTGTCCCGTTATCACTTTCCATAAAATAGGTATATAGTTCAAAAGAATATTCACCTCTGAAAATCTTAATTTTTTTCATAGCATCTTATTTATATAGTATGTGTCTAATACATATCTTCATAAACAGGTCTAACAACCAGTTTTTAGCACTCCAACCTTAATTAAATTCTAACACTAGCTTAATCTGGAATTTAGGGTGTCTTGTATCCACAGATTCATAACAATATAGATGAGAGACACGTTCAGGAACAGCTTTAAATCCCTTAAGCAATTAGCTTTCCAAAACCTTATCTCCAATTACGTGCATATTTTATGTGCAAAGCGGGTGAAATACCCTCTCTGTCTCTCCCTGTCTCATTATGATCGTGTGAAATCCTAAAATCAATCTTTAAAAAAAACCTCGTGTTTGAATGTGCAGGTTTACTCCCACCAAAATCCCCAAAGTGAAATACGAATTGACAGAATCTCCTTTGCTAACTGGATCTGTTTCTCCTCCGCCTCCTGTTCTGGTAAGTGCCTTATTTCCATTTTGCCTGATCAAGAAATATTTACAATTTGTCAGTGCTGGACACAGTGGCATAGCGTGGGTTGTCAGCACCCGGGGCAAGGCAAGTAATTTGTGCCCCCCCCCCGCCGCACTGTCCCTCCCCCAGATAGTCGCTCGCTCGCTCTCCGCACCGCACGCCTGGCACCCTCCCCTCCACAGTGGGCGGCGACCTGGCGCCTCGGATCGGATTCGCACAGCCAGCACTGCAGTGAGAGAGTGAGTGAGCCATTTAGTGGCAGAGAGCTGCGAGTGCGAGCGCGCCCCCCCCCCCAGATGTTGCGCCCGGTGCGGCTGGCCCCCCCTGCACCCCCCACGCTACGCCACTGGCGCCTGTGGATTTGCAGGATATGTTTAACACTGTGACATTACACCTTAGGTGTGCTTCAAGTATCTGATGGGATCCTTGTGTGTATCTGCCAACTCACCCACCTCCCAGCGAAGAACGAGATCTTTTGCCAGAGCCATCTTTCCCATACGGCTTAGTGGTGCGTTGCGCCAGGGCGCCGGCCTTTCAGGGGTGCCCCAACAAGTGGGGGAGCTGCGCGGCTTTGCCGGCAGCCTCCCCTTTCCCTGCACACCCGCCAGCTGTGCCCTGTCAACCATATGGCGGGTGGGTGCGCAGCTTCCCTCCCAAGCCTCTGTGGGGCTCACTCTCCTGCAGCAGCATGGGGGAGAGTTGCACACACACACACACACACACACCCATGGCTGGCAGTGCGCAGCTTCACACACCCCCCACTATCCATGCTAATTTTGGGGCGCTGAATGGATATTTGCACCCCAGCGCCGCATCTGCTAAAGACGGCCCTGCAAAAGGCGCTGCTCTAAGTGTGCCTTGAGTGAGGTCTGACCCAAGAACAAGCACACAAACCAAGTTTTGGAAAAGGAAAAGTTCATTTATTGAAACTGAAGAATCAAAGGAGTGTCTCCACCCACATCATTCAGCCCGGACACTGAGGTCCAGCTCCGAGGGCCTTCTGGCAGTTCCCTCACTGCGAGAAGTGAAGCTACAGGGAACCAGGCAGAGGGCCTTCTCAGTGGTGGCACCCGCCCTGTGGAATGCCCTCCCATCATATGTCAAGGAGATAAACAACTATCTGACTTTTATAAGACATCTGAAGACAGCCCTGTTTAGGGAAGCTTTTAATGTTTGATCTTTTACAGTGGTACCTTGGTTTAAGAACAGCCCTGTTTACGAACGATTCGATTTACAAACTCCACAAAACCGGAAGTAGTGTCCCGCTTTGCGAACTTTACCTCAGTCTTAGAATGGAATCTGAACAGTGGAAGAGCACTGGCGGCAGGAGGCCTCATTAGGGAAAGCGCGCCTTGGTTTAAGAACGATTTTGGTATAAGAACAGACTTCTGGAATGGATTAAGTTCGCAAACCGAGATACTACTGTATTATGTTTTTATAGCCGCCCAGAGTGGCTGGGGCAGCCCAGCCAGATGGGCAGGGTATAAATAATAAAAAATAAAAATAAAAATAAATTAATTACCACTGTAATTGCAATTGTAGATGCATTTGATTATAGTCCTGACACATTGATAACTCTTAAGCAAAACAATTTAAGATATTCCATGCTAGGAGAAGGAAAATGGCGAGGGTTGGAACTATGGCGGAGATTCATACAAATTTGTAGAAATTGGCTGGGATTGCCAAGTTAGACCTTTTTTCTGGCTCCAACTGAGCCACTACTTGTCAGCAGAAGGATAAAAATGTCGGGGGGAAGCCTCTTAATCAGAATCAGGAGTGGGGTGCCTTAGGCCTGCAAGGTCTCTCGCTCTCGCTCTCCGCTCCGAACCTGAGGCATCAAAACCCTTCTGCAAAGCTTCATGGCCTAAAATGAAATGAAAGCTGTCTTTGCGAGGGCAGAGCGAAAGTGACACGGCGGAGCTAAAAACGGCCAATAAACTTTTTTTTTAGAAAAAACAACTGCCTAAATGAGCTTTTCCCTCTCATAGTTGTATTATATGAGGGACTGAGATCCAAATCAAAGGTGACCCATAGGGAGAGTGTTCCCTTACTCTCCTCAGAAAATGGTAAGGGGGCATATCGTATGTTTATGACTCATCTTCCCTGCCACTGTCACCACCCCAGGCAGTTATGCAGCATGGCTTCAGCTTGTCTGAACACCTTTTTGATACATAACCCTTGAGCCTTGCCATATAAAATTTATAATTGGGAGAAAATCACTCCTAGCCAGGGGGAGCGATTTGCCCACAGGGCTAGATAAGAATTCTTCAAGACCGGTATACCCCCCAAGATTACTTCAATGAAAATAGGGGTGTATTATTATTATTACAGTGGTGCCCCGCAAGACGAATGCCTCGCAAGACGGAAAACCCGCTAGACGAAAGGGTTTTCCGTTTTGGAGGTGCTTCGCAAAACGAATTTCCTATGGGCTTGCTTCACAAGACGAAAATGTCTTGCGAGTTCCTGCGGGTTTTTTTTTCCGTTTCCCCCCCTTTTCCCCAAGCCGCTAAGCCGCTTAACAGCTGATCTGCTAAGCCTCTTAACAGCTGATCCGCTAAGCCGCTAATAGCGCTAATCCGCTAAGCCGCTAATGGGCTTGCTTCGCAAGACGGAAAAAACCGCAAGACAAAGAGACTCGCAGAACGGATTCTTTTCGTCTTGCGAGGCACCACTGTATTATTATTATTATTATTATTATTATTATTATTATTCCCTACCCATCTGACTGCGTTGCCCCAGCCACTCTGGGTGGCCTCCAACACATATAAAAACAACATTAAAAATTTAAAAAACTTCCCTACACCTGGCTGCCTTCAGGTGTCTTCTAAAGGTTATATAGTTACTTATCTCCTGGGCTCCGGGGTTGCTGAACTCCATACCCTCCAATATTTCTCCAATGAAAATGTGGACGTCCTGAGAAAAAGCGGGATCAAAACAGAAACCAGGACTGTCCCTGGAAAATAGGGGCACCTGGAGGGTATGGACCTGTATTAAGGACTCATCCGATGGTTTGCCACTGTTGTTGCCTGGCTGTTCCCCTGCATTTAAAGCCAAGGTATCTCTGTCATGTCATGGGGTTTCCTGTGGAGACAATTAGGTCAGAGCAGGAGAAAATGCAAAAGGGGAATATATATATATATCGCTAGGTATGCCATGACTTATGCCAGGCCCCAGTCCACTGAGATGAACCAGGTTCTGGTGCCATAGGTCATCCTCGCAGGGGCATCGGTGAAAAATAAGACAAAGGTAAAATGTGCTGAATGTCTTGAGCATTCTTCCTTTAGTGCCGTAAGCCTTACGTTAATTTAAAAAGAATGACTTCCTGCCAGATGGATTTGACATATGTGTCTAGGATTTCTGCTTGGTTGGTTTTTGGAAGTTTTTTTTTTCCATCAGAAAGAAAGAAAGAAAGAAAGAAAGAAAGAAAGAAAGAAAGAAAGAAGCAATGTTTTTCCTAGGGAGTAGTAAGAAATGAATACTATTTCATACCCTCCAACACTTCCCCAATTAAAACAGGGACGTCCAATTCCACAATGATAATTTTACTATTTATACCCCACACATCTGACTGGGCTGCCCCAGCCACTCTGGGCAGCTTCCAACATATATAAAAACATAATAAAGCATTGAACATTTTTTTAAGAAAACCAAGCACTGCCTTATACAGGGCTGTTTCAGATGGCTCAGGGGTCAGATAACTCCATACCTGCCAACGTTTATCTGATGAAAATAGAGATGTCCGCGGATGGCGCTGTGGGTTAAACCACAGAGCCTAGTGCTTGCCGATCAGAAGGTTGGCAGTTCGAATCTCCGTGACGGGGTGAACTCCCGTTGCTCGGTCCCTGTTCCTGCCAACCTAGCAGTTCAAAAGCACGTCAAAGTGCAAGTAGATAAATAGGTACCACTCCGGTGGGAAGGTAAACGGCGTTTCCGTGCGCTGCTCTGGTTCACCAGAAGTGGCTTAGTCATGCTGGCCACATGACCCGGAAGCTGTACGCTGGCTCCCTCGGCCAATAAAGAAAGATGAGCTCCATGACTGGACCTAATGGTTAGGGGTCCCTTTACCTTTAAGGAAAACTAAGACATTCCAGGTTCAAATCAGAAACTGGGATGGCTTCTGTAAATCTGGGACTGTCCCTGGTAGGTCTGCTATTTCCCCTACTGAGACAGGTAATATTTCACAGGCTCGTGGTTACTGCATCACTTCCTGACCCCCTTGGCAACCTGTGCTATTGGGCACCAAGAGATATCCTGCCTCAAGAAGTAGATTTTGGGGTACCATGAAAAATGATTATATTTTTACCCCACCTGATTTGGATTTGTGCCTCCGGACCAAAATAGCCAGGCTGTCTCTGACCCACAGAGCCCCAACATGGTAATTTGTTGGCGATGTGGCTGATTCCTGGCATTGGGCAGCAACAGCAAGGAGAGACATAGCTTTCTTTCCCACAACACACCCGCAGCCCAGCTTCCCGCCCTTTGGATTAAATGCTAAATTTGGAAGTGTGGAAACTGCCCCTTGAAAAAGAAGCAAAGGTGGCAGTTTTTTTAAGGGAGGAAAAACCCTCTAGAACCCCAGTACTAATCAAGATGCTAGAAAAACACAGCAAGCTTTCAAGTTCTCTAGAACTTCACCAGGCAAGATGTTAGACGGGGTACTGTGCGAGGGGGAAACAATGCATTTTTCAAAAGCTAGGTTAGTGCTGTAGCCAAGAAATCGACTTGTAGACTTAATTCAATTTTCAAAATTGAAAAATTGAATTATCTTTTGCTCCTGTGAGCTCTCCACGTTAACATGGGGTGCATGATACAGGTGAAAGCCCATATCTAACTCAGGGTGGATCTACACACAGGAAGAAAATTCTATAAATAAGTCAGAATTTAAATCATTATGACAAAAGGGGGGGAAATGCTATGTAAAATGGCGGGGAAAAAATTCTTTACTCTGCAGCACCATCTGGTGTTGCATGTTTATAACACATTCAGAGTGCTGTTTTTTGACTAGCTGAGTCCGAAATGTTATATTATTGTAAACTGTCCTGCAGTCAGTTTTGATTAAGGGTGGTGTTTGCAAATTTTAAACAAATGGATCCAAGGGCATAGTTGATTTCTTGCACACATATTGGGGCGCTGAGATATTCCTTGAGATGCTTTGGCGCTGCTAAATTCTGCAGGCTGCTGTTGTGTAAGTACTGATTCCCATGCACAGGTGCAACTGGAGCAGTTTTGCCTACATCCTTGCCCCAGAGGACCAAACAGCAGGCTTAAAATTTAACAAATATAAATAAATGAACCCTTTTTCTATCGCAGCTGTGTTTGACATTCTTGTTGTGTAAGGGGGCCCTTAGGAACCCTTCAGGTCTCCTTTTTGTACTTCTTCCAGCGCTGCAAGACAAAGTCTTTGCCTCTCTACGATCTACATATATTGTCTCCTGCAGATGTGATTTGAAAAGCATTGCTCAGATGCTATTTCAAATAAACTATTTGCTGGAGGGACCCATTTAAACGATCCTTGAATCATTTGCTTATATACATTTCCCGGCTTGCCCCATTATCACCATTGCTTAGCAGATTAATTACTCTGTACTTAATTTGCTTAGCAATTAAACCACCAATTAAATATTTGTCTACATAACATACTCCTTGGCAAATGAATTAATTAGTAATGAACGTTGAGAAAGGACTTGTTAAGCAGGAGGGGCATTGTGTTTAAAAGAATAGGTTTGGTTACATTGTGCTACGACTTATTAATAATAGCTTTATTAATTAAATAAATGCCGAGGATTCGCACTAATCCCTTTAGGTGCTGGAACATAAGATAGGATAATCAAATACAAAATCAGAGTAAGATCTCCTAATACTTTATTGCAGAGGGGGTTCGACAGTAGGATGAATGAGAGAACAAGATTATGGACCACTTTAATTCTGGATCAATATTGTAACAACAATATTCATCTCTCCCTTTTCACTGCCACCAAGGAGGAAATAAGTGTGCCGAAAAGGGGACTGCGCTATGAGGGGGAGAAATGTGACTCTTAACACTGAAAGCCTGCTGTCTCTCATAGTAGAGAAGTTAATTTTTAGAAAAGAGGCGGTGGGGTGTGTGTGTGTTAATCCTTATTTATAGTAGCTCATATTAACTAATACTTAATGGCTTTCCACTCAGACACCTCAGCTTCAGGATTTACATTCAGTGCGTAACCAAGCAATGGACATGATTACAAAGGCCTTTACTTTGCTGGACTCCGAGTTTCAGAAGCTCAGCACGTAGGTATTGTTTGGCATCAATGGAAATGTTGTTTCTTCTTCTTCTTCTGGATCCTTCATTCTCTTTCTTATTTTTTTATTCGTTTTTGTCTTTAACAATTATCATCACAAATCCCCAGACTTCCCTCCACCCCTCAGTGGTTTCCCTCGTTATTCTTTTCCAACCACATCGTCTATGGTTCTCCATGTTTATTTAATACTCCAATCTCACCATAGTTCTCCTTACATTGCAAGTGGGTTTTATATATATATATAATCCTACCGTTGTTTTTAATTGTTTATAGTGTTCTTTTAAGTAACATATAAATTTCCCCCATTCTTTATTAAATTGATCATCTTCCTGATTTCTGATCTTCCCAGTTATTTTCGCCATTTCGGCATAGTCCATCATCTTTACCAGCCATTCTTCTCGTGTGGGTACTTTGTCTTCCTTCCATCTTTGGGCAAATAACATCCATGCAGCTGTCGTAGCATACATAAACAGTCTTTTCGGCTCCTTTTCTGTATTTCTGGACCTAGAATTCCTAGTAAAATAGCTTCTGGTTTTTTCACAAAAGTAATTTTAAACATTTTTTTTAACGCATTATAAATCATTTCCCAATATGCTTTTGTCATGTTGCATGTCCACCACATGTGGTAGAATGTGCCTTCTTTCTCTTAATGGAAATGTTGTTGCATCTAATGCACGGTTTCCCAAACTTGGGTCTTCAGCTGTTTTTGGACTACAGTTCCCATCATCCTGGCCACTGGTCCTGCTAGCTTGGGACGATAGGAGTTGTAGTCCAAAAAATAACTGGAGACCTAGGTTTGGTCTCCAGTGAAGGAGAACAGTCGATGTCTTTAGATGATTGAAATCAGCATATGTTTGACAATAAGTTATAGAAAGTTTATTGCTGTGAAAATGCTGGATGATGGTTCTCATTACTCATTAAGGCGTGGGAAAACCTCACTGCAAATTTAATTTGGATTTCCCCAGTGTGGTAAGGTGGGGGAGGGGAGAATCCAATATAAAATCACATGTTACCCAACCTTGTGGGGTGTCATTTTGCGGGGTACAATCTATCACCACACTACACCCTGTATACATTGGTGAGCTCCTCGTTGGTGGGACCGGGCGCGACACACATGTATTCCCCTGCCCCAGTTTTTAATCCACTGTTTCATGGAAGTTTGGTATATCAGAAAGCTTGTATCTTAAATATTTTACAAAGTGATTGGCCTTGGCATAGGTCAACGAAAACCTGAGGACATGCCCACAGTGGATCTCAGGTTTCCAGATCTCAGGGAGAGTGGGGAAGTACTAATTGAGGAGAGGGGACAAGACAGAGTGTGAATAGATTCCATCAATACATCCCACTAGTGTGGACAGGAAACACTGACAAGAGTTCAGCTGAGAACTCAGGTGTTATAAGAGCCCGTATAGAGTCCTTAAGTGGGTTCCCTATCGGTAGGAGAAAATAACAAAGGCCAACCAGAGAATATTGAGAAGCAAAGTAGCTAGTAAACCTGATCTTTATTAACTGTTGCAACAGGGTCCTCACTCACCACATGCAAGAGGGAGGAGGAATCCAGAACAATGGCCCACAAGCCCTTATATAGACATTTGAAATTGCCTTATATAGACTTTTGAAATTGCTCAAGACCACCTCCCAAAACATCATACATACATCACAGAAGGGGGCAGTCTACAGCAGAAATGCATCACAGGAAGTGGTCTACAGCAGAAATCCTGTTTGCCAGGATATCTGTTAATGGTCACTGATTGCTTTACCTGGGCAGCCTGGCCACTCTTTTGTGATGGTAAATAATTTTAGTTCCTGAATCCAGGTCACAGTCTCACCCTATTCATACACAAATATGCCCTTAAGACAGGTAAGCAAAAGACAATGGAGAGGCTTTCACCATTTCCTTCTTCCTTGCAGAGAAATATTTGAGGTCAATTTGGGAGAGTCAAAATGGTTTAGGATTGCTCTCTTGTACTATTTCAGACATGTGGTTTATATACTTATGTATGTGTTTGCCTTGTACATCATTTTATATTTGGGACCTTAGAATTTTTGCAACACAGGTTTTGTCCAAAACTGAGTTCACCTCAGGTTTGGACAAAAGCGCACGTAATAAAATTTGTACTCTAGTATGTACACAGCTTGGCGCTGGTAGCACTGTGGGTTAAACCACAAAGCCTAGGGCTTGCCGATCAGAAGGTCGGTGGTTCGAATCCCCGCAACTGGATGAGCTCCCGTTGCTCAGTCCCTGCTCCTGCCAACCTAGCAGTTCGAAAGCACATCAAAGTGCAAGTAGATAAATAGGTACCTCTCTGGCGGGAAGGTAAACGGCATTTCCGTGCGCTGCTCTGGTTCGCCAGAAGCGGCTTAGTCATGCTGGCCACATGACCCAGAAGCTGTAAGCCAGCTCCCTCGGCCAATAAAGCAAGATGAGCGCCGCAGCCCCAGAGTCGGCCACGACTGGACCTAATGGTCAGGGGTCCCTTTACCTTTATGTACGCAGCTTATGAGGCCTATCCTGGAAGGAGTACACATTCTGCTTTCCTCTGCATCTAGCGTGCTCCCACTGCTGGCTTGTGAAGCTGTATACTCAGACTTTAGCCACAATCCACATGTGTTCCTGCGGTTTCTTGAAAAATACTGCATTTTGATCTGTCCCCTGAAAAACCTCCAGGTTAGATCCAATTTGAAAATTTAAATGGGGGTTGGGTTGTGCATTTGTTTGTTTGTTAAAATTAAAAATAAACTGGGAGAGAGAGAAAATGTAAGCACATGAAGACATCCATGCCCCCTTTGTGCCTCCCCGTGTGGACAAACCGTGGTTAACTTGGAAACATATCAGGCTTTGCTGATGTGTACAATGACACACAAATGGGATTTGATACACAGCAGGGGTGCTGGTGGAAATAGCTCCCTGGTTTCCAGCCCAAAGTCTCCTCTTAGCAAACAGACAGGCTTGCCAAAGGAAATGCAGAAAGCACAGAGCCACTTTCCAACTCTCCGAAACACCAAGCCGGCATGCCACCCAGGAAGGCGCAGTTGGAGGAGGGATAAAAATATCCACCGAGGAAAACCAAGGCAAGCTGAAAAGTTGTATGAAAAAAACCAGGAGAGAAAAAGTCAGCCCCCAGCCAAACTAAGTTCCACTTCTTTATAAGCTTCCCTAATATAAAACCCATCTCATTTCAACTCATAGGCTACATTCTGGTTACACCCCCAAATAACTTTACTCCTCATTAAAAATTAAAGTAAAGGTAAAGGGACCCCTGACCATTAGGTCCAGTCGTGACTGACTCTGGGGTTGTGGCGCTCATCTCGCTTTACTGGCCAAGGGAGCCGGCGTACAGCTTCCGGATCATGTGGCCAGCATGACTAAGCGGCTTCTGGCAAACCAGAGCAGCGCACAGAAACACCATTTACCTTCCCGCCGGAGTGGTACCTATTTATCTACTTGCACTTGATGTGCTTTCGAACTGCTAGGTTGGCAGGAGCAGGGACTGAGCAACAGGAGCTCACCCCATGGCGGGGATTCGAACCGCCGACCTTCTGATTGGCAAGTCCTAGGCTCTGTGGTTTAACCCACAGCGCCACCTGCGTCCCCACATTAAAAATTAGTCCTCTCTTAATTAAGGACTTATACCAAGATTCTAGGTCTTCTTCGTTCCCCTTCCTTTAATTCTGTCGCTGAATCTTGTCAAAACTACATCATACTTCCCACCCAAGCCAGAAAAAAAGAACATTGCAAGCATTTGTCTCTTTCTGAAAGAGAGACTTTACTCCCTGACAGACTTTTCTCAAACTAATTGCGCAGACCAAAAGCTTCTGTCTCTAAATGGGGGATGGGAGGAGTTGTCTGAGAGAAACACAATATTTCTTTTTAGCAAACAGGTGGTGCCAACCTCACTAAAATAATTCACAGATGAATGAAGCTCAGCTTTCTACTCCCCCGTGCCCTGAAATTAAATCTTCTGGACCTATATTAGCGTAACATTTAACTATGATTTACTTAAAAGTGATCTATGGATTTCTACCTTTGAGTTTAACATAAAAGCACACATTTGAGTAATTACCAGTCAACAGGCAAAGTGATTGCTCACCTGCCTTGACCTTGACATGTCCAGTTCATATTTTTAGATCCCTGCCCTTTCATCCTATCTTCTGTAGCACCCGCCCTGTGAAATGCCCTCCCACCAGATGTCAAAGAGAACAACAACCACCAGACTTTTAGAAGACATCTGAAGGCAGCCCTGTTTAGGGAAGCTTTTAATGTTTGATGCATTACGGTATTTTAATATTTTGTTGGAAACCAGATGGGTGGCGTATAAATAATTTATTATTATTATTATTATTATTATTATTATGGTGCTTTTCCATGAACTACTGCTTGCCAGTTTAACCAAACAGAAGCATAGGTAATTCTTAACCCTGAGCAGGAAACTTGTAAAATGGAAAGGTTCTCAAAAATATTTAAAGCATTAAGATATTTCATCCCTAATTAAACAAAAAGTTCTGTGTTGTCCTGGCACAGGCCTGAATCAGTCACAGAGATTCTCTCTTTTTCCCCTTGTTTTTAATTAAAATGGGGGGGGGCAGGATTCACTTGTCTAGGGTTTCTTCAAGCTCAATCAACCATCAAGACTCATCTTCAAAGGAAGATGTAGAGACTACCACTGTTTTTATCTCAACATCTGTATGGTAGGAAGAATGATCCCTGAATTCAAGGAGGATCTTTCCTGCTCCTCCAGTCTTCATGATCATTGTGGCTTCTTGAATCCAAACATTTAAACCTTTTATTTTCTCCTGTGATCGTCTTTTCAGTGCAAAAGCTGAACTGGTCCAGGAAACACTGACTTTTCAACGTGAAAAAGAGCAGTTCAACAAACATTTTAAAAATCAACAGAAGGTAAGTTTCTGCTCCTCCATGAAATTCTGGGCCTACAAACATGAATCTGACCAAACTGCGGGTGGCAGTGGAAGACAGGAGTGCCTGGCGTGCTCTGGTCCATGGGGTCACGAAGAGTCGGACACGACTGAACGACTAAACAACATCTTCTTAGGTAGCTTTCACATGTGACAATTGTTGGTACACTGATGAGTAAATGGTCAAAACAGGTTGAAGCAAGAAGAAATCCAGTGATGACCATAGTAAACTTTTAGGATGGCTGGTATTGCTTAATGGCCTACATTTGACATGAAGAACATGGTTAGCAACCTCCATCAACACATGACCTGCTCTGGAGAGATGTTTGAGGGTTGAGTCCCACTAATTGTGATTTGTGGGAGCGGGTGGCGCTGTGGTCTAAACCACGGAGTCTCTTGGGCTTGCTGATTGGAAGGTTGGCAGTTTGAATCTGTGCAACGGAGTGCGCTCCCATTGCTCTGTCCCAGCTCTTGCTGACCTAGCAGGTTCGAAAGCACACCAGTGCAAGTAGATAAATAGTTACCACTGTAGTGGGAAGGAAAACAGTGTTTCCAGGTACTCTGGCACTCATCATGGTGTCCCGTTGCGCCACAAACGGTTTAGTCATACTGGCCACGACTCGGAAAGCTGTCTGTGGACAAACGCCGGCTCCCTCAGCCTGAAAGTGAGATGAGCGCCACAACCCCAGAGTCGCCTTTGACTGGACTTAACCACCCAGGGATCCCTTACCTTTTACCTTAATTGGGATTTAATGGTTTGATGCAGTGACACTTCTGTTGCTAGATCGTTTTGAAATACTGTCTGCTTACTCGGTTTTTGTTGTTGTTACCTATGGAACCTTGGGTCACCTGTGGGCCACAAGATCAGCATTCAAGAGAAAGCATCAAACATGAAGCATGAGTTTATATTTTTGTGCCTTTTTAAAGGTATTCATATTTTATTGAAAAGTTTTCAGTTATAAAGAAATACAGTGGTACCTCGGGTTAAGAACTTAATTCATTCTGTAGGTCTGTTCTTAACCTGAAACTGTTCTTAACCTGAGGTACCACTTTAGCTAATGGGGCTTCCCGCTGCCCCCACACGATTTCTGTTCTCATCCTGAGGTAAAGTTCTTAACTGAAGCGTCTGTAATCCGAGGTACCACTGTGCAGTCAAACCTCGGCTGACTGTATGTAACCTTGGGTTACATACGCTTCAGGTTACAGACTCCGCTAACCCAGAAATAGTGCTTCAGGTTAAGAACTTTGCTTCAGGATGAGAACAGAAATCGTGCTCCGGTGGTGCAGCGGCAGCAGGAGGCCCCATTGGCTAAAGTGGCACCTCAGGTTAAGAACGGTTTCAGGTTAAGAACAGACCTCCAGAACGAATTAAGTACTTAACCCGAGGTACCACTGTAATCCATTCCGGAAGACCGCTTGGCTTCCGAAACATTCGACAACCGAAGTGCGACTTCCGATGGGTTGCAAGAGCTTCTTTCACTCATGTGGAAGCCGCGTTGGACATTCGGGTTCCGAAAACCGGAGCATTTACTTCCGGGTTTTCGGCATTCGGGAGCTGAAACATTTGAAAACAGAGCCATTCGAGAACCGACGTTTGACTGCAAAGTGATACAAAGAAAAAAGAGGAAGAGAAAAAAAGGCACAAAAATGTGTGTAGAGAGAAAAAAAACCAATAAATGAATATATAAAAAATACCCTACTCTTTTATAGATTTGATATTATTATCCCAATATGTATATAAATATTAACAGCCTACTACATTTTGTATAATCTCATTCCAAATACTGTCATATTTATCCAAGCAAAATCTATGTCTGTAAGTGGTCCGTTCATAAGTTGCAAGTATTATCATATTGTCGATCCATTAATTAAAGGGGATCATATTGTTATTCTTCCATTTCGTCAATGTGAGTCTCTTGGCTACCACTGAAACACGGAGAATCCATCTTTGTTGTCCCCTTGTTATCTTCCAATGTCATACATTGTTAATGAAAGCGTACACAACTGTTTGTGTATTAAGTTTGTTTCAAAATTAAATCTATTGTGTATTTCATTATATGTATTAATTGTGCATCTAAAATGATATTAAATAGTATTGAATATATTGCAAACACTTCAAATTATTCCTTCCAGTAGCACCTTAGAAGAAGTGTGCATGCACACGAAAGCTTGTACCAATAACAAACTTACTTGGTCTCCATGGTGCTACTGGAAGGAATTTTTTTATTTTGTTTCAGCTACGGCAGACCAACACGGCTACCTACCTGTAACTTTAAATTATGACGTGGAAATTTAATTTAGTGTGTGGGTTCTGTGTCAAAGTTCTCTTGCGGCCCACTTCATACTGAAAGTTGGACCACCCTGATTCATGCTACTTCTGCTTTTACTCCTGGCTGTGCAATGAAAATAGCTTGTGGAGCTGTGCCAGCTCTTCCACTCCTTTCACTGTTATGTTGGATCTCGTCCTATAACTTTAAATGTGTGACTGAAAAACACTTAAAACCTTTACGAAAATGGATTTTATTTTATTTGCAAAAAAAAACACAAACAGGAGCTCCAAGAGATGCTGGAGAAGCACAAAGCTCAGAATGAAGCGTGGCTCCAAGCCAGAGCCGAAGAAAATGACAAAGAAAGAAAAGAGCTCTGCAAATTGAGGGTAAATATTACAAGTTAGGGCTTTTCCTAATGCTCTGTCCCTAAGGCCTGCTTTCCATGCTATTCGTGGGACATTTACTTAGAACTGTACACTGCTGTGGCGCCTCGAGCTCCCCAAGACACCCCCCCAAAGAAAAACACAATTGACACTTAATTTTTGTTTAAGGTTTTTGGCAAAATTTTGGCCACAACTTTATTCAAATTACAGCAATGTGAGTGGTTGCTTAGGCATTGGTAGCACTAACTGACCCCGCACGGGGACAGCTCTGACATTCACACACCCCGCGAAGTCAGAAAGGGTAAGTCACCTGTGGAGAGAGACGGGACCGGGAACCATGCCTCACCTCTCCCCAGAATGCTCCCAGGGGCTTGCGTGGCCCTAGCCCCTTGCCAAGGGGTTTCGGACAAAAGCTTGGGGAGCCCCTGGGTTCCTTTAACGGAATACCCTTGCAGCAACAGCATTAGAGGGGCAGGCACAGCCAAATCCATACCCCTCCACCAACCAATTCCCAGACCAATGCCTAACCGCAACCTTACAAGTTGTGACGATTTGCTACGCAGTAGGCAAAAACCAAATGGCACACACTAATCAGCCAAATGGACAAAATTCCTACCGGGCCCCTGCCCCAAAGCAGACGACCCCATGACAGGCATAGCAAGGTCAAGCGAACAGCCTAAAATTAGGGAAGCACACAGCGAAAAGAGGAAGTTTGTCGCTGTGTGCATTGTATTTAACAAATAGGGCTGTCAATCAATAAATGGCAACATATAAATCTCCCCAGTAACAGCCCGCCCCTGCTTAAAGGATGGCCAAACTCTTTTGCCCAGCAACAGTGAGGTGTCTTGTCATCCCCAACTGCAACCCGTGCTGTCCATGAGGGAGAACACGCTTTGCAAGAACTTGCAAACTTGCAAATACTTCCAGCATTGAGGGGGTCCATATTTAGTTCTGCCAGCTATAAAACTTGTTAGTTAATCTGTTTCATACCTTATATACCTTAAGGCAGTCTTGTAGCACTTTAACATACATGGCTTCCCTCAAATAACACTGGGAAACAAAAATTTTGTTGCACTGACACCTGCAACTGGAATTGGGAGTTCCTCAGAGTGCGAGATAGGTCTAATTGCTGAAGGAATACTGGGATAGGTGACAGAATGTTGGTTTTTCTTGCCGATACCCTTCGTATTGACCAGACAAAAATAGCATAACAAAAGGCATCAGGCTTGTTTGCACATTTTTGTCAACTTGAAGAAGCCATGGTCCGATCTGAAAAATACAAATATGTAGGTTACAAAACTATAAAAATAAAGAAAAATTAAGTTTGCAAATGTGTTTAGGGTAGATCAACGTGTCAGTGTCCACTTATCCCCAGTGTAAATATGACATATCGGCAAAAATCGGAAATTGAAAGATAACTATAACATGTACACGAAAATTGATTTCAGATTTGAAATCAGCATTGAAAGAACATATAAGAACAGTTGAAAAGTTTCACGCAACAGAAAATTGAAAAAAAAATGTTCCCCAGTGTAATCTTGGGAACTGTAGTTTGTCAAGGGTGATGGGAGTTGTCAGGAGAAACCTTATCCCCCCCCCTACAGAGCTACGGTTCCCAGTGTGGTTTAACGGTCAATCCCTTTTCACAGGGAACTGTGGGAATGGCAACTCAGGGAGGAGAATAGAGTCCATCTAGCAACTCTCAGCATCCTTTAACGAACTAGGATTCTTTAGAAGAAGCCACAACTGGTACAGTGGTACCTTGGTTCTCAAACTTAATCTGTTCTGGAAATCCATTCCAAAACCAAAGCGTTCCAAAACCAAGGCGCGCTTTCCCGTAGAAAGTAATGCAAAATGGATTAATCCGTTCCAGGCTTTTACAAACAACCCCTAAAGCAGCAATTTTACTATCTAACGAGACCATTGATCCATAAAATGAAAGCAATAATCAATGTAATGTACTATAAAAATAAATAAGACAGTATTGTAGATGATAAAAATTAAAATTATTATTTTTTCTTACCTGCACTGTTTGGATGGAACTAAAACTATGGAACTCACTCTCATCAGAGATGGTGATGGCTGCCAACCTAGTTGGCTTTAAAAGACGATGGGACAAATTCAGGGAGGAGAGGACTATTGAAAGCTACTAGGCATTATGGCTCCACAGCTGGGGGAAATAATTTCATTTCATTTTCATTTCAGTTTTAATTTACATACTGCCTTTCTATATTGCTATACACAGGTCGGTTTACAAGCTGAAGAAACAACAAAGATTGCACACCTCATAATCTGATCCAATACAAAAATGTCACAATAAAAACATAATTTTAAAATAAAGAACTTAATCCATTAGAATATGAGTACATAATAAATACCAGCAAATAATAATGAAAGGGAAATTCACTCTTAACAATTACATTAAATAATTTCTAAACAATAATCAATAAAAATAACAGCGTCATAGAATCATAGAATCATAGAGTTGGAAGAGACCACAAGGGCCATCGAGTCCAACCCCCTGCCAAGCAGGAAACACCATCAGAGCATTCCTGACATATGGTTGTCAAGCCTCTGCTTAAAGACCTCCAAAGAAGGAGACTCCACCACACTTCTTGGCAGCAAATTCCACTGTCGAACAGCTCTTACTGTCAGGAAGTTCTTTCTAATGTTTAGGTGGAATCTTCTTTCTTGTAGTTTGGATCCATTGCTCCGTGTCCGCTTCACTGGAGCAGCAGAAAACAACCTTTCTCCCTCCTCTATGTGACATCCTTTTATATGTTTGAACATGGCTATCATATCACCCCTTAACCTCCTCTTCTCCAGGCTAAACATGCCCAGCTCCCTTAGCCGTTCCTCATAAGGCATTGTTTCCAGGCCTTTGACCATTTTGGTTGCCCTCCTCTGGACACGTTCCAGTTTGTCAGTGTCCAAGTCGCAATAACACAATACAAACTGAGAAGCAAAGACACACAACTTATAACATTATTATTTTTAAATATCCCTGAACTGCTCTTCTTTCTTCCCAGTTGCTTCTGCTGTTCCTAAACACCTGCTCACTAGTTTCCCATGGGCTTTTGGTTGCCCACTGTGAGAACAGGATTCTGGACTCGATGGGCCATTGGCTTGATTCAACAGGCTTTTCTTATGTTCTTATGCTGTCTGGGTGTTTTCTCATGGTACTAAATTTCCAGTCTTGGCCACACTGCAATTTGGGGAGAGCAAGAATAATTTTACGATGCAAGTTTCCCCTTATATAGAGTTAGCTCACTTGCCGTGTGCCTGGTGAAAGGACCAAAAGTTACGTTTTTCACAAAGACTGTATTCCAAGATTAAAAGATCAGCAGCAAGCTCTCTTTGACTGCAAAAGTAGAAATAGTACAGTTTAACGGATGGGCCTTGTTTCCCTTTGCCTTTACACAAGGAAGTGACCCAAACAGAAATGCAGAGATGACTCACACATTGCTTGTTCTGACTCACAGCATTAAATTGTTTCCGGAGAGTGTAATTTGCTATAGCCTGCAGTTCTTTGTGTGTGAGTGTGTGCACAGACTTTTCTACTGTCAATGTTTCAGGGATACCATGTTGGTGGGGCCATAAACATAGTTTATTCCCGTTCAGACCTATATTCATCACTGATTATAAAGAATTCCTGTGCTGAGGGTTCGGTTTTTAAAACAAAACCATAGCTCTTGCTCTGCCTACTGTTTATATTATTTAAACAAAACAGTAAATGAAACAAGTGATTTATTTATTTTTTGATTTCTGCATGTAAAATATCATACCCTCCAACATTTCTCCAATGAAAATAGGGACGTCCCATTCCGCAATGATAATTTTACTATTTATACCCCACATATCTTACTGGGTTGCCCCAGCCACTGTGGGCAGCTTCCAACATATATAAAAACATAATAAATCATTGGACATTTAAAAAAAAATCCCTATACTGGATTGCCTTCAGACACCATATCCTCCCAACATTTTCCCAATGAAAATAGGGACATCCTAAGGAAAAGTGGAGGTAAAACCTCAGCGCCTAGGACTTGCCAATTGCATGGTCAGCGGTTCGAATCCCCGCGGTGGGGTGCGCTCCCGTCGTTCGGTCCCAGCGCCTGCCAACCTAGCAGTTCGAAAGCACCCCTAAGTGCAAGTAGATAAATAGGGACCGCTTACCAGCAGGAAGGTAAACGGCGTTCCGTGTGCTGCGCTGGCTCGCCAGATGCAGCTTGTCACACTGGCCACGTGACCCGGAAGTGTCTCCGGACAGCGCTGGCTCCCGGCCTATAGAGTGAGATGTGCGCACAACCCTAGAGTCTGGCAAGACTGGCCTGTATGGGCAGGGGTACCTTTACCTTTACCTTTAAGGAAAAGTGGGACATTCCGGGATCAAATCAGAAACTGGGATGGCTTCTCTAAATCAGGGACGTCCCTGGAAAATAGGGACACTTGGAGGTTCTGAAATATCCTTTTCAGATCATTTTTGCGGTTCACTTTAAACCAAGCACATAATTCTGCTCTTCAGAAAGATATGGGCCTGTTACCAAAGCAGCTTTACTTTTTATGTCATTTTAAATCTTTCTTAAAATCCATATGTATCTTGAAATGTTTAAGATAACTCTTTGCTCACTTATTTGGAAATAAATTATCCTGAAGTCATTCAGATCGGGGTGCGCAGCTACCAATCTAAGTCGGAATCATTCCTTTTTCTTTGTTGAGAGCACATCCAAGTACGGTATGTTCCAGGCATCTTGAGAAATGGTAAAAACAACAGAACCATGCTATAATTCTCCCTCCAGGACTGTGGTAACTATGGCATAAATAACCGAAATTAGATCAATTTCAGCACTTTTTTTGCAACACTGAGTCCATAGCCTAACAACAGTCCTCTCCACAGTCCTTTTTTATCTTTTCCAAGTACAGTTGGAGTTTTTGAGAAAGTACCATGGGAACCAGTCCCAAAATGACCGCTGTGAGGACATGACATAGAAGAAAATGGCTGCGAAAAGAGCAGAAGAAGAGATGGGGCCACAAAATGGTGTGGGCATGCATCCAATCAGCGGGGGAAAGGCTGTAGGAACCGTGGGATGGAAAGCCAGCTGACTTGGCCCCAGCCAAGCTTCCTGCAGCCAACCAGTAGCTGCGCTTTGGTTTCCGAACATTTTGGAAGTCGAACGGACTTCTAACCCATTCCGTTCAACTTCCAAGGTACAACTAGCAACTCAGTAATGAATAAACTCTCTATGAGTTGGCCCATTGAGAAACCAACAGAGCCTCTTTCAACTGCACTTAATCCTCCAAAGCATGAACTGGGAATCTGTGATTCCCCAGATGTCATGGGACTACAAGTCCTAGCATCCCTGAACATTGGCCCACTCCCCCCTCTGGTGTGTACTGCAATGTACCAATGCAACTTGAAGCACAAGAGGACGGTGGGAGGACCTCGCTGTGTTCTAAGCAGCTAATGTCTTCATGGCCTGAGACAGGGTTGTATCCAACTGCGCTGTTCTGCTTGTACAGCAGGCTTCCTGTTGCCCAACATAACTTCTCCCTTCTCTTCCCTGCCGCCAACCATGCACCTCTCAAAAACTGCGCCCAGAGACCTTGTGGAGCAGATTTGGGTGATGGGGAGGGGAGAATAACAGGAAGTCTTGCTGCATAAGCAAGTGTTACACAGTGTTAACTACAATCAGAGACTTATCTTTTTTAAAAAACAACAACAACAACCTGTTATATGTTTTTTGCAAGAAACATGGATAGGTTGTAAAACACATGCTCAAATTACAGCATTGCAGGGCACGTCTAAAGGAAGATGTTCATTCCTGCGGCTCAAAAAAAAACATCTAAAACCCGGTTTTCTTGTTTTGTCGCAGGAAGAGATTCTCAATGACCAGGAAAGATTGAGAGACGAACAGCAAAGCGTTTATCAGCGCAATCAGCAGCTCCTTTCTATAATGCAGCAGTTCAAAGGAATGTGAACTGTTTGCTGAATAAAGCCTGGTCACATGCTCTAGATCATAGCAGCTACACAGCACCACTTGAACAACTGAGCTCTTATGTAACAAAGATCCCGTTGCCATACAAACTGAAGTTTGATCTCGATAACTTTCCATCCGGCCCCGGGACGATGGTTCAATTAAACCCACTTTGGGAAATATTCAGAGTTTTTGATTCAGTATTTTATATGTATATATCTATCTATCTCAAGTGCTTGTATGTGCTGACATGGCATTTTAAAATGGACAAAAGGAATATAATGCTATATTCATAACTTAGGAAATTTGTTCTTGTTAAGAAAGATTAATGGATTTGCAAAGCTAGGAAACAGGGAGAGGGATTATGATCAGAAAGCCGCTTTGATTCCCTCTCCCTTTTCCAGACTTTGGAATGGGATACACTAGGAGACCATGAATTCTGCTACAATCCTTACCTGGTAGAAGTTACTACCTGAAATGACAATACTGAGGACTACTGAGAACATATCACTTTAGGAGGAAAGGACTGATGGAGGAAGGGCAAAATGTAAATTCATTTTTTCCTCCTTGTCAAAAATCTGGGCATGTTGGATCTGTGCACATTAATTTTTATTTTTTCGTGAGTGTCACAGCTACAGTGTTCTGTGAGTTTCCAGTAAGAGGTAGGGTGTGTGTGTGTGTGTGTGTTAATGCATTTTGATTTGGGAGGATTGGTAGAACAATCATGCTGGAATCAAAGATAGGTCACTACTGTGCCAGTGGAAGAGTTTGAAAAACATATTGTACCATTGATGTCATTATTTGAAAATCACTTTCCTGCAGGTAGTTTGAGGATCAGAAAGCACCTTGTGCCATATAGTGAGAGAAAGAAAATGAGAGTTTTTATCTGAATAAAGTTTGTGTTCATAATATTTGTTTATTTAGTGCCTTGAACATCACATTAATCATCAACTTAAGCATGGCAACACAGAAATAAGTCCAGTAAAACTTTCCCTGGGAAGTTAAGCAGTCTTAATAGGCAAAGAATTATGGTGCTGGAGGAGACTCTTGAGAGTCCCATGGACTGCAAGAAGATCAAACCTATCCATTCTTAAGGAAATCAGCCCTGAGTGCTCACCAACTTCTGAACCCAATAGCCACTGGCTTCCATTCACCAACATCTTCCAGCTTCTCTCAGGTCCATCATGAGACGTCTGCCAGCTTCCAATCACAGATACCAGCAGCCTTTAAGCAAGCAAACCTGCTTTATTATCGCTCCATGGCATCTCACTGCCAGAGGATTGCCTCCTTCCATTCACCAGTGTGCATCCTGCAAGTGGCAGAAACCCAAGCAGTGCTGAATGTCACATTCATTGCCAGGTGTGTCCTGCTGGAAATAGAAAAGGGCTTTCCCCTTGGCCTACCTTTCTATCCACTCAGTTGCCAAATGCTTTTGTGACATCACAAGAAACCCACAGCCAATGGCAACAGCTGGGGAGGCATCATCTTCATTGCTTTGAGCCTCACAATGGCAGGTGGACCTATCAGTGATTATGTGCTTGTTTATTCAGGAAGTGGGTGCCACTGTGGTCTAAACCACTGAGCCTCTTGGGCTTCCCAATCAAAAGGTCGGTGGTTCAAATCCCCACAACGAGGTGAGCTCCTGCTGCTCTGTCCCAGCTCCTGCCAACCTAGCAGTGTGAAAGCACACCAGTGCAAGTAGATAAATAGGTACCACTGCAACAGCAAGGTAAATGGCGTTTCTGTGCGCTCTGGTTTCTGTCACAGTGTTCCATTGCACCAGAAGCTGTTTAGTCCTGCTGGCCACATGACCTGGAAAGCTGTCTGCAGACAAACACTGGCTTTCTCGCCCTGAAAGCAAAATGAGCACCGCAACCTCATAGTCGCCTTTGACTGGACTTAACCATCCAGGGGTCCTTTACCTTTTTTACCTTTTGCACAGGGAGGGAGTGGCCCAAAGGAGGAGAGAAAGGAACAACCAGAGAGGGTGGCGTATAAGGCACACTCTGAACTTTGAAATGTGTCCTTGCATCAAATTAAATTACTCCCTGCCATACCACAACCGAACTTCATGCTGGACAGCTTGTGGACTCCTTTCCCATGTGCAAATGGTCATGGATTATTTTTTCTACAGAGCCCACACTGATCTTGACATCTGCAGTTAGTTGGTGAACAGTTAAGCAGCGATCCTCCAAAATGGCATCCTGCACTTGCCGGATGGTGGCTTCAGCAATGGCGGACTGTGGTCACCCAAGTATTGGAGCCATTCCACCGAAGTCCAACCACACTTGAACTGATGATGCCAGTGCTTGACTGTGTCATATGATGGGGCATCCTCCCCATAAGTCCCTTTCATCTCATCGAACATCTCCCGTGGTGTGCACCCTTTCAAGTACAGGAACCTGATAACCGCTCTTCATTCAACTGGTTTCATTATCAGACGTTACTCTACATTAGCACCAGTAGCAAAGAACCTGTTAGGAGTTCAGCCCCACAAATTACCACGTTACCTGTGGAGAGATGTATTATTATACATGTGCAATTTCACCCTACTACAATAACCGGAAGTGTGTCAGGGGAAATCTTTAATGAGCGACCCTCGTATATGGGCCTTTTACTCAACTTAAGTTCTTATGTCACTCTATAGGTAGATGGCTTTAAAGTTACATTCTGGGTGGTAGAGTAGACCATCCAGACTGAAACGCTTTATGGCCAGGCCTAAAGAGGCTTTGCACAGTAGGACATTTGTTATCTAGAATTTATTGAGAACCATTTGCTTTGAAGGTATGTTGCTAACTTTGTAGAGCTACTCTAGATGGTTTTGAGGGTTGTTGTGCGTGCGCACACGCACACGCACACACACTCACATCATAATTGATAGTGGGGAAAAAGGAAAAGCTTAGCTTTCTTAGTGGATGTTGCCTTTGTCCTTGGAAGCATTTTAAATAATAGAGAGTTGTTCTACGGGGCATTTGACTCCAAGCAGATCATTCTTCAGGAAAACAAGATCGATGACTTCTTCTCCCATCCCCCAACATCAACAAGAAGACGTTTCCAAGAATTTAGTATGTCATCTCATCGGTATTCTATGGTGAGCCCTTAAAGCTATATATCTTAAAGCACTTTCCTCGGATCTGTAAGAATGCTAAAGTTCCAACTAGCATGAAAAATGGTTGCTATAGCGTTTAGCCCCCTCCCTCCTCCCCAATCGAAGAGGCTTCTGTTCAGCTTCAGTTAGCATCACGCAGTTCAAATCAAAGTCTGCCAACTACATAGATAGTTATTGATACATTTTTGGTTTTTTGCAGGTGCAGCTACACTCTAGCAAGGCTGCTATTTGGTCTAAAACTGAGCCTCCTCTCCCATGTTTATAAACACACATGTTTCAGTACGAAACTGAAGTCAATATGTACTCTAGTGGTTTTCCAGCCTTCCAGTTCTTTTTCTGTGCTTGAAACAGCAACCAATGGATTAGAAGCTGTCCCACTTACCTTATTCAGTAGATTGGTTGGGCACAACTTCTTGGGCCTCCATTGTTGAAAAACGTACAACATACATTTCCATAGGTTTTCAATAGATCTCATGTACCTATAGAGGGACACAGGTGGCACTGCGGTCTAAGCCACTGAGCCTCTTGGGCTTGCAGAACAGAAGGTCGGCAGTTCGAATCCCCGCAACGGAGTGAGCCCCTGTTGCTCTGTGCCAGCTCCTGCCAACCTAGCAGTTTGAAAGCACACCAGTGCAAGTAGATAAATAGGTACTGCTGAGGCAGGAAGGTAAACAGTGTTTCTTTGTGCTCTGGTTTCCGTCACAGTGTCCCATTGTGTAAGAAGCTACTGTTAGGTCCATCATGAGACGTCTGCCAACTTCCAGTCACGGATACCAGCAGCCTTCAAGCAAGCAAACTTGCCTTATTATCACTCCCTAGCATCCCACTGCCAGAGGATTGTCTCCTTCCATTCATCCGTTTGTCTCCTCCAAGTGGAAGAAACCTGGGCAATGCTGAATGTCACATCCATTGCCAGGTGTGTCCTGTTGGAAATATAAAAGGGCTTTTCCCTTGGCCTGCCTTTATATCCACTCAGTTGCCAAGGGCTTGTGTGACATCACAAGAAACCCACAGCCAATGGCAACAGCTGGGGAGGCATCATCTTCATTGCTTTGAGCCTCACAATGGCGGGTGGACCTATCAGTGATTGTGTGATTGTTTATTCGGGACACGGGTGGAGCTGTAGTCTAAACCAGTGAGCATCTTGGGCTTGCCAATCAGAAGGTAAGCAGTTCGAATCCCTATTATGAGGTGAGCTCCCATTGCTTTGTCCCACATCCTGTCAACCTAGCAGTTCGAAAGCACACTAGTGCAAGTAGATAAATGGGTACCTCTGCGACGGGAAGGTAAACGCCATTTCTTTGCACTCTGGCTTCCGTTACAGTGCCCTGTTGCACCAGAAGCAGCTTAGTCCTGCTGGCCGCATGGCCTGGAAAGCTGTCTGTGGACAAACGCTGGCTCCCACAGGCTGAAAGCGGGATGAATGCTGCAACCCCATAGTCTCCTTTGACTGGGCTTAACTTCCAGGAGTCCTTTACCTTTTTTATGCACCTATAATTCTACACAGGATCTGAGGACAATAATAATCAACCTTGATTATGGTTCATCCTATTTGTGATCTTATTCCATTAAAAGGGACCAATTTCACCCTACTGAACCCAGAGGGAAAAACTGATATAAATAAAATATTATAATTCACATTAGGCAGATATCTTTATTAGGTAAGCCAAAACATTACAAAATAGCACACAAGCTTTTGAGTTCTTTGGGACTCTTAATCAAATGAGACGGTAAACAAAACAAGTGTGGGAATTATAGACAGAAGGGAGGGAATCAGCTGCTGTTTGATCCATGGATAGAGCCTGCATTGAGTTACACACTTCAGAAGGAAAGTGTAAAGAGGTAGCTGATACTCATATGAGGCTGTCTTTCATGCTTTGCAGGTTTCAGGTTCCATGTAAGGCTGATGGGAAAAAGAAACATTCAGTGCTTGAGTATTCTTCTGAAAATTCAAAATCCAGGTGTTTCCCACATCTGTCTCCTTCTCACAGGGGAAACACACAGGAAGAAAATGAATGTGGAAAAACTAAGTGGTTTTTTAAAAAAGGAATAAAGCTGGAGATTAATTTTAGGTAGCATGCTAGGTAAGAAAAGGCCATACAGACCTAGCAGTTTGTCAGCGATTGGCCTGAAGAGTGGGGGAATGTGTGGGCAGAGGAAGCAGATGGGGGGAAGGAGGAGGATGGGAAAGAGGAAATATCTTAGTTTACAGAAAGGTTGGCACACATAAACCACTTCGTTCAGGGCACTAAGCAGCCCCCAACATTTGTTTTTATTATTACAAATCTACTTATTTGAGGAGCAAAGAAAAAAGGGGTTATGGCAATAGAGGCCACCCTTTTAAATGTCAACAACCATTCTGCAAAACCCCCTGAAGTGCTAAGGAGCTCTCACAGCAACATGGACTGCAGATATATAACAAATCAGCTTATTTTTCATGGTAAGGAAGCGTCCAGAGGAAAGGAACAAAAAATATAGGCTGGCATTATGAGCAGCACCAAGTCTGTCCAAGTCACACCATACTCCCATTTTGTTTAACATCGTCTACGTAGATTAGCAGCAGTTCTCTAGGGACTCAGACAGAAACCTGGACACAGCAAGGATTAAAGCGGGGACCTTTGCATGCAAAATGTGTTCTTCGACACTAAACAGTGGTCCTTCCCAAATGAATTTGATTAGATGATAAAAGGATCAAGGGGGAAATATTTTGTGCTTCCAAGAGTTGAATTGGAGGGCATGTTTGCCTTCTGCCTTAAATCTTCATGTTGTTTGTGCAGGGAATAGGAGACTCATGGTGTACTTGTTTTAATGAGCTGTTGCCCCATTCCTCGGAGAGCCGTATATCAGTCTCCTGTTTGTCGAAAAAACAACAGCAAAGTGAATCCTGCTGAAAATGTGGACTACCCATTCACCTGGGTATGTCAGTTGCTATGTAAATCAATTTTCCATGAAAAATAAACACTTAAAATGGACTTGCAGAACTAATAAGGAGGCGGGGGAGAATAAAACATGATTAACTATAATTTTAAAATATTGTTATAGGATTGGTGGGTTGGTCTGGATATCATATTTGGGTTCCGCCCATGGCTCCTCAAACTAGTCACTTTATTAACAAACTTAGGTAAAGCCATTAAGCATCTCTTCACATGGCTAATGTGTACAGGTGTGCAATCGCCACAGAAACTAAGTCAAAGATGCTAAAGGAAGGCAGGTCTTTCTGCCCACCCCTGGATGAAACCAGAGTCCTTTCTGTTGGGGATAATTAAGACTGAAATTCCCAGGTGTAAAAAAAAAAGTCATTTATGTATACTACTACTGTGACCCGTGTTTTGTTAGCTCAAAAATGGAAAACGAGCGAGGCGCAACCAGGAAGAATGGCACCTTTAGTTGACAGAATATGCACAACTTGCAGACTTAACATATAGAATAAGAGAACAAGAAGAACATACGTTTAGCGAAGACTGGAAAATGTTTATTGAATATATAGGAAATAATTTTGTACAGCTGAAAACGCCGGCAGCATCGAGATAAATTCAACAGTGTAAATAAGTTATGATGGATGCAATACAGTGGTACCTCAGGTAACATACACTTCAGGTTACATACGCTTCAGGTTACAGACTCAGCTAACCTAGAAATAGTACCTCAGGTTAAGAACTTTGCTTCAGGATAAGAACAGAAATTGTGCTCCGGTGGCGCGGCAGCAGCAGGAGGCCCCATTAGCTAAAGTGGTACCTCATGTTAAGAACAGTTTCAGATTAAGAACGGACCTCCAGAACGAATTAAGTACTTAACCCAAGGTACCACTGTAATGGAAAACTGAATGGAATAGTTTTTGTAAAATATGCAGGGATTTGTGATATGTAAAATGAACCATGGAAAGAGAAGAAGGGAAGTCATTGATATTTCAAGGATGTAAAAATTATTTTAAATTTTATATATATATAAAAGAGATGTAATCAGGGTGTGAAAGACAGCAATAGACCAGGGGCTGGTCTCATGCAGAACTGAGAGCTATGAAGACATTCAGAAGACTTTCTGTGCTGATCCAAATCAATGACTTGAAGGGCTCCTCTAGAAACCAAACTGGGCAGCAAGCTCTGTTGGAGTGTGAATGCTCTAAGCTACTGATTCCAAATTGGTGGTCTTTGGACAAAAACCACCCAGGGGGGTTTGCGGCACCATTCACATAACGAAAACTACAATAGAGATACCAAAAAATTCAGAAGTAGGGGGTCCAGGGTTAGGGAACAGGGGTTCTGCAGCTAATTGGAAACCACTGCTCTGAGCCCTCCCAGCTTATGCTCAACTTCTATATATGTCTAAACAAAAACCATAAATAGTACAACTGTGTCTTGCATGAGGGCTGTGTTCCGGGGATGGCGCATGCATGCAAAAGCATATATACTTTAAGCACACCCTTGGAACATAAGACGACCCGGATGGTCGCCAGATTCTGTGTACAGATCTGTAGGTGCCGAGCATCCCCCAACCCAAACTAGTTCGTTAAGAAAATCCCCAAACTCAGTTCCATGGGTGACTCTGGGTCATCTCTCTGCGGCAGCTTATCTTAAAGTTTAAGTGTCTATACACTTATCGCATTTATAAATTTTAAATTTATTGTTGTACATTGTTTTAAATGTTTGTTTCCCTTCTGGGATTGTACCCCCAAGTGTGTTTTATAAGCTGGTCTCCGACCGTAATAAATTATCTAATCTAATCACACCCTTGGAACAGCCCCTGTTTGAGCATCCTTACTTTTCAGGAGTCGTGAACTGAGTGGCCTTGCCCAATGTATATATTAGGAGAATTCTGCACTAAAATGTTGCTTGATTTCCATGAGGACTTCCCCCCCCCTTAAATCACAAAGGTGGCAAACTGAGATTGATGTGGGGGGGGGGGAGAGACTTGCAAAAAGACAGAGAAACTGAAAGTGATAGATTTGCCATTCCTGAGACTGAGATATGCTGCCTTATAGAGATCTCAGAAAGGGTGTGCCACTGTGTGGGAGCCACAGTACATGAGGATCTGTCCCATATCCTAACAGATCTAATTTTTGTCACTCAGGGAGCCATCATGAGGCAACAGATCTAAAAGGATGAATGAGTTCCCTGAGTAAAAGATTCAAGGAAACATTTTCATATAGTGCCATCAGACTACTTACTAGAGAATAAGAGACAAAATTTCCACGAACTTGAAATCTTTTGTTCCTTGTTTCACCAGCCATTTCTGCTTTTTCTTTCTACTCCTTGGCTGCTGAGAAATTCCCCTTTTATGCTACTTGGAGGTGTCCAAAAGTAGAACTGTGGTTTTATAACTCAGGAGGCAAAACCACAGTCTAGTTCAGCAAACCTGACAATTACTGACTGACTGCTAAGCACCCTAAGAAGTCAAACAGCCTTTCCCAGCAACACAGAAAACTCCATTTCGTTTCCTTCCAGACTTCTAAAAAGTCTCTGCTCTGGTTTCTTTTATTTAAAAAATTACTTCCTTTTTTCTTGGTGTTCTTGACGGCGGCAGGAAAAGCAGTATAAGTAGATGATTTATCTTCAAACGTAGCCTTTTTAATGTACTGGAAACAAAACATGCATTAGTAACAAATATACTAAGAAAAGGGAGAATTATGTGGGAGATGGAGGCTGCCATGGCAATGGAGGGGGGGGGGAGTAGCTTAATTTCTCAACAGCCGAATATCGTACTGTAGAAATGTGATGCAGCTGAATCACTTCTGAACATTCCCAGACACAATACCTCGACAACAATCTGAGAGAACTCAAGTCTGGTTTTTAAACTCCGTCATCTCATGCCAGAGTGTAATATATATGAGACTACCTCAGAGCTGCGGGTGGCGCTGTGTTCTAAACCACTGAGCCTCTTGGGCTTGCGAATCAGAAGGTCAGCAGTTCGAATCCCTGCCAGCTCCTGCCAACCTAGCAGTGTGAAAGCACACCAGTGCAAGTAGATAAAAAGGTACTGCTGCAGTGGGAAGATAAACAGCGTTTCTGTGCGCTCTGGTTTCCGTCACGGTGTTCCGTTGCACCAGAAGCAATTTAGTCATTCTGGTCACATTGTCTGTGGACAAATGCTGGCTCCCTTGACCTGAAAGCGAGATGAGCACTACACCCCATAGTCACCTTTGACTGGACTTAACCGCCCAGGGGTCCTTTATCTTTACCTTTACCCTTCATCTGCTTGCTGCAGTCCGAGATGAGCTCTCCAGATAATGTTTTCACCAACATCTGCCAGCTTCTCTTAGGTCCATCATGAGACGTCCACCAGCTTCCAACCACAGATACCAGCAGCCTTCAAGCAAGCAAACTTGCCTTATTATCGCTCCCTAGCATCCCACTGCCAGAGGATTGACTCCTTCCATTCACCACTTTGCCTCCTCCAAGTGGAAGAAACCTGGGCAGTGCTGAATGTCACATCCATTGCCAGGTGTGTCCTGCTGGAAATAGAAAAGGGCTTTCCCCTTGGCCTGCCTTTATATCCACTCAGTTGCCAAGTACTTTTGTGACATCACAAGAAACCCACAGCCAATGGCAACAGCTGGGGAGGCATCATCTTCATTGCTTTGATCCTCACAATGGTGGGTGGACCTATCAGTGATTGTGTGCTTGTTTATTCAGGACACAGGCGGTGTTGTGGCCTAAACCACTGAGCCTCTTGGGCTTGCCGATCGGAAGGTCAGTGGTTTGAATCCCTGTGACGGGGTGAGCTCCTGTTGCTCTGTCCCAGCTCCTGCCAACCTAGCAGTTCGAAAACAACCCAAAACTTGCCAAAAACGGGATGTCCAATTTATTTGGGGCAGTTGAAGGGTGTGATATGCTGGTAGCAGATAGGACCAGAAGATACATTTCAGAAATCCTGGAAAGCACCAGGAAAGGCCAAGTAGGAGTGTCACTTGTGGAGGGTCCCAAGGGCTGAATAGAAGGCCAGAGAAGCCGCATATTTTGCCTCAGCCCCCAGCCCCCCTTTGCAAAGATTTAATGTTATCTATTACCTACACAGGATAGAATTCCATACCCTAAAACTTGAATTTAAGGATGTGACATGGGAAGATGCTGTCTTCTCCCATTTTCTGGATACCTCCTACATGTTTTTCGATGCAATTGTGTTGCATTATGAGAGTGAGATGCATACCAATGTTTTTGGGTTTCTTTTTAACTATTACAGCTGTGATAACTTACTATTATTTTGCTTTATTCAAGGAGAGCTGAACTCACTTTCAGTTTCTGGGTTACAAATGTTTATGCAAGTTGACCATAAAAATCTCAGCTGTTCCTCATCACACACAACTTCCTTCATTTTTCACTGTTATTTTTTTCATTCCAATTTTCCCAAACCTACAAAGGAAAAAAAGAAAGAAAGAACCAAGAATTTTCCTGTGGTGATACAAGTTGCAGACATCCGAGGTGTTGACTTTAAAGTGCTTCAGAACAAAATGCCAGTATTATGAATCATGGAAGAACTTCTCACCCTTTCAACAAGAAAACTCTTTCATGGAAGGAAAATGTATTTGGTTACATAACTCCAGCCCGCCTGCCCAACACACACCAAACTCAAGACTAATTCAAACCAAGTTTATTTGGGAGAGATGCAAACTGAAACTCCAAAAATAAAAGTCCTACTTCTGTCTATTTCTTTGGGGGAGGGGGGAGTCTACATAATTGCTACCAGGTTTTTATTAAACAGGTGAAGTAAACGAAGTATAGAATTACTACTACTACTCAGGAACAGGGCTGCATATAAATACTAAGTGACCTTTAAAGCCCTATGCGGCCTAGGACCCACGTACCTATGGGACTGCCTCTCCTGGTATGCCCCACGGAGGACCTTAAGGTCCACAAATGACAACACCTTGGAGGTCCCAAGTCACAAGGTGGTTAGATTGGTCTCAACTAGGGCCAGGGCCTTTTCAGTACTGGCCCCGATTTGGTGGAATGCTCTGTCACAAGAGACTAGGGCCCTACGGGACTTGACATCTTTCCGCAGGGCCTGCAAGATAGAGCTATTCCACCTGGCCTTTGGTTTGGACTCAGTCTGACCCTTATGTTTCCCTCCCCTTATGGTTTTGATCTGTGGGCTACTATTAAAATGAGGCAGCATTTTAAATTGTGTTTTAACCCGTATTTTAAATTTTTTTTTCTCCTTTTCTTTTCTCCCTACCCCCCTTATGTTTTTATTGTAATTTTACTGGTGTTAGCCGCCCTGAGCCCGGCTCTGGCCGGGGAGGGTGGGGTATAAATAAACATTTATTATTATTATTATTATTATTATTATTATTATTATTATTATTATGTGTTCCAGGAGCTTGACATATGTTAACTTTTGAGATTGCTGTTAAGGCCTTCTAAATTAAGTCAGTAGTATAGTGAAAGGAGACGGGTGTGAGAGAGGAAGGCGATAACTTGCTAAAGGCCATCCTGTGCATTTGTGGTTGGGACTCGAGCTACCTTAGTCAAAAAACAGTGTTTTGAATGCATTATAAACATGAAGCACCAGATGGCGCTGGAGAGCAAAAAATAAATTATTTGCGATTTTCCATAGTGGTTTTGTTGTTGTTGTTGTTATAGTCATTTAATTTCTTATTCATAGCATGTGTGTGTGTTTTGCCTGTGTGTAGATCCACCCCGAGATGAGTCAGAGTCGTCTGCTTCCTAACCTCTAGTTTCAACTGCTGCTACACCACATCATAAACAGAGTGAAGACCTGGAGCCAGTGGCAGACCACATGCTAAGCATGAAGAAGGCCTGAGATGCACTCCTTCGCAATAAGAAGATCAGGAAATGGGAAATACTCCTCTCTGCCCAAGACCCTGGAGGGCTGCCACTCGTCAGAGTAGACAACATTGTGGGCATGCCTCACCATCAGCAACAATGTTGTCAAACGACACCAATTGTGCTTCTTTAGGTGTTGTGTGTATGCGCTGCAGAAAATCAAGTGGTTAAGCTCATGGTTAACATGCCATTTAGCAAAGTTGTCTTTACTAGGCTGACAGCAACGTACACCACTATGCATACACACACTATTTACAGATGTTACAAGTAGTCTTCGCCCAGCAACACTGATAAGACAGTCACAAGATGCCTGAAACTGCATGATGGGGAATGAGTTATCTCTGCTAACTTATTCAGAATTACCCCTTTTATTTTTATTTTTTACTTTCCTGAACAATCCTAGAAAGAGGCTGGAGGTGAAACAGAGAGCCATTCTAGAAGGTATTGGACTTATTATGAATTCTGTTATAGAAAAAAAATCTTAAGTTCTCAATCACATCTGTAAAAGAAGTTTTGACAGAAACTAATTACACTATAAAACCACTAAGCTTTATCCTACATTGGATGCTTGCTAATTTAGTTCCAGTTTTGTTTTCATCGTGCCTCCTCTTAAATTTATTCCCATTTCAAGGAATAAGTGGTCCCAGGAACCCCACAACAATAAGAGTCCTTGTAGAGGAATTATAAGAAATGCTACCACATACACAGAATCTCTGAATTCAAAATTGTTTCTGACAGGGAGTATCAGAAGTTTAAGTTTAAATCACCCAGACATTACTTCACTCCCATTTTTATTGAGGGAGTTTGCTACATGTTCCTCCCAGTGGGCCTCAGGAAGTCAAGAAGCTGCTGAGGGATGTAACATCTATCACATCTGCAAATGAGTTTGATGTTTGAGCTTCAGATTGTTTGCTAGGTTTCCAGGTAAACCCTAATATCCGTAATGAACAAACAGGTAAAAATATGCACCCCTTATAGCATGGGTCAGCAAACTTTTTCAGCAGGGGGCCGGTCCACTGTCCCTCAGACCTTGTGGGAGGCTGGACTATGGACAAATTCCTATGCCCTACAAATAACCCAGAGATGCATTTTAAATAAACGCACACATACTAAAGGTAAAGGGACCCCTGACAGTTAGGTCCAGTAGTGGATGACTCTGGGGTTGCGGCGCTCATCTTGCTTTACTGGCCGTGGGAGCCGGTGTTTGTCCGCAGACAGCTTCCAGGTCATGTGGCCAGCATGACTAAGCCACTTCTGGTGAACCAGAGCAGCGCACGGAAATGCCGTTTACCTTCCCATCGGAGCTGTATCTATTTATCTACTTGCACTTCGACATGCTTTCGAACTGCTAGGTTGGCAGCAGCTGGGATTGAGCAACAGGAGCTCACCCTGTCGCGGGGATTCGAACCGCCAACCTTCTGATCGGCAAGCCCAAGTCTCAGTGGTTTACACCACAGCGCCACCCACGTCCCTAGCACACATTCTACTCATGTAAAAACTCCAGGCAGGCCCCACAAATAACCGAGAGGTGCGTTTTAAACAAAAGGACACATTCTACTCATGTAAAAACACTCTGATTCCCCGACTGTCTGTGGGCCGGACTGAGAAGGTGATTGGGCCGCATCCGGCCCCCGGGCCTTAGTTTGCCTAACCATGCCTTATAGTGTGCAAAAAATCCATACAAACAATTTATTGAAATGAAGCCTGTTTATATATGTTTTCCCATACAAGTAAAATAGAACAGTCCATGGCGATAAACTCTGATTCCTTCATACTTAGCGATGTCGGGGCATTTGCATTCTCTTCACAATGCAGCTCTGTCATTTCCTTCACAGTGCTCCATTGTTAAGAACAGGTGCTAGTCCACAAAAAGCTTATGGAAGGAATAGGGAACTTTTCACCCTTCAGATGTTCCTGGATTGCATTTGCAGCTCTCATGTTCCTCTATTGCTATTCATGTTGACTGGGTCTGGTAAGAGTTGTAGCCCAACACCATCTGGAGGGCCACCAGGTTCCCTACTTCCAACTTACGCAGGGGCGGACTTTGGGCGTTCAAAATTTCTGCAGTGCCCCCTGCCTCACACCCTTCGTTCTGCTCAATTCACTACGCCATAGTTGTGATGCACTGCAGTAGCCCCAAAGCTCCATGCCCAGTATGATTAAAAGGTAAAGGTAAAGGGACCCCTGACCATTAGGCCCAGTCGTGGCCGACTCTGGGGTTGCGGCGCTCATCTCACTTTATTGGCCGAGGGAGCTGGCGTACAGCTTCCGGGTCATGTGGCCAGCATGACTAAGCTGCTTCTGGCAAACCAGAGCAGCACATGGAAATGTCGTTTACCTTCCCACCGGAGTGGTACCTATTTATCTACTTGCACTTTGATGTGCTTTCGAACTGCTAGGTTGGCAGGAGCAGGGACCGAGTAACGGGAGCTCACCCTGTCGCGGGGATTCGAACCGTGACCTTCTGATCAGCAAGTCCTAGGCTCTGTGGTTTAACCCACAACGCCACCCGCGTCCCGCCCAGTGTGATTGCAATTCCCTAAATCCACCTCTGACTTATGCCAGAAGACTGCTGTTTTCCCCTTTGCATAAAGTTGCCATATTGCAACCGACAAATCCTGTACAGTCATACCTCTTGTTATGTTTGCTTCATGATACATTTTTTCAGGTTGCGTCCCGCGACGACCCGGAAGTACCGGAAAGGGTTACTTCCGGGTTTCGCCACTCGCGCATGTGCAGATGTGCAAAATGAGGTCGCACGCATGTGCAGAAGCGGCGAATTGTGACCCACACATGCGCAGATGCGGGTTGTGTTCCTTTCAGGTTGCAAACGGGGCTCCAGAACAGATCCCGTTCGCAACCAGAGGTACCACTGTACAGTGGTACCTCGGGTTAAGTACTTAATTCGTTCCGGAGGTCTGTTCTTAACCTGAAACTGTTCTTAACCTGAAGCACCACTTTAGCTAATGGGGCTTCCTGCTGCCGCCGCGCCACTGGAGCATGATTTCTGTTCTCATCCTGAAGCATAGTTCTTAACCTGAAGCACTATTTCTAGGTTAGCGGAGTCTGTAACCTGAAGCGTATGTAACCTGAGGTACCATTGTATACAATTTTAACAGTTCCAAAGCAATACACCTGCCGCTGTTCCATGTCTAATTCCTTCACCAGCTCCCTTGGACTTGTAAAGGGTAAAAGAGTACAGTCGTACCTTGGTTTTCAAACAGCTTAGTTCTTGAACGTTTGGCTCCCAAACACCACAAACCCAGAAGTGACGGTTCTGGTTTGCAGACTATTTTTGGAAGTCGGACGGGGCTTCTGATTGGCTGCAGGAGCTTGTGGACGTTTTGGAAGTGGAATGGACTTCCGGAACGTATTCCGTTTGACTTCCAAGGTATGACTGTATTGGGAAATGATTCATAATGAATTGAAAAAAATGTTTAAAAGTACTTTCCCCAAAAAACCAGAGTGCTTTCTGTTGGGGATAATTTAGACTGATTTCCCAGGTTTCAAAAAGGTTATTTATGTATGCTACTACTGTGGCCCATGTTTTGTTAGCCAAAAAATGGAAAACAAGCGAGGTCTCAACCAAAGAAGAAGGGCAACTTAAATTGATAGAATATGCACAACTTGCAGACCTGACATATAGAATAAGAGAACAAGAAGAACATACGGTTAAAGAAGACTGGAAAACATTTATTGAATATATGGGAAATCATTGTGTATAGCTGAAAAGGCTGGCAGCATTAAGATAAATTCAACGGTGTCAACAAGTTTTGATGAATGCAAGAATGGAATAATGAATGGTAGTTTTTGTAAAATATACAGGGATTTATGATATGTAAAATGAACCATGGAAAGAGAAGAGGGAAAGTCATTGGTATCTTAAGGATGTAAAATGAGTATTTTAAATTGTAAAACAGAAAATTTAAATAAAAATTATATATATATCTCCTTCACCAGCCCCCTGTCCATTCTCCTTCTTCACTTGGTATAGGATAAAACTAGGGTCTTGCTTGTAATATCAAGCTCAGAGGTGCACAAGACATTATGGAGAAGACATTATGGAGGAAGGAGAAAGGTTGTTTTCTGCTGCTCCAGAGAAGCGGACACGGAGCAATGGATCCAAACTACAAGAAAGAAGATTCCACCTAAGCATTAGGAAGAACTTCCTGACAGTAAGAGCTGTTTGACAGTGGAATTTGCTGCCAAGGAGTGTGGTGGAGTCTCCTTCTTTGGAGGTCTAATTTAAGCAGAGGCTTGACAACCATATGTCAGGAGTGCTCTGATGGTGTTTCCTGCTTGGCAGGGGGTTGGACTCGATGGCCCTTGTGGTCTCTTCCAACTCTATGATTATATGATTCTATGATTCTATGTCTTCAGTTATAGAATTGTGCAGGTCCCTGTAGAATCTTTATATTGTGCTGAACTGCAGGCAGATTTGGCAACAGAACTAATCAGTCAAGAGTGGTGTCAGCACAAGATCACCCTATTTCACTTCCACTTTTTTAAAGAGTGACTTCCGTCACAGTAAGAATGTAGCAGTGCAAACACTGTTTTGACGCTTTAAAATTCTCTCAAAATATTTGTGATCCTTAGAAAAAGATGAATCATTTTCTAAATTTGCCATACCTCCTGGCAGACCACGATTCCCCACATTCAAGGGAAGGCGGGCGCATGGGTTGTCCGTGACACTGTTTTCTTCACCCCCCTTTTTTTTTTTGCCTGCCATGTTTACTCCCCTTATTATAACCTTGAGCATACAGGTTCTCAAATGCTAATTCCATCTGCTCAAGCTGTTGAAAAAGAGTTTCATAAAGGCACCTGCATTCTCCTTTAGTGGAACAAATCCCAAGAAATGTTCTCTTATGATAACCTCAGGCTCAGACATCTCATCTGTTTTTCCTTTAGATAAGCACAATTCAGTTTTTCCCCCAGTTGTGAAGACAAAATTGCTCCAATATTATCCTAGTCTTCTGAACATGTTTCTTGCAACTTTTTTTATTTTTAAAGAAAACTTACTTTGAGGCTGAATATATCAACCATTGATTGCATACTTCTTCACCATTTGCTAGTCTCCTTTTGTACTATATAGGGGAATTTTTTATTTTTATTTTTTGTGTTTGGGGAAATCATGTGTAATAGAATTTTAAGGTTATATATATATATATATATACACACACACACACACACACACACACAGTGGTGCCTCGCAAGACGAAATTAATTCGTTCTGCGAGCTTTTTCGTTCTGCGAGTTTTTTCGTCTTGCGAAGCACCACTGTGTATTGATGGTTTCCCATAGGAATGCATTGGCAGTTTAAAAAAAAAGTCGCAAGATGTTTCGTCTTGCGAAGCAAGCCCATAGGGAAATCCGTCTTGCGAAGCAGCTCAGAAAACGAAAAACTCTTTCGTCTTGTGAGTTTTTCATCTTCCGAGGCATTCGTCTTGTGGGGCACCACTGTGTGTGTGTGTGTGTGTGTGTGTGTGTATATATATATATATATATATATATAATGTTCATAAATGTACCCATGTCTGGAGCAGCACAGGAAGACCTTCCTGAAACCATTTTGACTCCCAAACTGACCAAATGTTTCTCTGTAAAGAGGGAGGGGGTGAGGGAACCTTCCCATTGTCTCAGGAAGTGGGAAATCACCATCTCAAAGGATGACAGACTACCAGGAAAGGCAATCAGATAAGGCATTCTCACATAACCTGGCAGACAGGAAAAACAACAACATTCAAATTTCTGTTGTAGATTACCTTTCTGTGATGTAGGTATAAAGTTTGTGGGGGGTGGTCTTGGGTTACACCCCTTCTGTGATGTATGTGTGATGTATGGAAGGGTGGTCTTGAGCTCCAGGGCAGGGAATTTAAAATGTCTATATAAGGGCAGGCACACCTTTGTTCTGGGTCCTCCTCCTTTCTTGCGTGTGAGGGGAGCACCCTGTTGCAACAGATCAATAAAGATCAGGCTTACTAGCTGCTTTGCTCCTCAATATTCTCTGGTTGGCCTCTGTTATTTTCTCCTACCAATAGGGAACCCACGTAAGGACTCTATACGGGCTCTTGGATACCCCATAAGGGAAAAAGGGCAGATTTTGTTTACAACTCATTTGATACAACCTGCTGTGGTCCATGTTATATTATAAACTGTAAATTATCACTGCAATAGTTAGCACCTTCACTGTAATTCAAGTCAGGCACAATCTTTTGCAGTACTCTTACTTTTTCGTGACATCTTTTTTCGTCTGTGTGTTTTCTAGAGATATCTCCCATTTGTGAGACTTCTGTCTCAAAGTTTATATCATTTGTAGTAGGAGCAGCACATTCAGTTCCCTCACTGCTACTTTTGACAAGATAAGAGCCTCGTCATATTCTTGTTATTCAGCTGCTTTCTGTGTGCAAAGGTATTTCAGGAAATGACCCTCTTTGCTTTGTTTTCTGCCTTTCGTTTGTGGAACTGGGCTCCAGGTGTTAATTTTTTACCAGCCATAGCTCACTGGAAAAATGAATCCATTTTTTAAATGAATCAAAAAAAATGTTTAAAAGTACTTTCCCCAGAAAACCAGAGTCCTTTTTGTTGGGGATAATTCAGATGGAAATTCCCAGTTGTCAAAAAAGGTTATTTATGTATGCCACTACTGCAGCTAGTATGGTATTTTGTTCGCCCAAAAATGGAAAATGAGCAAAGTCCCAACTAAAGAAGAATGGCAACTTAAACTGATGGAATATGCGCAGCTTGCGGACCTAACTTTCAGAATAAGAGAACAAGAAGAACATATGTTTAGAGAAGATTGGAAAATGTTTATGGAGGAAAATTGTGTATATTTGAAAACGTGGGCAGCATTGAGATAAATTCAACAGTGTAATTAAGTTTCGAAGAATGTAATAATGGAATACTGAATGGTTTATATAAAATATGCAGGGATTTATGTTGTGCAAAATGAACCATGGAATGAGAAGAAGGGAAGTCACTGATGTTGGAAGGATGTTTAAATGATTATTTTAAATTGTAAAACAGGAAATTTAATAAAAATTGTAGAAAAAGAAAAATGAATCCATTTTCTAAATAAGATTTAGATGTACCTGTAAGATTTAAAATTAAGTGGATTTTCACCTTTTATGTATGTATAGCAAAACCTCCAATCAACTCTACGGTCTATTTCGTATATACATTAAAAAAAAAATCCAATTTATGAATGGCTTTAAAATGATAAAATTCTTCCAAATATGAAAGTAAAACGTTATCAGAAATTTATAAAATATCACAAAAACTAATCTGTAGCATACTGAATTCCTCTGAGTTGAGCACTCTAGCTGCCCTAATGATAGCACTGGCCCTGAAAAAATAGTAAATGCAAATAAATGAGCCACTGCAGATTTTTCAAAGCCTTTGTTGCAGACTGATCTTATGTACGTTTACTCAGAAAAAAATCCTCAGCATCCCTTTAAGTAAGGTACAGAGGATCGCCTCCATTGTATCGCTTCTGCAAATATCCTAACTCTGTTGCAACTTGCTCCAGGAATGACCTTAATCAGTTTGTTACAGTGCCATGTAATGGCAAACTACCGAAAACAAACAATAGTGGGCATCTAATTGGTTTATTATCTCCTATATTTGAGTATCTGCCAAGAGCATCCCAGACCGGGCCTCCTTTGCACAGCTATTTTGTCAATGATTACAGAAGCACTGCCACAATGCCTTTGCTGTTGTTCGCTCCTGTTAACAGAGTTTATATTTATAGTATGGCACGGTAAGAAAGATTAAGACCGGTTAAAACGTCCACAAACACGAAAGCAATGTGACAATAAAAGTCAAGTCAGAGTAGATAAAAACGTAATTAAAGGGATGAATGCATATTAAACCACAGAGCAGCAAACCAACAAAAATTGGCCCAGTAGATCAAACAACTATTTAACTAAACAGAGTTTTATCTGTTGGCAGAAGGCTATCAATGAAGTGGCTAGTTTGGCTTCAAAAATCTGGGCACTAAAAACGCCTCTATTTCCATGTCAAGAAGAAGAAGAGTTTGGATTTGATATCCCGCTTTATCACTACCCGAAGGAGTCTCAAAGCGGCTAACATTCTCCTTTCCCTTCCTCCCCCACAACAAACGCTCTGTGAGGTGAGTGGGGCTGAGAGACTTCAGAGAAGTGTGAATGGCCCAAGGTCACCCAGCAGCTGCATGTGGAGGAGCGGGGAATCGAACCCGTTCCCCAGATTACGAGACTACCGCTCTTAACCACTACACCATACTGGCTCTTGTCAAGCGTTGGCAGGACAGAGAAAAGGGACTGTCTGGATGATCTCAGTACTAGGCACATATTATGGGAGAAAGCAATCTTTCAGGGAGTCTGGACTTTTATAGAGTTGGTGTATTCTCATCATAGGAACACAACTAAATTTCCAGAGCAATTTGTGGATGCAGGAGGCATCAGCAGCAAATATGAATGTGAGCATATGAAACTCAGATTAATCCCTGTTCAGCTACAAAGCTTAGCAGCTTGCTTCGTGGACAGGCTGCTATCCCTCCATCTGCAGTGGTACCTTGGTTCTCAAGCTTAATCCATTCCAGAAGTCCGTTCCAAAACCAGAGCGTTCCAAAACCAAGGCGTGCTTTCCCATAGAAAGTAATGCAAAATGGATTAATCCATTCCAGACTTTTAAAAACAATCCCTAAAACAGCAATTTAACATGAATTTTACAATCTAACGAGACCAGTGATCCATAAAATGGAAGCAATAAACAATGTACTGCAGTCACATGATCAATCCATCAGCAGCTGAACTGGGTTCCACACAGTCACAAAAACAAAAGAAGAAGAGCGGCAAAAACAAAAAAGCAAAATAAATAGCAAAAACCGACAGACCTCAGCGTAACACTCAAAACGGAAGTGTGGCACTCAAAATGGAAGCATAACACTCAAAACAGAGCATGTTTGGCTTCCAAAAAAAGTTCAAAAACTGGAACACTTACTTCCAGGTTTGCAGTGTTTGGGTTCCAAGTTGTTTGAGTACCAAGGCATTTAAGAACCGTGGTACCACTGTACATTATTTTTGTGAGGCTAATAATATTTCTTCAAGGGGTAAATAAATGTGACAAAAACAACAGACAGCAGCTGAACCTTAAAAATAAAAATAAAAAATGCATTGACCACCTGGCAAAAAGCAGAACACTATAAAGTTGCGCTACATTCCTCTGTAATTGCGTACTTGCACCCCAGATATAGTGCAAGATTCTGTGATACTCCAAAAGATGGCAATTATTTTGTTCACAGAGAGTAGAAAGGAACTGCATCATCCTGGAGATAGCAACAGAAAAAGGATGGTTTAATAAGGGAAAGTGAGGTAGAACAAGCAGAGAGATCAGAGGCCCAGAAGGGTATTACAAAAATGAGTGATTATTTAATTTTAAGTAATGGCCTTTAGGGTTGCTTTTAAATCTGAGAAGTATCATACGAAACTCTGAAGGGGGTGGTGTTGACCGCACTGTGGCATGAGATATTAAGGAGGGCTTAGCTTGTTCTTTATCAAGTCAGCCATTCCGGAAAAGATGGAATATATTCTGTATTTAGTATTTTTGTGAGGGACAAGAGCACACCTTGTTTTTTCTGTAGAGATCCCTCCTGGACGCCAGTGAAAAATTTCTGCAGAATGGCAGTTGAAATGAGTCTCTCAGGTAGCCTATCTTGCGCATGGGTACTCAGAAATCAGCACCACTTCATTCAGTAATGCTTACTTTTGAACAGGGATGGCAAACATGGAGTTCAGCCACATCTGGAGGACTGCAACTCATTATTATTATTATTATTATTATTATTATTATTATTTGTTATGTACTGAGTTGAATAGGATCCAAATGCAGCAGTCTGATTGGTCCGCAGGAGCCACCCAATCCAGCTCCAGGTGGAAGTGAATCCGCAACCTGATTGGGACGACAGGAGAATCCAGGAATTAGCCAATCACGTGCGGCCCATTGTGTAAAGAATGTATATAAAGCAGATATTTTGGGGAAACTTTCATTCCTCACTACTATGAGCTAATTAAAGAGCATGAAATCCACACTCGACTCTGAGTATATTTCATTGTTAGAAGAATTAGAATTTATATACCGCCCTATACCAAGAGGTCTCAGGGCGGTTCACAAAAAAGATCTCAATATATAAAATCAAGATTAAAAAAAAAACCCAATAACACCCTCCAAAAAAGAGCCACGTTTTAAAAGGGTATAGGATATCAGTCAGGTCAACCAAAGGCCTGGTTAAAAAGGAACCTTTTCGCAAGCTTCCCTGGGGAGAGCATTCCACAGATGCGGAGCTTCCTACGGCCAATCAGAAGATGCGCCTTGGTTTTTGAACGTTTTGGAAGTTGAACGGACTTACAGAACGGATTCCGTTTGACTTCCAAGGTACCACTGTAATAGGTAACTGCTTGTTACTCACCTGTCTTCAGTTTGAATCTCTGGACTCTTCATCTGACAGATATTGCCTCCTCTTATCACTTGAGAGCCATCGAAGGAAAGCAGGGCAGGGTTCAACAACTCACAACGCCCTGTTGGTGTGATGTGCAAGTCATTTTGTGCAGCGTACAGTGGAGGAGCTGAAGTTGATCATTAGTAATAGCATATTGCCTTTATATCCCATAGTTCCTCAAAGTAGCATGCATGGTCCCTGTGTTGGCCTGGGACTCGGGCTGGGACTCAGAACCAGAGGAGACTCAGTCTGCACCAGATCCTTTGCCTCTGAACCAAGTCTGGGGCCTGATCCTGCAAAGGTTCCCCTGCAACAAACACCGGCTGGGCCAAGTCAGGGGCCGGAGCCTGCCCTGGGTCCAGATGTGGGGATTACCCCATTGCTTTCAGATGGGCCATCACTTACAGCTGTTTGGTCAGGGGAAGCTAAGGCCGCCCCTGGGTCTAGTAACCCCCCAACGTCTCCTGAGCTGCAGAGACTAAGAGAGAAGGAGAGACCTGAGTCCTCGCAGGAGGAGTGCTTGCCTTCGGGCGAAACAGGGAGGTGAGTCACTGGGGGATCAGAACCGGCCGCTACCCCAACAAAGATAGAAGGCTGTAGGACCTCACCCTGGGTTGCGGGAGCAACATTGCTGTATGCTAGATCCTGCCTGAGATTCTGTACCTGTCCTTGCCTGGTTTCCTGCCTCGTGTCTTGCATTGGCCCTGTCGACTGTCTCCCAGCGGAACCTTTGGATCCTGGACTGGACCTGGACAGCATTTCACGGGTTACCCCCAGGCCCAGCACAGTCCCCATCTCCCCATTTTATCCACACAAAAACTGTGTGAGGTTGGTTAAGCTCAGAGAGACTGACTGGCCCCCATGACACACAGTGAGCTTCATGGCTGAGTGGCGGCTTGAACCCTGATCTCACAGGTCCTAGCCCAACACGGTAACCACTACACCACACTGCCTGTCTGACATAGGAGCCAACTCCCAGGGACTGAGGTGCCTTCGGTCCCCAACCCCCAAAAATTGAGAGGGTTGGGCCCCCAAAGTTGATCAGCATTGCCATTCAAATGGTGTGCGTGTGCCACATCTTGCGATTGATTAAGTGGAGCAGAGCTTACCTGTCCCGTCCCCGCCACCACCCTCAAATATTTTATTCCGGTTGGCACCCCTGCAGTCTCTGAGATGAATAGTAATATCTGCTAGGCTATTAACCAGCAGGTGCTAGCAATCAACCAAATGAACTTGGAAATGTGAGGCTGGATAAGACAAAGGAAGAGGTGCAGAATAAGAGTAGGCGCTTTGAGGCATGTAAGAGTCAGCCGATTGGGTAAATTAGGCTGTTGGCTGAGCCTCAGTCCCTCTGGTTGACCCTGCACTAGCTCATAGGTGCCCGTGGATGTGTTTTGGGTGGGGTCCTCCTAGTTTGGGCTGAAGACCATAGACAGGTGTTGAATTTGGCAGCACAACATGTTCTGCTCTACAGGATTACACATTTCTTTCTCAAGAGTTGATATTTTCATTGAACTAATCAATATGATCCAACATCTGTTTCTTGGTTAATCCCCCACCTTAGGCTTCATTAGCATACTGTGAATGATTTTTGTGTGTGAACATGTGGTGTGTTACACATCCTTTTGGAACTCTTTAAAGTGTGCAGGGGGTTTCAACAAGCTGAAAGCAAAGATCACCAGTGTCAAAGCAATGATTCTTCAACATCAATTTCGTTGGACTGTTCATGTTTCTAATGCTTGTAAAGTACAAAATACAATGGAAAAAAATAGATAATAATATTTCTAACAATTAGAAAAAATAAGATAAGCTGAAAGAAAAAGGGACTGATAATTGAAAACAGGGAAGGGAGGTGGGAAGTCAAGGGATTCTGAGAATCCTAAATTGTGAAGGTGAATGATACGTTTGAATTTAAATTTGTTTTGTAATAACTCTACAGATCCAAGCAGGGTGTCCAAGGATGGGTTGGTGTTTCTTACATGCAGGGCATGAGAGCAAAACAACAACAACAACAACAACAACAACAACAACAACAACTTATTATTTATACCCTGCCCATCTGGCTGTGTTTCCCCAACCACTCTGGGCGGCTAAAAAAGGAGGGAAGCAGGGAGCAAGAGTCTGGTTAGATGGAAGGTCCCAAGAGAGCCCAGCTAGTGAATCCTAGTCGCTGTGGGGTATGGAGGTTGTGGGGAGGAAGGGCCTGCAGAAATGTTGCCCTATGTGGCAAACTATTCCATAACATCCACTGTCCTGTAATATCACATATGAGCTTTAACTACTGATGAAGCCCAGGATGGAGAAACAAGGCCAATATTCCGGAAATCCTTGTCTTAGACCATGTGCAAGGATTCTGTGGAACTGTAACAACCTTTAATGTGGATTGTTTGGACCTTATGAACAGACAGGTGGAATAGACACTATTACGCGGATGGACCTTATGCATGAACTGATTAGAGAATGATCTGATCCGCTGGGTCTTCTGCTTTGTTCGTTTCTTGAACTTTATGAGTTACTTCTGTTGAAATTTATGATTTGATATATGAATCGTATGCCTTGTTTATCTAAGAACACAGCCGGTTACGTCTCGTGTGTTTATTGAGTATGCTTTACGTGGCCATAGGTTTGTTTGTTGTTGTTTTGCTAGTCTTAAACCAAGCTCTGCATAGAAAAATGGAACTCGGGAAGGGTTGGGTGTGTGTGGAAAGACGCCAACCAAGCACAGCTGGGGAACCCCAGTTTTGCAGGGAACAAAGATTGTGAAGGGTCCATGGAAGCGAAGGCCAGCCAGTGCTGGGAACAGGATGGGACACATCTTAGCAGTGAGAAGACTGGATCCTCCATGTGTTGGGGAACCACACGGATGCAGAGAAACATCCCCCTGTCTGCAAGTTCAGGATGTAGCCAACTTTTCCTGAGTGACAGCCATTATCTAAACCAGTTTCAAAGAGGCTCAGTCGAGGTGAGCCTTAAGGGAGAACATGGGAGCAATGGGAGAAGTCAAGGCAAGGGGGTTTGTCTGGGGACTTTGAAGGAAGAAAATGAGTGAAGAAGGGAGTTTGGGATGAAAGGGGGCTGAGCCTACACCAGGCATAGGCAAACTTGGCCCTCCATCATCCCTAGCTAACAGGACCAGTGGTCAGGGATGATGGGAGTTGTAGTCCAAAACATCTGGAGGGCCGAGTTTGCCTATGCCTGGCCTACCCCAACATCTAACGTCTCTTGAGTCACAAGAAAGGAGATTCCAACTAAACACCAGGAAGAAATTTCTGGCAGTAAGAGCTGTCTGACAGTGGAGTGGACTCCACTGGAAGATGATGGACTCTCCTTCCTTGGAGGTTTTTAAGGAGATGTTGTATGATCATTTCTCATGGATGCTTTAGCTGAGATTCCTACATTGCAGGAGGTTGGATTACATAACCCTTGGGATCCCTTCCAACTCTACAATTTGATGATTCGATGTCGCTGAAGGAAACAGGCATGTCACTGTGCCTGTAAGTACCTTAGATTTCTAGAAGATTTGTGTCCACAGGCCACAGTCATAGTGCAGATTAAGGGATATGCTTGTTAACCATCATTTCAATGCTGCTAGGATGGCTAAAAATGGTAAAAGAACCAGCTACTACATCCCCCCCCCCCGCCCCATGAGTTTTTAAAGACAGAGCTGTTATTTTAATCTGAATTACTATGATTGTCCTCAGAGTCAATAAAGACAGGGATTAACATAGCAAGTATAACCATACACTGGAAGAAAGGAAGAAAAAGCTTTATTATTCTTTCACTACCTTGATTCTTTGAACAAGAGGTGCATACTAGAAACTAATCAAGAGGCATTCATAGGTAAAGTTGTGTATTCATATGGTAATTGCTGTTAAGACTTGATCATTAGAATTTACGAAACATAACTTCACAGGTTGAGTCCTGAAAGTTGTCTTTGATCACCTTAGGCAATTATTCAAGGAAGGAAGCTAATCCAGCTGCAGACTAGCTTTCCATAGGTTTTATGGCGAGCTGCCTGCTATGATCTCCACCTGCCCTAACATTGTGAAAAGAGCTTGACTATTCAACTCATTATTATATCACTACGGCAAACTCCTTCTCCCACTCTCTCTGCCTCCTGCACAACTTCCCATGCGGGTTCTTCCAATCATGCCAGCCGATTCCTTCCCAACACAAATGTTCCAGAGGTACCGTGATGCGCTACATCATGCCAGATTTCATGAGATGCTGTTATGGGTGTGTACCTGGACTCACCTGTGTGTAGCCAGCTGAGAGATTTAGGATCTTTTGTTGGAGTTATGACGTGCGCTTGCTAGGGATGTGCGTAGGGTTGCCATACGTCCGGAATTTTCCGGACCTATCTGTAATACTGCAGCCTCAAGCAGTGTCTGGGCGGAATTTGGTGGAATGTCCGGGAGTGCCGTTTTTGCCAATTTCCCTCAGAAATAGCTCAAAAACCATCCAATTTCTTTGTGATTCTGCAAAAAAAAAAAAAGTTCAATAACTTTGGCCAAAAAAATGCTCAACTCTTCTGTCCAGATTTTCACTTTTTGAAATATGACAACCCTAGATGTGTGTTAGGGACGCGGGTGGCGCTGTGGGTTAAACCACAGAGCCTAGGATTTGCCGATCAGAAGGTCGGCGGTTCGAATCCCCACAACGGAGTGAGCTCCAGTTGCTCGGTCCCTGCTCCTGCCCACCTAGCAGTTCGAAAGCACGTCAAAGTGCAAATAGATAAATAGGTACCGCTCCGGTGGGAAGGTAAATGGCACTTCCGTGCGCTGCTCTGGTTTGCCAGAAGCGGCTTAGTCGTGCTGGCCACATGAGCTGTACGCCGGCTCCCTCGGCCAGTAAAGCAAGATGAGCGCCGCAACCCCAGAGTCATCCGCAACTGGACCTAACAGTCAGGGGTACCTTAACCTTTACATTTACCTTAGATGTGTATTAACTTCTAACTCAGTCCCTGAGTTAACCCTAACCTGACCCTAACTCAGTTAAAAGCGTTAGCTCAGTTGGTTGGAGCTTGGTGCTGAGAACACCAAGGTTGCTGGTTCGATTCCCTTATGGGGCAGCTGCAAATTCCTGCATCACAAGGGGTTACCTAGATGATACTCAGGGTTCCTTCCAACTCTTAAATTCTATAGTTTTAACTCGCTTAACTCTTTAACCCACAAGAATTTCTCACACAAAGAAATAAAGAAAGCTTGGTTTATTATATAAAACAGGAGTGACAGAATATATATCATCACCATCATTTTAATTTTTTTGTATGCCGCCTTTCCATAGTTAAAACAATGCTGAAGGCGGCTTACAACATGACAAGATTTACATAATTACCAACACAACAAAAACCATAAACAATAAATAAAACGCATCAAAAAGTACACAACCAAATGGAAAACAATTTCCACATAAAATGTTGCTTTAGACAACAATGTCACAGACTAATCAGGTAGCCCAAACACACCTTAATTAAAGAGTAAAACATTCCCTAACTATTCTAAGAGGCCTACATGGGCATGACAATTTTGCCATAAACCCACACTAGAAGGAGAGAGATGGAAGGAAAATATACCTGTCCTTAAAGCAAAGCTGGAAAAGTTCTCTCCTGTTGGAAATATTCGAGCTAACTAACCTTTGAATCTAATAGGTTTTTTTTTATAAAAAAAAATACTTTTCTTCCAAGGCATGTCAGTGGAGGGGGGGCTGTAAATGAGTGATTCTTCAGTTTCCATAGTTCCTTCTGGAATTTCCTGCCAATGCCGGATTAAACCCTGTGGAGGCCCCCAGGCAGTTGAAATCTTGGAGTGGGGGGGGGGGCGCATTGCAAATTATCTCCTAATACATTTTTGTAATTTTCTTTCAAGATCAAATAAATATTATTTTGACCTGTTCTCGCGGGGAGCCATGGGCCAGGGCCTACTCTGCCTGTTCGGTAATCCATCACTGTTTCCTGACTAATCCTTTCCTTGCCCACCTTAGTGGAAAAAAGGGTAAAGATGGACATCTTGTTTGCTTAACAAAAGGGTGACTTTTTATTTTTTAAAAAATAACTTTTTATTAAAGATTTTCTTGGTTTACAAAAGTACATGCCTTGTCTCTTTTTCAAGTTGCACAGTCTTTTCTACAGATCAGTTACATTTGTTATGAGATATTAGTGTTGTGTACAGTATAAGGTTGGGGAAGAAGAGGGGGTGGTGAGATATATATATATATATATATGCAGGTTTTGGTGTCTTCGGGTGTCTTCCCGTGTAAAAGTTGGGGTGTCTAGGCGACGTTTCGACGAGGTCTCACTCGTCATCTTCAGGCTGGTGCTTTCGGCTTCTTGTTACTGGAACAGAGCAGGATCTCAGTGTTTGAGTTCCTATAAATACTGTTGAGGAGGTGTGGTGTATAGCCTCCAATGTTCTGGGCAGAGAGGAGGTTCCCAGGCTAGTGTGCCTTTTCTTCTTTTGTTCCTTAATTACTTGAGGGATATCTTGAGTGATTTCTTGAGTGATTTCCTGAATCCCACTTAGGTGGGTCATTAGGTGTGGATTAGTTGCTAAAGCCTTCGTGTCTTGAACTCTTGAACTTTGTGAAGAGTTTTTCTGAGAAGATGGCTGTACTGCACTTGGTTGTGCTCTGGCTTGGCTTCGTGTATAGGGGCGAGCTGTGGTTTTGTGGCCTGTGCCAGCCAGATCTGTGTAGGGATTGCAGGGGGGTGCAGCATCCGGAGGTGCCACCCTGGTTTGGCTACTGGATGGTGTCTGTAATTTATCTGTGGAGAGGGTCTGGGTTTGGGTCTGGTGTGGTTGATTGGTGATGGCGTTCTGTGTGCCTCTGGATCTGGTGTCAGATTTTGTGGGGAGGGCTAATTTCCACAGATAAATTACAGACACCATCCAGTAGCCAAACCAGGGTGGCACCTCCGGATGCTGCACCCCCCTGCAATCCCTACACAGATCTGGCTGGCACAGGCCACAAAACCACAGCTCGCCCCTATACACGAAGCCAAGCCAGAGCACAACCAAGTGCAGTACAGCCATCTTCTCAGAAAAACTCTTCACAAAGTTCAAGAGTTCAAGACACGAAGGCTTTAGCAACTAATCCACACCTAATGACCCACCTAAGTGGGATTCAGGAAATCACTCAAGAAATCACTCAAGATATCCCTCAAGTAATTAAGGAACAAAAGAAGAAAAGGCACACTAGCCTGGGAACCTCCTCTCTGCCCAGAACATTGGAGGCTATACACCACACCTCCTCAACAGTATTTATAGGAACTCAAACACTGAGATCCTGCTCTGTTCCAGTAACAAGAAGCCGAAAGCACCAGCCTGAAGATGACGAGTGAGACCTCGTCGAAACGTCGCCTAGACACCCCAACTTTTACACGGGAAGACACCCGAAGACACCAAAACCTGCATTCCTGTACCCGTGAAAATCTACGAAAGCAAATATATATATATATATATATATATATATATAGTTTTAAAATAGATACATTTATGTCAGGAAAGCAAACAAACCAGCAAACAAACATACAATCAATCAATCAAACAAACTATAAATTGACAAACAGACAGTAGCAATATATGAAATAACACAATTCTTATAACTAACATATTTTGTACTCCCAATGATGTGAACGATTGTAAAGCTTGTAAAACAAGAAATTAAAAATGACTTCCAATTAGTCTCGCTGTACTTTATCTGTTGATAAAGTAGTCCAGTTCTGGGCACCACAGTTCAAGAAGGACAGTGACAAACTGGAACGTGACCAGAGGAGGGCAACCAAAATGGTCAAAAGCCTGGAAACGATGCCTTATGAGGAACGGCTAAGGGAGCTGGGCATGTTTAGCCTGGAGAAGAGGAGGTTAAGGGCTGATATGATAGCCATGTTCAAATATATAAAAGGATGTCACATAGAGGAGGGAGAAAGGTTGTTTTCTGCTGCTCCAGAGAAGCGGACACGGAGCAATGGATCCAAACTACAAGAAAGAAGATTCCACCTAAACATTAGGAAGAACTTCCTGACAGTAAGAGCTGTTCGACAGTGAAATTTGCTGCCAAGGAGTGTGGTGGAGTCTCCTTCTTTGGAGGTCTTTAAGCAGAGGCTTGACAACCATATGTCAGGAGTGCTCTGATGGTGTTTCCTGCTTTGCAGGGGGTTGGACTCGATGGCCCTTGTGGTCTCTTCCAACTCTATGATTCTATGATTATCTTATACCGCACAGTTACATATTTCTTATATAGTTTCTATTAACTTCCCTACAAACTTATATTTATACAATGCAAGGCTCAGTCTAATTCTGCCAAGAAGTTTCCTTTTATACTGTAATTTTTTAAGTATTCTTTAAAAATTCTCCAATCCTTATAGACTATTTGTTTCGTTTGGCCTCTTATCCTTCCTGTCGTCTTTGCTAGCTGCAGGTATTCTGTCATTAGGATCTGCCAATCCGCTGTGTTAGGTAATTGCTGTATTTTTCCAATTTCTTGCTACTAAGATTACATTGTTTTACAGTGTACGTGTGAGGTTTTGTGTCAGCGTCAACTAGATTGGTTCTCTTTCTATTCGCTTGTTATATTTCCTCGGTAGCGAGAGAGGTTGGAGGCACAGGGTGTGGTTGGTTTTCCATGGTTAATTGCAATGGGGTTTCCCATACAATTTGGTACCGCTGGCCCATGTTCACTCCTGACAGGTCTCTCCAGTGTCTGGCTATGAGGCTTCTGAGAGTAGGTGGGTTATAAGCCCTCTATATTGTGAGTGGTCATTATGATCTTGGAAGATGTTCAAGAAGGCCAGTTCTGGGGTGACTTCTAATACCTGTTTAGTTATTTTGCATATCTCTTGTAGGACTGCTATCCAGTGTAGTAAGAATTTTAAGGGTTCAGATATATAGTGGTACCTCGGGTTACATACGCTTCAGGTTACATACGCTTCAGGTTACATACGCTTCAGGTTACAGACTCCGCTAACCCAGAAATGGTACCTCGGGTTAAGAACTTTGCTTCAGGATGAGAACAGAAATCACGTGGCGGCGGAAGCAGGAGGCCCCATTAGCTAAAGTGGTGCTTCAGGTTAAGAACAGTTTTAGGTCAAGAACGGACCTCTGGAACGGATTAAGTACTTAACCCGAGGTACCACTGTATAATAAATGTTCATAAATGTACCAAGCAAACACGTACATAAATATATAAACCACATGTCTGAAGCAGCACAGGAAGACAGTCCTGAAACCATTTTGACTCCCAAGCTGACCAAATGTTTCTCTGCAAGGAAGGAGGAGGTGAAAAAACCTTCCTTGTTACAGGAATTTAGTAATTACCATCTCAAAGGTGGGGGTGACAGACTACTAGGAAAGGCAATCAGATAAGGCATTATCAGATAACCTGGCAGGCAGGAAAAACAACAACATTCAAATTTCTGTTGTAGACTACCTTTTCTGTGCTATAGGTATGATGTTTGTGGCAGGTGGTCTTGGGTTACACCTTTTCTGTGATGTATGTATGCTGTATGGAGGGGTGGTCTTGAGCTCCAGGGCAGGGAATTTAAAATGTCTATATAAGGGCAGGCACACCTGGGTTTGGGGTCCTCCTCCTTTCCTGCGCGTGAGGGGAGTACCCTGTTCCAACAGATCAATAAAGATCAGGCTTACTAGCTGCTTTGCTTCTCAATATTCTCTGGTTGGCCTCTGTTATTTTCTCCTACTAATAGGGAACCCACATAAGGACTCTATACGGGCTCTTGGATACCCCATAAAGGGAAAAGGGCAGATTTTGTTTACAACACCAGAAGGGTTGGATTTTGGGACATTCCCACCACATGTAGAGGTATGTGCCTGTGGAAGTGCAACCTCTCCAACATTTTGGTGAGCTTCCTGGGCATATCAGCATCAGTTTCCGTGGTGTTAAGTACCAGCTGTAGGTGAGTTTCAGAGTGAGTTCCCTTCTTTTGGCTGAGATGGATTTCAAGGGAGGTTTAGACCACATTCTAGTCAATTGGGTGGGGCTAATTCCATAGCTTATGTCCTGCTCCTGTTGTTCTTTAATTGCATCAAAGGGGTTTGTGGGATTTTGGACCAATTACATGCCTAATAATAATAATAATAATTTATCATTTATACCGCGCCCATCTGGCTGGCTTTCCCCAGCCACTCTGGGTGGCTTCCAACAAAAGATTAAAAATACATTAAAACAATCCAGCAGTAAAATCAGCAGCCACTAGGCCCTTGACCACCTTTGAAAACCTTCCCGACAGCAGGAGGACATGGCAAAGGGATAGTATCCACAAAATACAAAGCGGTGAGAGACTTTTGATAGTAAGTCTTATCTGCGCCTGGCCATTTCAGGTCTGTGATCTGCCTTTGAATCACCATATCATTGTGGGGATGGATCTCATTGAGGAGTTGAATATCCTTGATGACTATTTTTGCATGTGTTAACCTTTAAGTAAGATGTATGTGAATTCAGGATATCCTGAATGCTTTTCACCTGGAGGCTAGAATCAGGCTGGTTTCATGGTTCCTGGAGTTCATCACAGAGAGCCTTGTGTAACATTATGTCAATCCCATACTTATGCCATAACCTATAGAGATAAACCATGTCATAATAAAATTATTATTATTATCATTACTATTAGTTCAGATCCACACACAATGCAACAGCCTGACCAAGAAAGTTATCATTCAGAGGGAGTTTACTGATGGCGTCAAGTCATTATTATGTCATCATTACAGAAGCATATTTTATAAAATAATAATGAATTGATTATCAAAATATTGTAAACACAATCAAAATGAAATATTACAATCCAGTATTCACTAATTTACAATTTATTTCTAAATCACCCTATTTAAAAGTCTGTCTTTAATGCAGTATAGTACAAAGATACTGTATAATATTTTCTAAACATTTATAAATTTCTATAAATTAACAAAACTAATTATGACAGCAATAATTCCAAGCCTGTTCTTGGGCTAGATGTTTAATAGTATGCTTAATAATTAATTCTCAAAAATGCTCCTTTTTTTACCTTTTCTTAAGCGTACTGTTCCTGTTAATTTTGTAATTGTGGCAAGATACCAAATTTTCTTAAGGCATCCTCATTCTGTTTTAATTAGCAGAGCATGCCATTTAGCTGCTGTTAATATTTTGGCAGTCGTCTGCAAAACCCTGACTAGATTTCCGTGTTCTGGTCTTGCATCTTTTTTAGATATCCCAGAAGAATTGTTAGTTCATCTGCATGTGATTTCCAGTTATTTCTTGTATATGCTCAATAACATCCCAAAAGCTTTTATTTTTCTCGCACATCCAGCAAATACAAGGATAATCTATAACTTTCTCACACACACTTCCAACACCAACCTCTTGATGTATCTTTGCTGCATCTCATAGATGCTATCTTTTATATTCACACATGATATAGGATTTTGAAAGCCCCAGGACCTCTGCCTCAGGCATCATCTGAACCCACTCTGGGGCCTGATCCTGAAGAGTCCCAGTCTGCACAGGTTCCCCTGCAACAAGCACCAGCTGGGCTGAGTCAGGGGCCTGAGCCTGCCCTGGTTCCAGATGCGAGGATTACATTATTGCCTTCAGCTGGGACATCACTTACAGCTGCTCCACTACCAGTTGGGTCAGGGGAGGCTGAGGCGGCCCCTGAGTCTAGTAACCCACCAACGTCTCCCGAGCTGCAGAGACTCAGGTCTGAGAGGAGGAGAGACCTGAGTACTCGCAGGAGGAGTGCTCGCCTTCGGGCGAAACAGGGAGGTGAGTTGTTGGGGGATCAGGACCAGTCGCTACCCCGACAAAGATAAAAGGCTGTTGGACCCCGCCCCAGGTTGCGGGAGCAACATTGCTGTATACTAGATTCTGCCTGAGATCCTGTGATGTGCAAGTCATTTTGTGCAGCGTACAGTGGAGGAGCTGAAGTTGATCATTAGTAATAGCATATTGCCTTTATATCCCATAGTTCCTCAAAGTAGCATGCATGGTCCCTGTGTTGGCCTGGGACTCGGGCTCAGACTCAGAACCAGAGGAGACTCAGTCTGCACCAGATCCTTTGCCTCTGAACCAAGTCTGGGGCCTGATCCTGCAAAGGTTCCCCTGCAACAAACACCAGCTGGGCCAAGTCAGGGGCCTGAGGCTGCCCTGGGTCCAGATGTGGGGATTACCCCATTGCTTTCAGATGGGCCATCACTTACAGCTGTTTGGTCAGGGGAGGCTGAGGCAGCCCCTGGGTCTAGTAACCCCCCAACGTCTCCTGAGCTGCAGAGACTAAGGTCTGAGAGAAGGAGAGACCTGAGTCCTCGCAGGAGGAGTGCTCGCCTTCGGGCGAAACAGGGAGGTGAGTTGTTGGGGGATCAGGACCAGTTGCTACCCCGACAAAGATAAAAGGCTGTCGGACCCCGCCCCAGGTTGCAGGAGCAACATTGCTGTATGCTAGATCCTGCCTGAGATCCTGTACCTGTGCTTGCCTGGTTTCCTGCCTCGTATCCTGCCTTGGCCCTGTCAGACTGACTCCCAGCGGAACCTTCAGATTCTGGACTGGTCCTGGGCCATGATGCATGGGTTATCCCGGGCCCAGCACATATACAGTGGTACCTCTCGTTATGTAGGTAATCCGTTCTGGAGGTCTGTTCTTAACCTGAAACTGCTCTTAATCTGAAGCACCACTTTAGCTAATGGGGCCTCCTGCTGGTGCCGAGCCGCTGGAGCACGATTTCTGCTCTCATCCTGAAGCAAAGTTCTTAACCTGAAGCACTATTTCTGGGTTAGTGGAGTCTGTAACCTGAAGCGTATGTAACCTGAAACGTATGTAACCTGAGGTACCAGTGTAGTCCCAAATATTAGATGGCAGCATAAGAATAGCTTAAAATGAAATACAACACTGTTATTAATAAAAGCAGTGACAGAAATTAAAATGCTCAGCGCCCCTCACCCCTCCTCAAAAACCTGGACAAAAAGGAGCATCTTTGCCTGCCGACAATGTCGCATTTACTGTAGATGCACTGCATAGGCAGCAACCCACAGCCTCTCCCACCCTATGGTCCAGTGGGATAGTGCCCTCTCTGCTTCCCAGGAAGAAGAACATGGCAGGGGAAGACCAGACTGGCTCCATCCACATCATCATCATTTTATTATTTATACTCCACCCATCTGGCTGGGATTCCCCAGCCACTCTGGGTAACTTACAGAATATATAAAAACATAGTAAAACACCAGACGTTAAAAACTTCCCAGTACAGTGGTACCTCGGGTTACAGATGCTTCAGGTTACAGACCTCCACAACAAATTGAGATCCATTCTTAACCTGAAACTGTTCTTAACCTGAGGTACCACTTTAGCTAATGGGGCCTCCTGTTGCCGCCATGCCGCCACCGCGCAATTTCTGTTCTCATCCTGAAGCAAAGTTCTTAACCCGAAGTACTATTTCTGGGTTAGCGAAGTCTGTAACCTGAAGCGTCTGTAACCTGAGGTACCACCGTACAGGGCTGCCTTCAGATGTCTTCTAAAAGTTTGAGTTTGGATTTGATATCCCGCTTTATCACTACCCTAAGGAGTCTCAAAGCGGCTAACAATCTCCTTTTCCCTTCCTCCCCCACAACAAACACTCTGTGAGGTGAGGCTGAGAGACCTCAGAGATCACCCAGCAGTTGCATGTGGAAGAGTGGGGAATCGAACCCGGTTCACCAGATTACGAGTCCACTGCTCTTAACCACTACACCACACTGGCTCTTTGTTGCATAGGTCTTTATCTCCTTGACATCTGAAGGGAGGGGAGGGACAATTGGAAAGCAGGACAGAAGGGAAGCTTGCTTGGGCCCATCCAGGGGTGGAGTTCTCCAGGGTGGAAGACCTGTTACTCTTTCTGCAGCAGGATTCCCGTCTCCAAGGTCCTTGAGCCGCCCTATCAGCATGTCAAACATGGATCTTCTTTGCCACTGAGAAGTCTTCTCACCCTTTGGGTTGACTGGAGATGAGTCAGCCACAGAGAACTGGCTGCTAGAGTCACTCTGGAGAAAGATGTAAAGGGACCCCTGACCATTAGATCCAGTTGCGGATAACTCTGGGATTATGGCGCTCATCTCACTTTACTGGCCAAGGGAGCCGGCGTACAGCTTCCAGGTCATGTGGCCAGCATGACTAAGCCGCTTCTGGCGAACCAGAGCAGCACAGATATGCCGTTTACCTTCCCGCTGGAGCAGTAACTATTTATCTACTTGCACTTTGACATGCTTTCGAACTGCTAGGTTGGCAGGAGCAGGGACCGAGCAACGGGAGCTCACCCCGTTGCGGGGATTCGAACCACTGACCTTCTGATCAGCAAGTCTAGGCTCTGTGGTTTAATCCACAGCGCCACCCGTGTCCCTGGAGAATGATGTACTATGCGCCAAAGCTAAGCATTTAGGGACACTGAAAACACAAGCTGCTTTGGTTTCAAGGGAATTACGTGCAAGTGGGACTTCAAGGAACACCCAACTTAAGTCACTCTTAAAGAAGTTTGAGCACTCCAACTCCTTTGCCCATGCACACGTACAGAAAATAGCTCTGCAACACAAGATCTGCCTTGATGGCTGCAATACATCCTCAGATTCAGATTCTTATATAGATGGCATGGCTGCGGCTATCATGAACGGACCATGTTGCAGCACTTCTGGCCGGATATTGTTTTATTATCTATTGAATTTATATACCGCCCTATATCCGGAGGTCTCAGGGTGGTTCACAGAAAAGATTGATGTAAAAAACCCACAATTTATATATAATCAAAATAAAAACAACAACCCATTATTGAGCCCCATTGCCAAATGGTTCCGTTGAAAGGCCAGGTGCGAATGTTCAAATGAAATCCATGCATGGGTATCTATGCTTCGGCATGCATGGAGAAATACGTGTTTGATGGATGTAATAATGGAATACTGAATGGTTTTGTTTATATAAAATATGCAGGGATTTATGCTATGCAAAATGAACCATGGAAGGGAAGAAGGGAAGTTTTTGTTATTTTACAGTTGTTTAAATGAATATTCTAAATTGTAAAACAGAAAATGTAATAAAAATTATAAAAAAAGTAAAGTAACCGAAAAAGAAGAGAGAAATATATGTGCCAGCTTTGCAAGTTAACTTTCACATGTCAGAAGGCACCTTTTATCATATGTGGTGGATATGTAAAGTAGTAAAAGAATTTTGGGAAATGATTTATAATGAGTTGAAAAAAAGTTTAAAATAACTTTTTCTAAAAACACCGAAGCTTTTATTTTAGAAATCCTAGGTGTGAAAATCTCGAGTGAGAAGACGATTTATGTAGCGACCATGGCTGTGCGGATGGTATTAGCCCAGAGATGGAAAGAAGATAAAGTCCCTACCAGAGAAGAGTGGCTGATTAAATCGATGGATTATGCCAAATTGGCAAAAATGACCGGAAGAATAAGAAATCAGGAAGACCAAAATTTTAATAAGGAATAGGGAAAATTTATAATTAAAGACCATTGTAAACGGCTAAAAGCTTTAGCAGGACTGGAATAACACTTGTAGTTTAATGGTGAATTTTGGACATCATGGAGATGTAAAAGATTTGTATCATCATGAAAGATGCAGGAGGAAATGATTAACAATAGGAACCACAAAGGGGAGGAGGGAAGTCCAGGAGATTCTTTGGAATCTTGTTTTTATGTTGAATATGTGATTGTAAAACTTCGATCTGAAAACCAAATAAACAAATAATAATAATAATAAACTTTCACATGTCAAAAACGTGTAAATTTGTTTCCGCAGGTAAGATACGCTTCAGGGGGCTGCATGCAGAAAACAGCAGAGCTTGTACACCCCATAAAAACTGAGAGCGTATTGTTGCTTTAAAAAAAAAACTGGAACATTTTGGAGGAGCAGCAGCAGCAGCAGAGAGAAAGCGAAGCCCCTGCTCAATCCACGGGTAAGTGAGCCGGCGCATGCGCACTCCGGCTTCCCGAAGGTGGGGAGGGAGGGAGGCGAGCGCGCTCTCGCGCCGGGCCAGACAGACGGCCGAGGCCCCGGCTCTCCTGTCGCAGTTCAGCGGCGGCAGTGCGCCTGCGCGGCCGCCGCAGCAGGCCGGCGGGAGGCGGGGCCGCGCGTTTCGGAGCGGCTCACTATTTGGCAGGAAGGCGCGGAGGCCTCTCTCCTGGCAGCGGCGGCCGCGCAAGGCTGAGGGGGAGGCTCCCAATGTGGCAAGGGAGAGGAGGAGGAGGAGGGCTGAGCAGCGGCGGCGGCCGAGGAGGAGGAGGAGGGGGCCGAGCGAGACAAGGGGAGCCGCCGCAGCAGCAACCGCCGCCGCCGAGGAGCTGAGCGGCCTGGCCGGGCGAGCGGGGGGTTGGCGGAGCCTCTGCAGCACTGGCACCCCCGCCGACGCCGCACCCCCGCCGGGCACCGCGCGCCCGCCCGGGTGCAGGCGGAGGCGGCGGAGGAGAGGGCGGACGAGGAGGCTCGGGCAGCGGCAGCAGGTGAGGTAACGGCGGTGAGGGGAGCGGCGGGGGGGGGGGAGGGGAAAGGGAGCGGGAAAAGGAGCCGCCGCCGCCGCCGCGCCGCCCTTGGCCCGGCCGGGCAGTACCGGCCACCGCCGGTGGGAGTCGCTGTGGGGGAGCCGCTCCCTTGGCCTGGCCCCTCCCGCCCCGCGTCCCTCGGGGCTGGCGTTATTTATTATTCATCCGAGGAGGGCGCGCGATCCTCCTCCTCCTCCTTCCCCCCCCCCCGCTCGCTCGCGCCAGGCTCTCCCCCCCCCTTCTTCTCTTCTCCCTCTCTTTCCCCCCCGGAAGCTGTTGCTAGGAAGAAACGGGGGGGGGCAGCCCGGCGGGGGACCCTTTTCTCCTCCTGTGGGGTGGAAGGAGCGAGTGGGGGGACGCTCGTGGTCTTCAACCCCCCCAAAAAAATCTTCCTTATACACACATTGCTTCCCTCCCCTCTGATTTTTGTGGTGGGGGGGAGAGCATGGGGCCTTTTGTCATCCTGCAAAAATAAAATAAAATCCCATTATCGGAAACAGAGAGCCACGAGGGAGTGAGGGGCGGGGGTAGGTGAGGGGGAAAGAGTGTATGTGTGTGTGTGTGTGTTGGTGAATGGGGGGGGGGGTGATGGATCTGTTGTTGCTAGTGATGCCCATGAGAATGTGGCAAGCCTCGTCTCTCTCACACACAGGCTCTTCCACACTCACATAGACACACAATCACACAGTCTCAGACAAACACAGGCACACACAATCTCACGCACTCACAGACACTCTCAATCACACACTCACAGATTCTCTTACACACACACACACCCTCCATAAACTTCCCACTAGGTAACGAAAATGGCCAAGGAGGCAGGCAAACAAAGCTGCCCCAGTGCCTGCCACAGCAGCTCTGTGTGTGTGTGTCTTGTCAGGCTTTGCTGGGTTCCTTTGTCTGCTGTTGCTGCCTGTCTCTCCTCCCTTCTCTCCTTTCTTTCTGCTTTTCTCCCCTTCTCCTTCTCCTCGCCCTCTCTCCCTCCTCCCCTCCTTTTTTTTTTTCCTTTTCTTTTTCCTCTTGCCTTTCCCTCTCCCTCCCTCCCCTCCTCCCTCCCTCCCTCCCTCCCTCCCCTCTTCCTTCACAGACTCCAAGAGCTGCTGCAGCTGCAGGTTTGTAAATACTGGACTCACATTCACACACACACACAAGCAAAACATGGCTGACGCTCTGCCTCCCCCCCCCCCCCCCGGCTCATTTTCTCTCTGCTTCTTGGTCTTTCATCCACTTGTGCTTTGCCTCCCCCTCTTTTATTTCCCCTTCCCCCCAACCCACCCAAAAAGGAAGGAAACTGCAGTGTGTGTGTGTGGGAGAGGGAGGGAGGGAGGGAGAGACTTTGATGGGATATAAAGGGAAGGGTCTTTGCTCTGGAGCTTTCTTTTCTTTTCTTTTTTGTACAGTATGGCAGAGGAAAAGTCCAAAAGATTCTTGCAAGCTTAGGGAGGCCTCGGGGAGGGGGAGGGGGAGAGTGGTGCGACCTCTGCTGAGAGGCTTGACTGGAATGTGCGTATCTGTCTTCCTAGGCATGGGGGGAAGGGAGGCTGATGCACCAAAAAAAATGCTGGCGGTGATTAAGGTTATTAAATAGGTGTTACGTTAGCAGGATGCTCAGGGCCATTCCTTTTATTTTGGGATATGCCTCATTACCTGGCATCATACAGTATGTTAGCTCTGAACACAGGGTGGCAATTCCTCACCCCCCCCCCCAGTCTGATTCATCCTTTTTTTAGTGCTTCTGCCATTCCAGAATCTGAAGTAATTGTTGAGCTGCGAGAGTTAAAACATGCATATGCTGATGGTAGTTCAGTTTTATACAATAACTTTTCTTCATAACGACAAGATAAGTGCATACAAGGAAGGGCTGCACCTCATTTTTTAGGGTTTCAGTGACTACACAGATCTAAGATTCCTCACTATCCGGTGTTGCTCATTGAAAGCATCCAAGACTTTAAAAAACAACAATCCCAAAGATCTTGGCCAGCTACCAGCACCTCCTTCTGGCTTCGACAAAACTTCATAAAACAGTTTTGAACTGCACACACACACACATCTTTAGTTGACAAGGCCCTTTGCAGTTTCTTATGTAAAATGACCTTGGGTATAATTGCATGCTTTTCTTTAAAGGAGGATCATGCACAAGAGTTTTCTTCGGTTCTGTGCTGCCTGTGGGTGACTGGTTGCTACAAGAGAGATCCCCCCCCCCCATTGTGCAATTTTACTTCTGAGGATGTTACAAATGTTTAGAATGTTGGCTTTGTGTTACTATTCCTTTGTCCACACAATAATTTTGTGGCCTTTGCATAATTTATCACCAGCAAAGTTAGTAGTATCTTTCAAAAATGCATAATGTAACCAATTGGAACTTAAATGCTTGGTGGTGATTGGTAAAATTGATTTTGAAATTGCAGAGCAGATGGGTAGAATAATGGAATATTTGTCAAGCTTTGGAAATTGGAACTCTTGGATTAGCTGCCACATTACAAAATTATATAAATGCATAGTTGGGAGCCTTTGTTTGAAATATTTATGTTAAGTGGTACGGATATAGATTGTATAACTGAAAATAATTCTAAGTGGCTTACAAGAATGAATACAGTCATAAAGCACAAAGCTAACATATTGCATATTATGTATACATTATCAAATATGTTCAGTATTCCGGAATGAAGAATTGCACCTGTACTGAAATGAAGCTTTGATTAGTCTCTGCCCACCAATGGGGCCAAGGAAAATCGGTTGCAGACCAGGTTTTACAATTGGGAACCTTTTGTTCAGTTTTTGTTGGGCTTTGCATGCAGCATTCTTGTTACAGTTGACTTGTTGATCAGCAAATGATGCCCTGCATCCTGTTCTCAGAGCACTTAATAGGGCAGTCTCCATGGCGGCACACCACTACAGAGTGAAAGTATATAAATATTTAGCCATACTGTATTTGTATTGACTTGTTTTTTCTAAACTTTGCTAGGTCTAGATGCAGAGGAAGCAAGAGTCAAAGGGTGTTCATGAGGGGAAGTTTCTGAGAAGAATGTAGAACCTGAAATCTTAGAGAAAAGACTGACCTCAAAGCTTAAAACACAGGATTAAAAAAGACATTTAAATGAACATTCTGATGTAGGAACCTTATCAACCTCTACAGACAAAGAATAATGGAAATTCAAAGGGTTCTGGAGTGGGTTGTGAGGTTATGAGCTCAAACACATGTGAGGGAGCTAAGTTAAGGCCTTTAGGATCATCCTCTTATAGAGACTGCTTTCTACATTGTGGCAGTTTGAGGAATCTGTGTCTTCTAACTTGATTATATGTTGATAGTGATTAATTGTAAGTTGGCTTTCCAAGGGAGAGAGTAGAAGTATGAACTGAAAATAAACAGAGCAAGTTTCGGCAGGAAGGTACTGGTTCTCTGGCCAGCCAGGGTTGTTTAGTTCCATAGGGAAGGGCTTAAGCAGAAAGTTGAACTGTGCTTAATGGCTATTGCTTTGCTGTTTGTAAGGGGTAGGAGTAACAGAGAGGTGGGGCTTCAGGATAGTTATGTATATGCAGTTGGTATGCTGTAGGTGATTAGGCATATAGATGAGGCTTTTTGCAAATTGAAATTCCCTTTGCCAGTCCAAGTCAAACTTTATGTTGAACCAGTGAGACCTTTGGTTAATCTGGTGCTGTTTATTCCATCTGAAACAATTTGAATCTGTACAATGGTACCTCGGGTTAAGAACTTAATTCGTTCTGGAGGTCCGTTCTTAACCTGAAACTGTTCTTAACCTGAGGCACCACTTTAGCTAATGGGGCCTCCTGCTGCCGCTGCGCTGCCACCACACAATTTCTGTGCTCATCCTGAAACAAAGTTCTTAACCCGAGGTACTATTTCTGGGTTAGCGGAGTCTGTAACCTGAAGCGTATGTAACCCGAGGTACCACTGTACTTTGGAATAACGCAAGCGACCTGTAAGACTTCCCATTGGAACTCATACTGTGGACATATGTCTCCTTTATGCTACATTCTTCCTTCACTACTGTACCTGAGTGTAACCTGAAATGATCTTGCTGTGCACCCACCCAACCTATTATGCACTGTGCCACAGTATTGAGGCACAGATGTGCAGGGTTCTCAATTTGCTGTAGCCTCAGCATGCTTCAGTTAAGTCATACCTCAGGCAAGCAGTCATTTACAGCAGGATTCCTCAACTTTTTGCCCTGCAAGTATTTTGGGCAACAACTCCCATCAGCGCCAGCATGGCTGGTGGTTAGGGATACTCTTCTTCTTTGGCGATCACTCGTAGCCGAGTAAGATTGTCTTCCATAAACATGGTTTTAACAATGAGTCCGTAAGTGACTGTGGAGGCCAATTCTGGATCCACACATCCTTCCACAGTGGGGACATTGGTTTCTGGGCGAGAGTTGATCACGGTCAGGGATACTAAGGAGTTGCAGTCCAACAACATCTGAAGTGTGCCATGTTGCGGAAGGCTGATTTAGAGGGATTGGAAATGTTGATAGTTGCTGTTTAGATCTGACTAAGGAAGGCAGAGGTGGTTGGGTAATGTTCACTTGACAGCTTCCATAGCTGCTAGAACTTTAACTAATGGAAAGGTTTTGTATGTTGTATGTGCCAGGTTTGCACCTCTAGCTGTATTCTAAATTAGAACTAAAAAGTAGTATCAAGTTGGCATATTTCAATCAGACACAAGCTCAAGACCATTCTCAAGTTAATCCTTGTCACTTGGTAGGTTTATTTCACAAAACTTAGCCAAGTAATTTCCCAGGATATTTCTGGTTATCATTAAATAGTAGGAGCAGAACAGTGGCTGGATAGCCCTTCTGCAGAGCAATTCCTCAGACCCGAGGTGGTCATTGTGGCACTTGTTAGGCACAGTAGCACCCTTGGGATCTAAATTTGGTGCTCACAAGGTGCACTCGCTCGCAATGATGACAAAGAGGTGGGGCTCCTTTTTCTCCCAGAGAACAAATAAGAGGGAAGGAGGGAGAGAGGCGATCTGGGTGGTTAGAGGGATGAAAATATCATTGTTGGGTGCAGGGAGAAGGATGTGAGGGCGATCTGGCTGCGACATCGGTCACCCCATTGGTCGGCAGGGAAGGAGATGGGGTGCTACAGGAGTCAGGAGAGAATGAAGTAACAGATACAGAGAAGGCTTGCATGTGTTTGCACATGCACACTAGATCCTGTGAAATGAATGCTATTGAAAATGCATGATTTTTTCCACAGCTTCCCTCTCCCCCAAATCAACATCAATTTGCAGATCATTTCTGTCTCCATTGACTGAATAATAAAAATCATGGTTTCAGTGTGCTTTAGCACTGCCCAGGTGCATAATCATGGATCTAAGGCAGGGAACCTTACGTATCATAAGTTTTACAAGGGATCATCTCAAAACTGCTATCAAACCATAACAGGTTAGCTCTGTGTACACTGATGTGTTATGTTATTTGTTTTTTGTCCTATGAGGCGGATTGCTGCCTTGGATCAATGTTTTTGTTGTGCTGGCGAATTCCAGATTTACATATTTTTTACTGTGCAGTTTCATACTTTCATTTGATAGTGGGTTTGTTTTTTTAAAACTTTTCATATGCAAAAGAATCTGTTTTAAGTCTGTTGGAACTGACTTTTACCCAGGTTCCATGGAAAGTGTGTGCACATGCTTTCTGTCTAGTGAGATTCCAGCCTGGAGAGAGGAACAACCCAAGTTAGTAGTACCCATGGCACTCACTGAAAATTCTGAATGGACCAACAAAGGTTGGTTATTTATCTAATGGGGGAGCCTGTAAGGCTATCTCAGTCTGACCAGTTGATAAAAAAATAATAATCTGTTCTTTGAAATTTTCCTATGACATCCTTTTCCTTGGTCTCCCAAGTATATCTTCCATCTTCTCTATTCTTATCAACCCATTATCTACATTTTTCTTGCCTTGGTTGTTAAGCGTTATACAGTGGTGCCTTGGGTTACAGATGCTTCAGGTTACAGACTCCGCTAATGCAGAAATAATACATCGGGTTAAGAACTGCTTCAGGATGAGAACAGAAATCGTGCGGCGGCACAGCAGCAGCAGTGGGAGGCCCCATTAGCTAAAGTGGTACCTCAGGTTAAGAACATTTTCAGGTTAAGAACGGACCTCCAGAATGAATTACGTTCTTAACCCAAGGTACCACTGTACTCTACCTTTATTTGTGACTTGTCAACTTCTGTAAATTATCACTTGCTGGAAACACCCCCCCCCCCACTTAGTTGTAATTTTTATTGATGTTATTCAAAATATCAGTAAAGTTTGTTAAAACTGTAACCTGATTCAACAGGACTAATTTTTGGTACTCTGTGGGCCAATAATGTAGTGAGGAAACGAGCAAATTGAATGTTTGGGATGTCTACTTGATCCTAGTGATGAGGCCAAAGACACTTAAATCAACAGCAGAGGTGTAAATGATATTTTTATGATAGAAAGCTATTAGAATGAATGTCAGATAGCGTTCGTGCTTTGGAACAAACAGAAAACTCATTTCACTGTTCAATGTATTATGTGAGATTGGTGAAGCATCAAACTGCCTTAATCTTGTGGAAGTGGAGGAGACGAGATAAATCTTTGTATTCGGACCAGTTTAAGTCATATGGGCAAGGGTGGCAGATGAGTCAAGGAGACAAACATACAAGAGAGTAACTCATACTGCATTTTTAATAATACACTATCCTGGTGTTGGAAAGCTAGAAAACAGAGGGATATGCTCTAATTTGGAAGGGAAGAAAGAGACTATAAATGCATGCCTTTGTCTCATTATAGCATGTTTACTAGTAGCTACCCATCTCCTGTTTCTTTCTTACAATTAGTTTCTTCCACTTTTCATTTTGACCATATATGCCTACACACATGTCATCCAGAGAATTTTCCTGAGGAATTGTGTGGGTTAGAAGTGCCTTGGGTCAAATATATGCTGCTACTCTTCCTTCGAATCCTGTCCATTTTTGGCTTAGGGCTCTTTTACAGGGTTCTTGAGTATGCAGGGGGAAAGCAGAAACATGAATTAAGCCTCACACCTGTTGTTGTTTTTTTGGCTGCTCATTATAACCCATGAAAGGGCCCTTATATTCTGATATGCTTTTAGATTCATAATTACAATATTTGTGCCTTATGCAGAAATTGCTTTAGTACAATACTAAGACATATTTATTTGCTTTATAATTGTTAAATAATAATACTTGTTCATGTTAGACTTACCAACACATGATCAGAGTTGCATGGTGAGAAGGCTACTCGAGCCTATAGCTTATGTTCTAAGGACGCGGGAGGCGCTGTGGTCTAAACCACCGAGCCTCTTGGGCTTGCTGATCGTTAGGTCGGCAGTTCAAACCTGCGTGACAGGTGAGCTCCCATTGCTTTGTTCAGCTCCTGCCAACCTACAAGTTTGAAAGCATACCAACATGAGTAGATAAATAGGTACTTTTGTGGTGGGAAGGTAAACGGCGTTTCCATGCGCTCTGGTTTCTGTCACAGTGTACTGTGCACCAGAGGCAGTTTAGTCATGCTGGCCACATGACCCAAAAAGCTGTCTGTGGACAAACACCAGCTCCCTTGGCCTGAAAGCAGTGATGAGTGCCACACCCCATAGTTGAATTTGACTGGACTTAACCACCCAGGGGTCCTTTACCTTTGTAAGTACATTCTCTAGCCTGAGAATTAGTAATAGGGTTATTATAACATGCTTATAGACCATTTTGCCATGTTTAATAACACTAAGGACAACTTGCAGTATATTCTTTTTGAATTTCAACATTTATTTTTTTTAAAATGGCAAGACAGCAGATAAAAATAATTTTAAAAATCATTCTTCAGGTAACCGGCACTATAGCTTTAGCTTGACAAGCAAAAGTTTGCAAGCAAAAGACTTGGCTAGCAAAAGTTTATGGAACTCAAACCTCTCTAGGTAGGCCATTGCATTGCCTGGGAACTACCACAAAGTGGCTTTCCCTTGTCCCCGCTAGACACTTCAACTACTGATGGAATGCAGAGGAAAAGCCCCTCTGCTAGATTTTATGAACAAGAAGACTCAGGGCTTTAAAGGCAAAAAACAGGTTGTAGTTGTTTTAATTGTCCCCATAAACAGGCCAGAAGCCAGTGTAGCTGTTGTAATCGCATACTCCCAAGAAATTATTCCAGTCAATACTCAAGTTGCTGCATTCTAGACCAGCTGAAGTTCCTGGACATTTTAGACGCAGCTCTATGGAGACGGCATTGCAGTAATTCCCTCTAGGTGGTAATTAAGGCATGTTATCTTGGCCAGATATGATCTCTCTAGGAATGGATGGAGCTGGCACACCGACTGAAACTGTGCAAAAGCATTCTTGGCAACAGCTGCTCCCCAAGAACCCAGGAGGAAAACTGGATCTGGAAATGTGAGCCTGGGTTTTCACAGGGAGTTCTGCCTGTCTGAGTGGCTGATTTCCAATACTATCAATTAACCCTAGTTCAATTTCTCTGCCGTCTGCATAAGATCTCATAAAAGATGGTATTGGGTTATTATTTTTATTTTATACATTGTGATCTTTTCTGTGAACCACCCCGAGACCTCCGAGTATAGGGCGGTATATAAATTGAATAAATAACAACAACTACTAGAACGACGACTCATTCATTTATCCAGGGACTTTCATGTGCACTCCTGAATTTAGAAAAGAAACCCGAAACAATTTTGTATGGTACCAAGTCCTCTCTCTTACTTGAACGCATAAAGCCGTGTTTCTCAGACTTGAGTTCCCAACAACTTCCAACAACCACTGGTCCTCCTAGCTAAGGATGATGGGAGTTTTAGTCCAACAATAACTGGGACCCAAGTTCGAGAAACACTAACGTAGAGCCTGTTGTATAGTGGTCATCTAAACCAACCCCATTTAGTAACCTTCTAGTTGTATGTACATCAGTGCTGGACAGTGTTTCATATTGTTCAGTAGTATTGACTTTGTCATTTCTTCCCAAGCTCTTCAGAATGTTTCTATTTCATATTAACGGCTTACATTGGAAATTGTGCTGAACTACAGTAAATTGGCGAGCTCAACACTCCTTTGGCCACAGTGAATCCACTAAACCAGTATGAGGGTTGAGGCAACTGGATAGTCCCAGTCAATTTTTTCACAGAATTGTAGCGCCACTCTATATTTCAAACTTTTAATTCTTACAGTACTAACTTGAAACTTTAGCACTTTCTTCATTTCTATGAAGGTACAATGCAGAGAGCTTTGGGTCATTTTCTCTAGAGTAGCTGACTTTGCCATGTGGGTTTTTTAATTAGTCTGTACAAAAATAGTATTGGGACTCTCTTCAGAAATAGCTTGTTACTTTACCTATAGTTATAAAGAAACCTGTGTGTCTCCTGGATGTTGTGAGTGCAAAATCTCAGATTTTTTTTTACCCAAACTTGATGATTTGGATACAGGCTAAAGTAAAGATGTTTACTGACAAGAGCATTTGCCATGCCTGATCATGCATAATAAGGTGAGTCAAGTTGGCTACTTCTGATAGGTCAGTGAAGTAGCCATTACTTAGTGGTAGATTGTGCAAAAACAATTCATTTGGCTTGATGAGCAGGACTTTACATTTCCAGGATGGAATTCGTAAGTGGGGCATTTCTCAGATGGAGAGGGATTTTTTTTATTTATTTCATAAATAATGAAATTATAGCACGTTTTGAAAACAGTTGCCAATCTAAAATGATTTCGGCAAATAAGCATTTTCAAGTCCCTCTGTGTGTGTGCTACTAGAATAGGCAGATCATAGAGTCAGACGAAATTGCCTTGTAAATCCTATGGGAGGAATTGCACTAATGTGAAAGTTACATCAGTGCAAGCAGTTCAGCTTGCCTGATGGAATGTTCTCCCTTCTCTTCCTTGTGTATTGTTCTGGGGGTTCTCCTGACCGCCCCCCCCCACCGTGGGAACCAGTTGTGGGAGCATACGGGGAGGTAACACTGTGGCACTGGTAAAGGTCTTTCCATAGGCGTGTACTAGTGGGATTAATTCATTGAATCTGGTCTTAAGTGTACAGGACGATGATTTTTCCCCATTGTATCTTGAATGTATGAATGGTAGACAAATATATCACATAACTTGTCACGAAGTAGTGATCCTGTGAGCAAGTATCACTGGGTGGGGCCCCTCAGGCAGGTGGTAACAATTAGTCCCCAAAGTGGGAGCATTTGATGGGGCTGGCTGGTTGCCAGCATTCTCCAGCCCCTATAAATATTCGCATTAACCTGCCGGGGGGGGGGGGGGGAGAGAACCTGCCCTGTTTTAGACTTGCTGTTTGATGTTCTGTAGGTGGTGCCAGAAAATAACCCAATAAAGCCTGGTAACCCGTTCGGTGCCTGCATGTGATTGGTTAGCAGCTTGGAGGGAGGACTCAGGAAAGCAGCTCCCTCCTTGACATTTCTAGTCCAAAACAGCTCTCTCTCTTGAGCTCAAGATACTAAAGTCTACAACTTCTATAATTTGAGATGGAAAATGGTTATTCTGATTCTTGCAGGGCTATCCAAGCTTGTGAAGTACAGTTCTTCTGGTAGTGTTGCCTCAAGGTTTTTTAAAAATAGATCTAGATAGTCCTATCATCAGCTCTACCCTTTATTAGATGTATCCAGGTTTCCCCCTCTATCCTTCCTAGAAGCAGCAAACTTGCTTTAGATTATGAGATCTTCAACAGCCATGGTAGGGTGTGATATCATAACTTGAGTCTATAAATAACTTCCTAGGCTGTACACAGGCTGCTTACATTCCATTGCCCTAAAGGAGATTTAAGTAGCCTGTGTTCAGAATTGGAAAATAATTAGTAACTACACGCTAGACGGAAATGTACCCCACTAAGATCTGGCACCTGGGTCACTTCTGGCACCCTTAGTGAGCAGCATGAGCCATTTTACTCTCACAAAAATGTGTTCCTGCCTTGTTTGTGAAACAAAAGATAAAATCTCATCTTCTCTGTTTGCTAAAGGTGCTAAATGTCCCTGCAGGCTAGACTTTGGTGTGTATAACAAAATTTGTATGCTGTTCACTTGTCTTTATCTCCCGGATATCATAGGATCAGCACCAGTGATAGATACCGGTAGTTGCTGAGTGAACAAGTATTTGTTGTTGCTGTGCCGACACATAGGAAATTGGAAGTATGAATAGTAATATTTAGGATTACCACTTCAAGATAATGATGATGATGATTATAAAACAAAATTTCCAAATGCAGTAAATAAATCAAACAGAAATACTTCATACTAACAGTCATAAAAGAGCACCATCATATATAGTCCATGGTGGGATGCAAGGTTCATATTTATACAGAGTAGACATTTGCCAGATATAATAATATTTTAGTAGGAATGTGCCAACCATGATATGGTTTGGTTATATAAATAACAACCACTCCCATATTACAAGTCTGAGGGGTCTGCAACCCCCCCCCCCCACGGCACATATCATATGGGTCAGTTTTCCAGAGATGGCAGTAAACATGGCTCTTTAAAACCATAAGACCAAAGAGTAGCAAGATGACTCCTTCTATGCTTGACAGATAACTAAACAAGCACTCACCAGCAGATATGAAATTTGTTGTTGACAAATAATATCATTAACACCATCAAAAATGGATAAAACACATAACTTAGCATCCAAAGTGACCTGTTTGCCAATAATAATACTAATTTCTGTTGCAGCCCGCTTTCAGAATTTATGTTATATCCCCACTACATATGCTAGCATTTTCCTCATATCTTATAACCCTGCCAGCATTAGGGGGAGACCAGATCTTACAGTATCAGCTAGTCGGACTGGGGTTAAAAACCAGTGGTGGACCACCTTCAAAATATCCTCTTGAATGTTAGCTGACATGGACCTAAAGTGGGTGAGTGGACCAGATCTTAAGCCATTGAGAATCTTTCAGTTCACCTGTAGGGTCCATCTCCCACATTGATTTCCAAGTAGCATGCAGAGAGAACTGGGATTGTAACAGTAACTGTATATCAAGACCCTGCTTTTTGGACCACTTGCTACATCCAGATGTTCATAATATCGTTTTGTGGCTGGACAATGCACCACAGGATCTTTCAAGATGATGATAATCTTGGGGATGTGAAGCCAGTCTAAGCCTGAATCTTTCAAACTTTCCAAGAGTTTTAATTCTGTAAGTGGCACATTTTTTAAATAACAGACTTGCAAGTGGTGAATTCCCACTATATAAAGGATAATAGATATAACAGATTTATATTGGGCCTGAACTTGTGCTATACAGGGAAATGGGATTAAGGTTGAGGGTGTGGAGGCTAATTTCTCAAACCATCTGTTCCACACCTCAGTAGTACAGTGTGTTGAAAGGATTGGAAAGAGACTTCCTTGTCAACCACATCTGGGGCAAAAGTGGAGATTACAGTTAAGAGCAGGCATCCCCAAACTCGGCCCCCCATATGTTTTGGGACTACAATTCCCATCATCCCTAGCTAACAGGACCAGTGGTCAGGGGTGATGGGAACTGTAGTCCCAAAACATCTGGAGGACCGAGTTTGGGGATGCCTGGTTAAGAGGGAGGAAAGAGGAGTCTCATGCCCCCAGCATGACCCAGGATGTTACTAAAATCATAGGAATGATCTGCTGAAGTTGGAGGGCATTTTGTTTTGGCATCCAGGTTCCAGGAGCCTTTGGGCAAATAGTTTCTAACACTGCATTAGAGGTGTCTAAAATGTACATTTTACGAAGCAGAAGTGGATAGAGATAGGCCTTTGCCCTCTCATATTACGCTAGAACGTAGGGTTATCCAGTGAAGCTGAAACATGGGAGATTCAGTAGAGGAAAAAAAGGAAGTGCTGCTTCACATAGTGCATAGTTAAACTACAGAATTCACTCATGACTTTAAAAAGAAGTTAGATTGATTCCTAGGGGGTAAAGCAATCAAATCTTGATGGTTATATACTCCTTGCAGGATCAGAGGCATGTGTCTTTGAATATCAGTTGCTGAGGAACAACAGCTGGAGAGGGCTAATCCCTTCATGTCTTGCTTGTAGGCTTCCCATAGGCATCTGGTCCCGGGGGTGGTGGAATGGAATGCAGGACTAGATGAGCTTTTGGTCTGATCCAGCAGAGCTCTTTTTATGTTCTTATCATCCATGGCAATTGTCAATCCATGAAGTTTTTCCATCCTAGGAGAGGTTCTATTTCTACCTCCCTCTGACATTTGGATGTAGATTAAAAGAGTCCAGATCTTAACTGTTCTTCCTTCCATTACACTTAAGGTATGATTCAGAAGGTCTGGGGTGGAGTGTAGACTTGCCTAGGTGGACTTTCAGCTTCAGCTTGGAGTCAGTTATATGTATTTGTAATGGTATGGAAAAAAGCTGGTTCGCATGAAGCTCTTGCACAGGCTATCGACATTATCATACACAGGTCTTTGTGTTGGGGCCGGCTGAAGACATTTTGGCACCTGGGGCGAACCACACAATGGTGCTCTCCCCAACACCTACACCAGGGAAGAAGGAGTGAGTGAACATCCACATCAGGAACAAGATGGGGATCAAATCAACCCCATCAGATGGCTGAAGTGGGAATCAAAGCCACCTCACCTTGCCCCATGGGCAGGCCAGCCCTGTATGGAATGGTTATGGCTGGAAAGTCATACAAGTAGATACGGCTGCAGTCACCAAAAAGAGCTTCACAGATTTGCTCATCGTGAAATGTATTTGGCCTACTTTCACTGTGGCCCAAGAAACGGCTGTGCTACTGCGGTTAACTGGCAGATGTGCATGAGAAACCATGAAGCAAAAGCTACTCCTTTTTTATAATTGTGAAGAAAATGTTTCCTTCAATTAACTTGAAAGCTGGCCTTTGGATATGGGCTACTTCTTAGCAGTTGAGTATGATGTCATTGGGTTAAGGTGCTTGTGTTATCTAGGTTTATTGTGCTTTAAGATCAGGGAGGCGGTGTGCTAATTGGGAATTAAGTAGCTTCAGCTGTGGGGAAGTGCAGAGCCAAAGTAACAGAAAGTTCTAACTTCAAAACCTTCTACAGGTAATTGGTTCTGGGGAGTCACCCTACTTACTATCCTTTTTACGATAAAGCTAAGCTTACTCCTGATCTGTTTTTATTACGTCGTCTCTCTCTCTAATAGGCTATAACTGGTAATGTCAATGCCCTGCACTTTGTATAGGGTTGGGAGAAATTAGCATTGTTATTTTATTTGGGTTTATAATTTCTAACCACTTTGTGAATTTGATTTTCTAACGGTAGTTTTTATGTTGGGTCCCATTTTGTGCTGCTATCTTTAGTTTTGCTATTTATCTCGTTTAAAAATATTATTTATTATTTAGTAGGTGTCGCTCTACTTGGTACTAAATCCAGTTCCTAACTTGCTTGCTCACTTGCTACTAAATAAGTTTGCGACCCTGAGACTCGGGCTGCAGAAAGCCTTATTTTTGGCTCTTGTTTCTCTGGAATCCTACTGGTGTCTAGTAATGTCTGAGAGCCTCCTGACACAGGCTGGACAGAAGGAGTGGTAGCAGTGTAAGTTGCAGGGTTGATGTTGCAGGACCAAGTGGCTGAATCACCAAGATCTGAATTCTGGGTTTGGGGAACTGGACTTGACTGTAATCAGTTGCGTAACTTGAGAAGAGTATTTCTTAATAAAAGGAAAGTATATGGGGTTTTCTTTTGGTGAGGGGGAGGTGATTTGAAATTAATGATCCACAAGATTTTGGGGTGGGTTTTTTATTTAAAAAATAACTGTTTATGGTGCTGAATGGGGACCACTTGAAAGGGCCACAGTGAATTCAAAGCTGCTTGTGCAGAACAGTATCAAGAAGGTCTAACTGCATTGGTGGTTGAACATAGAACAGCTACATGAGAAATACAGGTAAACTGCGGCTTAAAAGAGGTACTAGGGGCTCTTGTGCAGCTCAGTGTTATCTCTTGAACAAGTTAAGAAAGCGAATAGAATGAAGCACACATGTGAAAATGGTGAACTTTTAGGTAACAATCTGCTTCCTCACAGTCACATCAAAGGTGTAAAGAGCCTTGGAGAACTCTTGTCAAAGGTGGTAAGGAAAGCTCACCATGCAGGAAGGTGAAGTGGCTGGAAGGACTAAAATGGTTAAGTTAGGCTATCTGTAGAATCTGCCACAAGAGGGTGTTACAGTGCTTATTTCCTAAAGGTACCAGTTGCTTCAAGCATAGTTGCAGTGTGTAAAACCTATGATTTATACTAATCCTTTTGAGGAAACTTTAAATCGGTTCCAACTACCAAAATCATGCGCCATCCATTAGCTGATTTCTGTGTTTATAGAATTTTAACACTTACTACTACTAACTTGAGAGTTCAGCAACATTCGCCAAAAGTGGTATTCAGGTACTAGTCAGAACTTCATATGTTAATATACTTAATACAAATAATACATCAAAGCTGTTAGAAATGAAACAATTGGAACAAACATAATAAGATTAAGTGTATAAGATCAATAGAAAGTTTCTGAACATTTTTCAAAAATAGAAAGGATATAGGAACTGCTTAAAGACCAGAAGAGGCAATGGGGCCTGGCAGAGTTGTCACAAGGGAATTCAAGTATGAGACACCACTGAAAAGACTATCTTTGGTACCTGTCAATGGACTAGACATTTACAGTAGGGACTGTAGATAGTGATCTGTCCGGGACAGTGGAGTCATAAAGCCCTCAAACCCTATTTACAAGTACCGGTACCTTCTCGTCCCCTCTCCTCCCCTTGGCCCTCCTGATCAGAACAGAAAACCCAAGTCCATTGCATGTCTTGCCACATGTTTTGTACAGTGGTACCTCAGGATGCGAACGGGATCCGTTCCCAAGCCCCGTTCGCATCCTGAACATAACGTAAGACGTGACCGTGCGCGGGCCGCGTTTTGCCACTTCCGTGCATGCGCTTGATGTCATTTTGACTGCGCATGCGCAAGTGGCGAAACCTGGAAGTAACGTGCTCCGTTACTTCCGGGTCTCTGCGGAGCGCAACCCGAACGCGCTCAACCTGAAGCGTATTTATCCCAAGGTATGACTGTACTAGACATCAGTGGCAACAGGTCCATGGTTGCCATAGAGGCCATGAATTCCTGAGCAGCCCCAGGCAGAAAGGCTTCAGTATGGAAGTATTTGAAGATGATTAACTTTGAAGATCTCAGGTCCACTCTAAGACCATCTCAGCCTGATCAAGCAGAGAGACTGTTAGGCAGTGGTGTGAATGGTGCATTAACAGAATCCCAATTAGGTCTCGAGAGCCCAGTACCAGATACAGTTTTGAAACAGAGAGACTTCTGTGTGTTTTTTAAAAAAATAATCTTGATTGAACATACAACACAAACTTATACAACAATACACCATATTAAAAATTGTACAAACTACATAGACATACTTTACAAAGAAAGAAAAGGAAAAGGGAGAAGATAAAAGTTAAAAGATAAAGGATGAAAACAAAATAATTGTTCTCATTGTACTATATCTCATTTTGTTATTTTATGCACAGCATCTTATTATTATTATTTATTTTCCCGGTTCTTTTCCAAAAATTCTATTATTTGTGACCTAAATGTTACAAGAGTCAATCAAGGTCTGCCAGGAGGTTTTTGCTATCACAATAATTTTTCAAACACTCTTTAAATACAATTCATTCTTTATTCACCTGTGAAACTGAGAGACTTCTGAGTGGGATATTTGGACAGAAGAAATGTATCCTTGTGGACAACAATAGCCACTCCTCACTCATAGATCACCCAGTTGATTTAAGAATTACTCTGTTTTTAAGCGTATTTAACTGAGAGGGGATTTTGTGCCTTGGAGGCACCCAGCCAAATGAGGGAAATGAAAATATTCTGTTGCTGACTTGGATACCAAGAAAGAGGAGAGGTACCTCCTTTTTCTCCAGGTAAGTATGTAAGAGTTGGTAATGTAACTCTTCAGCCCAAACAGAAGTGGGGAAATGAGGCAATAATATGACAGTAATGCTAGAATTGGGACATGGGAGGAAAAGAAGTGGGTGGGAGGTTGCCATGGTAAGGAGAGAAAATGCACGCTAGGAAGAAGCTCTTCACTGGCTAAACTGGGTGCATAGAGTTTCTGGACATAGTTGTTTACATTGCTCATTAGCAGTCCTTAAAATCTTGCTGTCTTTTTCTCTTGCAGAGTATTATAATTGAAGGAGCATCTGTTACACTTGTGGGAAAACATACTTCATATTTGGATTATTATAGTTACTGTTTCAAGACGGAGGAGGACTTCACACCACCACCCAGAACTGGATTTTCACCCTAGTTCAGCAGCTTTGCTGCTCACTTAAATACAGATGAATGAAGACCCCATTTGGAAAGGCACCAGGTCAGCGGTCCAGAGCTGATCCAGGTAAGTAATGTCTCTACACATCCCACAGGTGGATAAGAAATCTTGGTGACTGCAGATCCCTTTTTTTAAAAAATCCCACTCCTTTGGCATATCAGGCACACCTCTTCTGGAAGTCCATGTGCATAGAAGCCAACCTGCACAGGATTGGCACATTCACATATTTGGTCTACAGACACCAGGCCATTATGTGCTTGTGCCATCCAGCTTGTGGATGTTGGGCATTCTGATTGGGATGGGGGTCAGTTGATTGAATTGCAATTGCAAGTCCACTTATCACCAGGCATAGGTAATAATATTTCTGCAATACTAGCATACACCTGTTTTCAATGTGTCTGCCGCTCTCCAAACTGAACTACTCTGCCATGGCAAGTCTGATATTTATTATACAGTGCCTCAAATGTGCTTTTCATAGATGAGAGCACGACGGGGCTTGCCCACAGTGGTTTAGGTAAAAATATATATAAATATACTTGGTTGTATGCAGTGCTGCCTGTGCATGAGCAAAGTGGACTTTGCTCATGCAACAGGACTCCACTTTCCTCTTCTCCCCTCTGTGTGCCCTCAGAATTTCTCTAGAAGGTTGAAGGAGCCTCTGGAGCAGGTTTTTGGGACATGGGCGGAAGATGAGGAAAGAAAGTCTGTTACTGCTTTCACAACATTAGATTATGCCCAGTATTCTAAACTCTGTAAAAGCTGCATATTTGCATTAGTAGTGGACAAGGTGTATAAAAATCAATGATTTAAAAAAAGATATTTAAAAAATCTGATTTTTTAAATTTAAATTGGATTTTTAAAATAAAATGTTCTTGGAGGAAAAATCTTACTAGTAAGATTTTGTATTTAAGTTACACTATTGTCCAAAGGCTATTCATCAGGGAATAAGGATTTGTTTTAAGTTTTTCACGTGTGCTAAAACTCACTCTGGTGTTTTGTTTTTTTAAAAAAATGTTTAACCACATCAGTTAACAAACATATGCTATAATGTTATTGTTTTAGTTAAATAAATTGTTTAAATTGTTATTAAGGAAATGATTATTTTTCTCCTTCCAATAAAGTACAGCAGAAAAGTTGTCCAACTATAAACGGTTAACTTACTAAACCTCACCATAATTTCATAATTATCTGTCTATGTATTTCTAATAGTATAACCAAATCAGTAATTTTTTATATAACTGTAAAAACTACTCTGAAAATTTATTATTCCAAAAATGAAACCTTCCTCTGGTTGTCAATATTAAGATGATACCAGCAAGAATGAGTCTTTCTGTAAAAAAATGATTTAAATCAAGTCTTACTGACTAGTGATATAAATCGTGATTTAAATCAATTTGATTTAAATTAAATCCACTCTGGTGGTGGAACTTACCAGACGAGCTACTTCATCTATAAAAAAAAAAAACTGGTCCAGCATTAATTTAGGCTAACTAGAGTGCTTTGGCAGTTCATCTGCTGTTTTGGTTGTAGCTGACATAAAACATTCCTAATAACTGAATCAGAGTACTGCTTTATGCAGAATTAAAGTAGTAATTCTAAAATTTACTATATTTGTTAAGTTAAGGCAAATATACAGTATTGCTTCGCCTTTACATACCAAATTTAAATTGGGGAAGTTGCACACATGGTAAGCATATATACCAAAGGAGTTTTTAGTGATGTGCTGGCATTTAAAGTGGGTGCTTTGGGGTGGGTGGGTTGTGAACTGGGAGGAGTGAATGTATGCTTGCATATTCTAATTTTCCAGAAAATACCGTATTTTTCGCTCTATAAGACGCACCCAACCATAAGGCGCACCTAGCTTTTAGAGGAGGAAAACAAGAAAAAAAATCTATCCATCTCTGCGCAGCACCTCTCCAGCAAAGTGGGAGGAGGAACGGAGCCCCTTTCATTTCTCCTCCTGCTTCACTGAAGGGGCGCTACGCAGCTCTCCCTCTCTGCGCAGCGGCATTCACTCCATAAGATGCACACACATTTCCCCTTAATTTTTAGGAGGAAAAAAGTGTGTCTTATGGAGCGAAAAATATGGTACTTAATATGAAAATGCTTCTGCTAAAGCTTCTATCAAAGTAGAACTGAAATAGGCCTAGGTATATGTGAGGACGAACGTTGCATTAACTTGGTTCCCTCGGTTTATATTGGGGTATGTCCCAATTATTTGGACCCTTTCAAAACATAGTGAAGAGAAGCCCCTGTGTGCACCATGTGTTGCCAAACAAATTTAATTGCAACAGTGGAAATTCCTCCTACATGAATAAGATTTCCTCATCTGTATGTAATTTAACATCTTGCTATCTTGTGCATTAATTCAGCTGCTAGTCTTCAGTTCTAATAAGTCAACAGGAAAAACAGCTTGCTGATTCTCAAGGTTGGAAATCTGAGTTGATATCCACTCCTACTCCACAACCTAGGGTGAGCGCTGTAGTCTGAAACTTTGCCATCCGTAAAGCATAGATAAGTGTCTTGTGTTGAAAAGAATACTGTGAGAATTTAATGTCAAGGCATCTGTTTGCACAGATCATGAGCGTCATCAGCACTTTTCTAGAAGTTCTGGGTCCTTCACAACACTAGCCTCGATGCTGTTGCATGCTTCGTTAATACTGAAAAACTATTACAAGTCAGAGATATACCTAAGATTTCTACTCCATCTGGAGCACTGAACTAATTAACTTGTTCAGATGAAGATTTGTGATCACCCTCTTTGTAATAGGATCTTCAGTTTTTAACTAAAATAATCTTCCTCTGGGTTTTATCACAAATATGTTTTGATGCCGCTATATCCCTGCAGGGTATTATTTCTACTCTCAAGTAAGAATAACTTTTGGGTAAAGGTCTTAACACAGTTTACCCAGAGTGCAGGTCTGTTACCCTCCCACTCTCACAAAGTCTTCAAGTTTATTTTCTGGGTTCATCTTAATATTATCATTCATCATTTATTTATTAATGCCTTCAGGTGCCCATGATTGGCTTTATCTGCAGTTTTTAGTTTATTGAAGATTAGAGAATGACTTTTTTTTCAAAAATAAATAAATATTCTTACTATCTTTGGGAGCTGTGTGCAGAAAGTTGGGAAGTTGATATAATAAATAATAAAGACTACTTGCATATCAAAACATATGCATATAATCTCTCAGAACTGCAGTAGTTCAGCGTATGAGGATTTCCCTTGCTCAAAAAAACAAAACAAGCAAGGATCAACAAGTGTAGCAGTTACAGTCATACCTCATGTTACGTCCGCTTCAGGTGGCGTGCTTTCGTCTTGTATCCCGCGGCAACCCGGAAGTACTGGAATGGGTTTCACCGCTCACGCATGCGCAGACGCGCTATAACACACATTGCGCTGCGCGCCTGTGCAGACGCAGCGCTTCGAATTGTGGGCTATTCATGTTGCGGACGGGCCTCTGGAACGGATCCCATTCGTAACACGAGGTGCCACTGTATAGAAAAGAAGCCAAAATTAGAAAATTTTACACTGACAGGCTGTGTGCCAGTCCCCCCCCAAAAAACCCTAAGGTACTAGGCAGAAAGTCAGTATTCCCTTACTGATTTTACACTGTTGACCTCAGGGCAGGTGTGGGTCCAGCCAATGAAAAAGTTTTAATTTTGAAGTTGCCTCTTTGAGGGTGCTAATTTTTAATGCAAATAGAGAGTATGTAGCTATTTGGTTGCAGATATTTCTATTTAGACAGGCACTTATCACAATGCTACACATTGGATAGATGGAAAGTGTACTGGTCTCGAGAGATGATGGGTGTAATCTATCTCTCTAGGGCACATAAATGGTTTCCTTGAATATGCACATATGTCTGCCTTGAAGCTAATTTTTATAGCTAATCGGCCTGATCTTACAAAGATCAGGGGCTTTTCCTGTGTCTATGATACAAGTTGTGCCTCATCTCCGGACATCTGTGTGTGGGTAGCCTTTGATAGCCAGGCTTTGGGCAATATGCTTACCAAAAGTGGGAAATGGTGGAAAAGCTACTGTACAAGAAAGGCGCCTTGTCAAGAGTCTCCTCGTGTACTAGTTCTGAGTATGCTTGAAATTCCAAAGCATATTGATGGGTATCAGCAAGGCCTGATACACACTTTCTGTGCACGCTAATAATTGGGTGACACATGATCTATATCTGGGGGTTTTCAGTTCTTATCTCGGTGGCCAGATGAAACTGTGATAAACAAGGTTTGGCATTTTTCTCGGTATCGTGCAATGTATGAAAGACATGGTGCATTCTAACTGTTTTTAATTTTGATTTTTATGTTGTTGTAACCTGCCCTGGGACCTGCTGATGAAGGATGAGTAATAAATCGGATAAGAATGGTCTGTACCACATTCAGCATCTCTCTTCTGCTTCTGTACCCCAGGCCAGCCTAACTCAGTAATTGAACACCTAAGGCAGGGCTTGTCAAATTGTCCCTACCACCCACTAATGGGTGTTTCAGGATTCTAGGTGGGCAGTAGGGGGTTCTATGGCACAAGCTGAATCCTTCGAGCACTGGTGGGCAGTAAGGAAATTTGACCATCAAGGAAGATGCATTAGTGGGTGGTAGGTATAAAAAAGTTGACTACTCCTGACCTAAGGTGACTGAGCTTGGTTTTGGTGTCATTAAGCACTTACCTACGATGACATAAAGTGGGCAGAGAAGCAGTTTTGGCTGGAGGGCCATCAGCTGTCTTCCCATGGTGTCACGTGAATCCAATCCTAGCTGAAGCACTGCTGCTTAAATTTGGTACCAAATGCAAACTGCACTTGGATCTACTCAGCAAGTCTCAAGTTGATAAAAAGCCCTGGCAGAAAAGCAGCACAGCTTGCATTTGATGCCAAATATAAGTAGTGCTTGCAAAGGATGCGTTGTGGTTTGCAAGCACAGTGTGCACTCAGGGCTATTTAAATTTGGCACCAAATGCTAATCGCACTGCTTTCTGCCAGGGTCATATCCAATCAGGAGCTTTTGAGTGGATACAAGTGCAGCTTGCTTGCCTTTAATGCCAGATTTGCACAGCACTGAATGCGAGCGGTGCTGGCAAAGTAACCATTCAGTAGCATACAATAAGGCTCCTGATTCTTCCTTTGCAGCTGTGGCTTTACCTGTCCCATACCTGATGTCACCACAACAGATGAGCAACAGGTTGTTGTCATTAGTTATTGGACTTGTTTATTGACAAACCCCACCCCTCTTCATCCTAAGGTCCCAGATTGGGATGCAAAATCAAAATACAGCGTTAAAAATAGTTTAGAACAATTTGCAATCCTAAAAATAAGGTGGGCATTATCAGGGGGAAGTGGGCTTCTGGACCAGATTTAAGAGGCGTGGCAGGTCTGATTTGCCCTGGAGGCTTCCCATCTGTGTCATGAACAGGGTGGGTGCAATTCATTTCTGTTAGCGTTTTTAATAGATTTGGTCCATGTGCTGTGTTAAAGTGAATGTCAATACAGTAAACAAATGCTGCATGAAATAACAATTAAGCCTGTGAGGTTAAAACCTGTTCCTGGTGACTTAGTGACTGTTGACATCTTCCTTGTAGGGCATGCAGGTGTGTCTGCCAGCGTGATGAAGAAGAGAGCTTCCCACAAGTAAGTGGCTTGGTAATTCTTCAAATCCCACGCCTGGCAGCTTTCTGTGAGGACTGTGTTTTTGTGTCCACTTTACAAAGGCATTTTGTTACATCAGCTGTGTGGATTTTCTGTTCAAGAAGTTCTAGTGGAGGTCAGTGGGGTTGCAGCACTCAGTAACCATTTCTGTACAAAGTCAGAGGTCTTGAAAATAACAAATGGAATTTCAGAAACCAAGGACACCTGTAGAACTTTCCTTGGGCTCCAGAACAAAAAAATTATCTGATACCAACTGATAACAGTGCATCGGCTTGAGCTTGCAGAGTCCTCACTCAAATGAAATGTTGCCATTCAAATCTAGACTCTGTAAACTGCAGTTTGTTTCACTTGTGAAAATACACACCAGTGAGAGCGGGTGGTCCTGGACCAGATCCAGGTGCTGCTGGAGGAAACCCGTTTTCTATATCCATTTCAGTCTGGGTTTTGGCCCAGAAACTGCTTTGGTCACCCTGCATGATGAGTTCTGTCGAGACAGAGACAGAGGGCCCTGTTAATTCTAATTTACAGCTTCTGTTGTCTATGCTCTGGTAACCTGTAGGTTAGTTTACTGCAAAGTATTATACGTGGGGCTGTCTCTGACGATGGTTCGGAAACCTCAGTTGGTGCAGAATTTGTCAATCGGGATGCTTACCAGGGCAAGACAGTTTAAGCCAGTGGTTCTCAACCTTGGGTCCCCAGATGGGTCCCTAGCTCACAGGACCAGTGGTCAGGGATGATGGGAGTTGTAGGCCAAAACATCTGGGGACCCAAGGTTGAGAAAGGCTGGTTTAAGCGTATAACACCAATCCTGACCCAAATGCACTGGTTGCAGATTAGTTTTTGGGCCCAGTTCAAAGTGCTAGTTTTGACCTCTAAAGTCGTAAGCGGCTCAGGACCGCAGTACTTCAAGGGCCACCTCTCCTCATATGGACTGACATGGACCCTGCAATCATTAGCTGAGGTCCTTCTTCATGTGCCCTTCCACGAGAGATATGCTGGGTAGCAACATGATGACGGGCCTTCCGTGGCTCCCCGTTTGTGTAATGCTTTCCACTGGTAGTTTCACCTGATGCCTTCAATGCAGATCTTTAGGCGCCAGGTGAAAAATGTTACTCTTCTCCATAGCCGTTTAAACCGGGGTTGGTGGTGGTACTGTTTTTGTTTGTTACTATGTTAATGTATTTTTGTGTTTTCGTATTGTAAACTTCCCTGTGATCCTTGAATGAAGGGCGGCGTGGAAATTAAATAAATAAAAAGTTAGTCCACGTTTGAAATATAATATAAAATCCCGTGAAGTGCAGTAGAAATATTTTGGAATTTAGTAGAACTAAAAGGAAGCAGCATGATTGAAAATTTCCATACTCCCGTATGGAACTTGGCCTTAGGACTTGTCTGATTAGTTAGGGCTTCGTCGGTTATCAAGCATTTCACGATAAAACTTGCCTTTAGTAGCTCTTTATCTGTTTCTCCGTGGCTTGGATCTCAAGTCCCATATGCTCGTAGAAAGGGCCTCCATTCAGGCACACTAGGGTGGCCAATTCCTTCAAAACCCCTGGCTGCTGCCACAATCATAACGGCTGCTCCAGATGGTTCCCCAGCGTAAGGAAGAAATCTTTTGGGAGATGCTGCCAAAACTGGGGAGGGAGAAGCTCACTTGCATGAGGCAAAGCAGCTCCATGCCACCTTAGGTCACACCAGCTTTGTCACCAGGTGGGTAAAAGGAAGGGTTATGCTACAGCAAAGCTTTCCAAACTTTTCATGTTGGTGACACACTCTTTAGACATGGATCATTTCACAACACAGCAGTTCAGTTTTACTAGCAAACCGGAGGTTAAGTTAACCTCTTTCTAGCCCTGGGAGGAGCGCAGGGAGCATTCACTCGACACACCTACACACTGCAGCCAACACACTAATGTGTCGCGACACACAATTTGGAAAGATCTGTGCTACAACCTTTGGGATAGCGAAGAGTACAGATTCTACTAGAAAGAGAATACTTTCTCACATAACTTAGTAGCAGTTTAAGACTACCAGTACAAAATTAAACATTTTCATAAACTACAAAACAGCAAATCAAAGTAAAAAAAACCTTTCTGGAAGGTTTCAGAGACTATACAGACAGATATGTACAAATTCATTAATTGGTAAGGCCTACAATAAAGTTTTGAGCATTTGCAGCTACGTAGGCACTGGTGAGCAAAAAACACAATATGAAAATGAGTGCATGTTAAGAAATAAGCTGCCATATATGTGTTTGACTTAGACTACTTTTCAGGCAAAATACGTCTCCAAAGTGATTTATAAACTATATATCAGCATGTACATATCAAACTATATTATTAGAGCCATTTAAAGCACTTAAACATAAATTTCCTTCAAAACATTTATCGAAAGCTAACATAAACAATGTAGTAGTCAGCAAAATGCTAACGGTTACAGTTCCAGTTCTACAATCCAGGTCACAGTTAACTTCTACAGGTCTCAGTGAAAAGATGGGTCTTAAAAGTATTGAGGAGTGGCAATCAAATTCCACATTTGTGGCGCCATTGCCTTGGTTTCTTTGGCTAAACTATAGCTCTTAGTTAGAACGGAAGTATTCATGGACTGCTCCCAGATCCGCTGTTGCTGCTGTGGGTTCTGGACCAGTTCTGGAAATACGAAACATGGCTGTATCTGGAAACATCAGGTAGGAGAGGGGGCAGCAATACCATTCACTTAGGATGCCACAATTCTGAAGGGGAGGTCAAGCATGCCTGGGCACGTCCTGAAAATAAGCTTGCATATGGCTTGGTTAAAATCTACTCTTATTTTGAAGTTCTTCATTCTATAAACTAATGTGTTAACAGTTATGTTTGTGTATCTAAACACAGAAAGCATCGAAACAACGTGGGACCAAGCAAACCAATGTCGCAACCTAGAAGAAATATTGTAGGCTGCAGAATACAGCATGGATGGAAAGAAGGGAGTGGGCCCGTGACACAATGGAAAGGCACTGTCCTAGACCAGGTTCCTGTAAATCCCTCCCTCTACCTTATCAAATATGATGGATTTGATTGTGTCTATGGACTAGAACTGCACAAAGACGAAAGGGTTTCAGCACTCGAAGTGCTTCCAGATAGAGTTGGTAAGTGTCTCGATGGAGCTGAATTTGTGTGTGTCATTTAAGTCCCATATACCCCAACTTTCATTCCAATACAAAAGCTCAAGGTAGCTCACAATGAATTTAAAATTAATCAATTTAAAAAATATTTTAAAACCCCAAAAGAACCCTAGAGAACAGCATTACATCAGCAGATTAAAGCCAATACAAGCTACAACCTAAAAGGAAGGTTTTGGCTAATATCCAGAAGATGGTTAGAAGTGATGTGCTCTTTTTTCCCCTTCACCACCAGTAATGGCTATTTCTGTCTAATGATCTCAGTTAATATTTATTCAACCATTTAAAATAATGAGTACTGGGACCAGGATCCAGTGTGGTGGTGTGGTTAGAGATAGGACCTGGGGAACCAGGGTTAAAATCCCCACTTGGCCATGAAGCTCACTGGGTGACCTTGGGCCAGTCACGACCTCGCAGCCTAACCTACCTTGCAAATAAATAAAATCCAGTGAGCCACTGTCTGTGCTCCCTAGGGCTTATGCATGCATTTTCCATTTTAATAAAATACCATGTTGTCACATTTCTAACATTTGCCTCTCTTAGTTGGCAGTAAGTATCTTAGAACTAGGACAAGGGTATCCATGTTTCCCATAATGTTAAAAATTCAGTAAAGGGACTTTGCCCACTCTCTCGTTATCGTTATCTCTTAAAAACAACAACGGAGATCGTTAGGACACCTTAAAGATTATCAATTTTATTATGACTAGAGACCACTTCATAAAAAGCATGGAAAACAGGCTTATTCCGTGCATGGTGCCTGAGTTTACTTTGGTGTGTCTAATTAGAATTTAGCTTCCAAAGGATAATGGCTGAAATAGGGGGACATATGGATGCCATGGTTAGAAATTGTTCAGTATGTAGTCATGGATAGAAAAAAAACCCCTATACCTCAGTGTGGATTAAACCAGAAGAATGATGTAGCTTTGAATTCTGGGCAATACCTTTAGTCTTGCATTAGGCACACTATTTTCCTGGCCTCCTTTAAGATGTAGTAGCCATGCTTCTACCAGAACGTTAATCAGATATTGGTGTTTCTCTTCCAGCTTCATCTCGAATCAGTGATGCCCACCTGGCAGACACGATGATTGGCAAAGCAGTGGAGCATATGTTTGAAACCGAAGATGGTTCAAAAGATGAGTGGAGGGGAATGGTCTTGGCTCGGGCACCAATAATGAACACATGGTTTTATATTACCTATGAGAAGGATCCTGTCTTGTACATGTACCAGCTCTTAGATGACTATAAAGAAGGTGATCTCCGTATTATGCCTGATTCCAGTAAGTTGGCCAGTATTTTATCCTCTATGTAAAGAAAGAGAACACGTTTAAAATGTCTGACATTGAGCACTGAGAGTTTGTAGAAGAATTGGAGCACTGTTTAGCACTTGTTGTTTGAAGTGAGACAAACCAAGAAAAAACTTCAGCTACAGTGAAGTTTGCAGTGAGATAAACTATGAGCCGTGGTTTGGCTTTAACACTAAACCAAGCCGTGGCTTAGCCCCAAGTAGCATAGCAGCAGGATTGGTGGAAGAATGCTGCAGCTGGGATCATCCGTTGTAGAACATGAAGGTTTGCACCAAGTCATGGTTTGGCTTGGGGAGACATGAGAATCTGGTCACTCACCTGTCATGATTTCTTCTACAAATCATGGTTCAGGATTTGATCGTGAGCTGTTGGGTTTGACCCTCAATTCTATGGAGCCACTGACATATACAGTATGTCTGAAGTGGTATTCTGCAGGCTTCAGAGGAGTATTTTGTGGTGCCTAATTTGTCCAACTTGGAAGAGGTGATGGAAAAGCCACCCTTCCCTCTTCTCGCTTTTGAAGGGTTATTTATAAAGCGACCTCCTTTGTTGTGGAGCATAAGGCCAAAAGAAGTACTATTTGAGGTAATTTGAGGTTTGGAGGAGAGCCCAGAAATGCTAGGCTTACCATACTAACTTTTTCCCTTAATTGACTATTTGGAGTCTAGGAAGATAAGATTCTGAGGGAGTCACTCTAACTGATACCGTAATGCTTGACAGCACCAACTACAACGTTTTTAAAAAAATACTTTGTGGTTTCTGATACTTGGAACATTTTGTAGAGCGAATATAAATGAACAGGCAAAGAAACTTCAGCATGGCTTTCACATTCCAACTTTTAATTCAGGTTGAATGTACAGCTTAACTACTCAGCTGAACAGGTTGATATGTTGTCAAATCAGCAGTATAGCCAACAGCTGATAAACCTCCAGGAATTAGGTTATGCAACAATCATTCTGTCTGTCCTTACCATAATCTGTATTTAAGATGGTTACTGTGAAATGGAGACAAATTGGATAAGAGGAATATCATATATGTATATCCAGTTGTTTATTTTCCCTGGGCTAGAAGACAAAACCATTGTGATCAGAAATACATTGCCATGAACATTTAATTGCTGAAGCACTTAGTAAACTATTACTCGTTGAGCTGACTGTTCTATAAAATCCTGCTGCATTTTAACTCAAACGTTGCGTTCACAGATGATTCACCTCCAGCAGAACGGGAGCCTGGCGAAGTTGTGGACAGCCTAGTGGGGAAACAAGTGGAATATGCCAAAGAAGATGGCTCAAAAAGGACTGGCATGGTCATTCATCAGGTGGAAGCCAAACCCTCGGTCTATTTCATCAAGTTTGACGATGATTTCCATATTTATGTCTATGATTTGGTGAAGACATCTTAGACACCACCATGCAAACTTTTGCCAAACTTGTGGAACTTCAATGTAAAATTTGTAGACACAAAGACTTAAGTGCTTTCTAGTTTATTTGAAAGCTTAAATGTCCCTGCGAGCCCACAATCTCTGCCAGGAAAACTATTCCATTGTGAACTATACAAATAGACTTTTATGTGAACATGACACATTTTGTGTAAGGGAACTCCCTTTCTTGGAGGAAGTCTTCTGGTGGGTATGTGGATGAAGTTAGAGAAAAACGGCAGCTGCAAATTCAAGCTGTGTAAAGTGGATCTAGCAACATAATCATTAATCTGATTTCCCCACCCCCCCCCCCATATATAACTTTCCCTCACCGTCTCACAAAACTGTTCAACTGCCACATGCAAGTCTAGCTTGATATTATTACTTTCATGTATGTATTACGTTTTCTTGTCTGGCAGTCCTTGTTTTCACAGGGTTTGGGCAAAGATGACTACAATATGTTTAAAGCAGTGTTAAGGAGTGCCTAACCCAATTTAACATCGGTGTACTGTGTTCAGGTTAACCGTTGAGCTACTATCACATGAGAATTTTGTACATTTTAGTTGCAGGAAAATAGAACGTGGCATACATGTAATGCAGCTGAATGCAGAGTAAGAGCCCATATTTGCAACTGTAGGACCTGGTCAAAACATTCAAAGCAAGGATGCCTTCAGTTCTCAATGTCGTAGGGGGTTTTTTTTGGTTAACTTTTAGCAGAATCCAGGCGCTTGGTGCCCTAGCAGTCTAGAACTCCATGTTAATGTTAAATACTCCGCAGCAACTACTGGGTGTCTCAGTTTCAAAACTAGCAACCTAGATTCTTGTGTGTGGACTTAAATCTGTTACGTGTAAAGACAAACCTCACAAGAGAAGAGTCCTCGTACATTAAAGGCTTGTGTTGCAGAGAAGGAGAATCATTTGTTGCCTTCTACTTTGATCTGCTGCATTCCTTCTCATTTTACTGTCTTTTGTTCAAGAAGGCACCTACCTTCCCCACCCCTCACCCCTCTTTCTGGCCTTTCTTCTTGGGGTTTACCCAGACAAGACATTATACAAACTCAAACCTGTTGTCGCCTTTTGTGCTGTACGTTGTATTTTGCTTGAAGTATGCTGTTTTAACGTGAACTTCGTTAAAAGGACACTGGGGTTCTGCATGCTAGTGGGGTACTGCCTGACAAAAGCTGGGCGGTCTCCATGGTCCAGTCATCTGCAGCAGATTGTGGATGTAAATAAGCAGCCCACAGCCACAAAATTTGCTTCTTCTTCTCCTCTCTCTCTCTCCCCCCCTCCCCATTCTTTCTTTTTTTCTTTATTTAATTTGTAAGGTAGTAGATTGGTGTGGCAGCTTTTTAAAGTAATCAGTGGAAAAATATCAAACAGCAGCAAAGCTGAAGCAGGGCATTGCAGTCTGCACATGTAAATGAGAAGCAAGCACCATTGTTTATATATAGCTAGAAGGTAAAAAACAAAAAACGAGTGTTGCTGATCAGCCTTCTGAGGTCCAAATTACCTCTGGTGTGGGTATACATATTAAACTCCATGTGGTTTAAACTTCCTTTTTTTAATTTTGCCTGATTTCATATTGTAGCCTTAAGGCTTGTGCCTCATTAATGCTCTTTAATGGTAATAAATACCGTATAAATACAGTATCTTAAACTTTTCCTGTCCCATCGCTGCTGTTGCATTGTGTACAGTATTTCATCATGGGCAACCCCAAGGCAGGCTGTAGTCTTTTCCATGAAGAGCTTCTCAAATGCAGTCCTTAAGCCCTAAGTACCTGAGTCATAAATGTTCCTGTGTTCTTGAACCAAGTGAGCAGATTTGCAACCCAGTGGTTTTTGTTTTGTTTTGTTTCCTCCTTCATTCTGCAGATCTGTATGTTTTCTATTGACTCTTTAGAGTCCTGCATGTAAATCTCAAAAGCTGAGCCTGGCTCCATGAGCCCAAGTTGATATTTGTGGCACAAGAATGAGTGAGTGTATTGAACCACACACAAGATGCACGAAACATAGTACTTTGAATTGCGGGCTACGTTAACGGTGAATCCAAGGTGTGCCTCCAGGATTGCTGAGGATTAAGTAGACCGAAAATGTTGCATTCAAAGAGCTTCCAATTGGAGGTTTTCTGCAATACACCACATTCTGCCAGTTGAGAGTGATCTATATTCTGTGTAAATTTTATGGTTTTTAAAGTGTCCACCTTGTCTGCTTTTTTGATAGCTTAAACCACCTCTTTTTTTTTTTTTTTTTTTTTTGAGGCTTGAGACTTGATTCTACTCCCTGCCAATCTGCTTTGGGCTTTGTTTTAGGCTCACGTTTCAGATCTGCATGCAGTGCTTGTTACCCTGGTAACTAAATGTTGGTTCCTTTTCTTAGGGGTTCAACATGATTTTCCGAGTTATCACGGGGCTTGTGGTGGCACAAGCTATGGATCTGTGTATAAAAAGTTACTGGCCTTTCTCTCCATTTACCTGCTGTAGTATTGTATATTGTGTGTTTCGCGTGATGTCAGGCTGCCCTGTACAATTTTAAAAAGACAAAACTTAAAAATGCAGACCATCCCTTTTTTGCATGCTTAGAAGGTAGAATGTTCAATGTAACAAACTTAAAAGTTGCATGTTTAAAAAAAATGTTTAGGTTTTTAGTTTCGGGGTTTTTTTTTAATTTTGTGTTCTTTGTGAATTTGCTTATTGTGCTGTTTTTAATGGTGGTTAGTAGGATAAATGCACTGGTGAGGCAAACATAGTGCCAACAGGAGGTAACTTTCCAGTTGTATGTGTCATGCAGCGTTTGAAGGGACCATGTACTTTGCTCAAAATGAAATAAAAAACCAGTAAAATTCAACAGTATGCTTTTTTGTGCCAAATCCTAAATTAAGTTGAAGTAGAATAATATTACGACACTCCCCTCCCCAAACAATGATGGAAAAAGCCTTTTTTTTCACTGAATAAATTGCTTAGCCTTCTTAAATTGGTACATTTGAAAAATGAAGGCTTCTCCAGAGATACATTAATTGCAACCATTTCAGAGAACCCAAAAAAAGAGAAAAGCTTCGATGATTTGTGGTTCCTTGGAAATGCTGTGCTTTTTTGTATTTTACATCATTAGTGCAATTTGGATGGTTCTTGGTATGTGTATAGTTCAAAGGTCTTCGTGTTCACATTTTAAAATTAGGTAAATGACTTCATCTCTAGAGCTTGGTTTCATTTTTTTATTTTTTAACAATGTAGACAGTTCCCTGTTCTCTGCATTTAGAAGTATAAACACTTTAAATCTGTTACTTAATTCTGTAAGTAATTTTTATAATTATGATGTAACTCTATCCTTAAAACATTTAAAATAAACCCTTTATGTGCAACTTACGACTGTAAATCTTGTTCTCATAAGGCAAATGTAGTGATGTGCTTAAAACTGAATAGGATTTTTTTCCATTTTTATAATTAAAATTATTTTAACAATGAGCATTTATGCTGATATATACTTGCCTAAGCAGCTGTGCTTATTGGGCAATACTTTTGGCCAAGAATTGTAACTTTAAAATCATCCATTTAAAATGGATAGAATTTTTTGGCATTGAAACAACTTTATTGTACTTTCAACCCAAAAAACCCCAAAAGACAACATCTAAGGAAGTACGGTAAGTAGGTGAAGCAGCCCCCAAAATATTTTGGTATATTGTCCCCTGTATATACACTTTATCCGGAATTTAGAAGTAGTGGCCTTGAAAACAAAATCAGATATTACAATATTTGCTTTGAATGCCTGATAGAAGTGTTGATATGAAAACTGTTGAATATGGTGATGACTGATAGCATACAACTTCCATGTATCAATCATGGTCCTTCAAAAACATCAAAATTCAAAATATATCCAATTTTGCCTTTTAAAACTGACAGACTTCTTGAGTGGCAGGGGTAAGGCAAAGTATCTCTAAAGAATCCTAAATACAAGCTGATTTCAGTAGAATGTACATGCAAATAATTCGAGTTTGATATTTGGCTGTCACTTAAGCTAGGATTTAGCTCCACTGTTCTAAGTAGCATAAGAAGTTGACATACTGGATTCCTTTAGAAAGCTTTTGGAAAAAATGACAATTTCCCTCTTTCTGCCAATTTGACATGTAGCATGTGCTGGCAAAGACAACAATTATGCATGTAATGGGCTTCCAGTACAGTACTTAACATTTCCCTACCCATTGAAACATCTTCTCTCTCCCTCATTAATGTGACACTTTTATTTTTTAAAAAATAAATACTTATATCTTACCTTTTCCACCAGTGATGCGTAAGGCAATCACGACAAACTTGGGGGGCGGGGAGTAACAAAAGAAACTAAATATATTTTAATCTTTTTAGTAGATACATATATAAGTGTTAATTCAATTAATGTTTAATTGTTTTTAAAAAAATGTTTTTAGCTGTTCTTATTTTATCTGTAAGCCGACTTAATTCCTTGTCTGGGAAAAAGGCAGTGGAAAAGAAAAACACCAGACAGTTCTAGGTAGGGTCAGTCCCTTTGCTGGCCATGTTCAGGTCTATAGCTTATAGGATACCTACAGTTGTAATATTCTGACCATCCGGCAGCAAACAGTCTCCTTGCAGCATCCCAACACAGGCTAGGCTTTGGCCAAGAGCGAATTTGCCTCAAACACAGGTGTCTGTAGTTTTGATTGTGCCGAGTTGCTCTCATATGCTTAACCAGGTGCAGGACGAAAACACCCAAAATGAAGCACACCTAACTTAAACCCTTTCTTGCCCTTTTTCCTCTGCAGGCACAAACCTCCTTATACATTAACACAACAAGAGAGGTAAGATGACTCTCTAAGGAGAGCCCTCTTAAGTATTTGGGGCTGAATCCACACTGACCTTTTTACTGTCATTAGAACAATATTGGATACATCCTTCTAAAACAGGTTATACCTGAAAATTAAAAGCATTTGTTTCCCCCTTCAGAACCCTATTTCTCTACGGCTGGTTCCTCTGCAGGGTCCTATGGTGTCACATTTTAATAACACATTATGAACGTTAAAACCATGGTGTCCTGTCTCCCATCTGTGTTACGAAAACCATTCCTTGACCCTTAACGTTACAAACCATGAGTGTCCATCTGCCCTGGGTGTGGCTGCCAAAAGTCCTTTCCCCGTGTCTCCAGAAGATGTTGAGACCCTTTCCTGAGCTGCAAAGCAGCGGTGGATAACTGCAGGCCTAGGACCCAAACACTGCTTCCCATGCCTTTGGGACTCCACCGAAGCAACACTTCTCCATAGGCCATGGCCTCACCATGGTCTGCTCTCTTCCTGAGGGCTTTTGCCTGGCTGACACATGTCCTTAAACTATGATGATGCCTCTCGCTTGCACGGATGAGGATGGCTTGGGTAGGGCATGCAAAAACTTCAGATTGTGTAGCCAGAATATCTCTGCAAAGGTAAAAAACTGCTTGGTTGCTCCACCTAGTTGTCTTTATCCCTGCCTACTTGCATGCATGCCCCCTGGATGAAAAGGTGGGAAATAAATGCAAAATAACAATAATGCTGGTATAGGTTATCCATCGCTGCTGCCAAGGTTTATAAAGGAAGGAAGAGTTCTATCTGGGCTTATCTCTGTGCGTCCTACCGAGGCTACATGTTCTGAACTTGAAAGGTGAAAGGGTCCACTCTCAATGTGGCCCCCACTTGCTTCCTGCACACTCCTCCTGTTGGCGCTCAAGTCCTGTGATGATTGGCCATTTGCAAGGTCAGCTCCACATTTGAAAAATTAACACGGGCTTTCATAATCTAACGGTCTCTCCCCGGGCACGGTATGGAAGCCACATTAGAAGTGTGAACCAGTTTTCCCTTTAAAACTATTAAAAGCTCAGAGGTGTCACATGACCAACACAACACTAAAATTCTAAACTGACTAATGGGGTGTTTCTGTTTTAAAGGCTGGAAGGTTTCAAGCACAATAGCGGGTACATTTAAAAGGTTACAGCCAGTGTGTGTCTGTACATCTACGTAGAACAGCCAAACTGACAAGTTCAAAACAGCTGCCCATATCAGAAGTGCTGGGATCAGATAATCAACAGGATATGGGGTGCCTTGAATAAGCATCAGGTATGTTGTTGTGGGGGACGCAGGTGGCCTAGGAGCCTTGGGCTTGCCGATCAGAAGATTGGCGGTTCGAATCCCCACGACGGGGTGAGGTCCCGTTGCTCTGTCCCAGCTCCTGCCAACCTAGCAGTTTGAAAGCATGTCAAGTGCAAGTAGATAAATAGGTACCACTGGCGGGAAGGTAAACGGCATTTCTGTGCGCTGCTCTGGTTTGTCAGAAGCGGCTTAGTCATGCTGGCCACATGACCTGGAAGCTGTCTTCGGACAAACGCTGGCTCCCTCAGCCAGTAAAGTGAGATGAGCGCTGCAACCCCAGAGTCGTCCGCGACTGGACTTAATGGTCAAGGGTCCCTTTATGTTGTCGTGGAGCTCAGTGAGTCACTGACATTTAAAGAAATGGCAAGAGAGAAATTGCTTTCAACTTGCCCCCTAAAAGGAAAATTTCCCTTTGCCCTCCCCTCCCCTGCTTTTGTATTGGTTCTGGCTCAAAACAATGAAAATGGCCATTAGGAAAATCAACAGCCTTTAAGTCACATTTTCATTAGATGCAACTCTTATCTTTCTTCAATATTTTGTAAATAGTAATTATAGGAGACCCTGTGCAACAGAGCGAGAAACATTTTCCTTCTTATATGCATAGGGTATAGGGTTGCCATATTTCAAAATCGACACAAAAAGACCTTTTGGGGGGTGGGATGCAAAGTTGTTGAGAGTGGGATTTTCGGTGTGTTTTTGAGATATTTTTAAGGAAATTTGCCAAAATCTTGACTTCCAAGATGGGTTGCCATACATCCAGCGATTTTCGCCCAGGCACCTTATTTCCAACAACCATATTTCAGCTATGCCTGGGAAATTCGAGACGTATGGCAGCCCTATTACACAACTTGTTACTGTTATATTCTGACTCCCAAAAATATTACTCAGTGTAGTTTGCGGTACTTAAATACTAAATGCAAAATGCCCTATATAAAAATTTCAACAGTATGCCAATTCTTAAGTCAAAATAGTAATTGCTATATAAAAAAGATCACATCAGTTCTAAAAATTCTCAGTAGTTTACAAAAACGAGTTTTGCACTGCTGTACAGTATGACTGTTCCTGTTTAAAGCTTAAGTTATTCTCCAGAGTAAATTGTGCCTTGAGCTTTTGTTGTCCCCACAACAGGAATACTTAATTTCTTTCTGGCAATGCTTTCCTATACATACAACATTTATGAAGCTTCCCCTAGCAAATTGCCCCAAAACATTTTGTTACACATATAGTATGTATATTAGATCCAATTGTACATTGTTATTATTTAGCATATCTGATAGAAGACTTCATAGAAGTTAAGCTTCTCAAAACAAAGTTCTGCTTTGTTTTTATTTATTAAATATCTATCCCACCATTCATCCAAGAATCACAGGTTGGTTTACAATTTGGAATCAGAACTCTGGGTTCTGGGAAGAATATCTTCGGGTATAGTCCTGTAACACTTACCTGGGAGTAAATGCTATTAGAGGACATGCTATTAGTTCTACTAACTAACCTCTGAGTAGAAAGGCCTGGGATTGTGTGGTTGGTCATTTAATGGATTTTGTCAGCCATTTGAATCTCTTTGCAATTTATTTTCTTTTTTTGTCTAGCTTGGGATGCTAAGATGTTTCTGTGCCATGTCCTCTAATAGCATGGAATAGCATATGGAAATCCCCATATGTGGGGATCAAAGGATGTTAACAAAATCACACTTTACATAGTGTGAGCCTTTTGAAAAACAAAAATGCTATTTTCTTCCATCAAAGGAAATACGTAACTCCCCCTTTTGAAGAGGCTCATGAATTGTGCCTCATGTAAATTGCATGTTCTGAAATTGCTGCTCTTACCTGGTCAACAATGGACACATTTCTTCTAAAGGACTCCCCAAAAGAAATGTGTGGCCGTTGGCACTGAATTTACAATTACTGCCATTTTCAGCTGCAATTAAAGCCATTTTCAATTTGGAAAGGCCTCAGTGTTGCATAATACAAAACGTACAATGGTTCACAAAAGCATGATACTGCAAACGAGCCATTAATGCACAACATATTCATACAGAAGGAATCCAATTCCTACCAGAGTTGTACAGCCAGACTTGTACAGCTACTTTTCGTAGAGGATGCTCACTCGGTAGTAGAAAGTAAACACAGGTTGCATGTCCTCCGTTGGTATTCTAACTTTCCCCCCTCAATAGCAGTGGGGGAAAGCAGGTTTCCAGAAATGGTATATGAATTCCCTGGCCTGTGAGCATCAAATGTGCTGCATTTCAGTGAGTCACATATCAGGGATGTGGGTGACTCTGTGGTCTCCACCACTGAGCCTCTTGGGCTTGCCGATCAGAAGGTCGGCGGTTTGAATTGTGAGCTCCCGTTGCTCTGTCCCAGTTCCAACCTAGAGTCACGTATCTACAGAAAAGCAGACCAGCCTGGAATGTCTTTCATGTGGTGCCCCATTAATGATGCTAGGAATGTGTGATTTTGAAAATGTTGAAGGGGAAGCTGATTTAATAAATATAATAATTCCGTTCCACAGTAACTGGGTTATTCTATTGTACCCTAGCTACCGTATTTTTCGCTCTATAAGACGCACCAGACCACAAGACGCACCTAGTTTTTGGAGGAGGAAAACAAGAAAAAAAATATTCTGAATGTCAGAAGCCAGAACAGCAAGAGGGATCGCTGCGCAGCAAAAGCAGCAATCCCTCTTGCTGTTCTGGCTTCTGGGATAGCTGCACAGCCTGCATTCACTCCATAAGACGCACACACATTTCCCCTTACTTTTTAGAAGGGAAAAAGTGAGTCTTATAGAGCAAAAAATACGGTAGTTTTTCCTCTTAGTTAATACGTTGCAGCCCCAACATTTTGGATTATGTCACTGAGAGAATGGAAAGACAAAACAAGAGTGTATATTTCATATATACAAAACAGGCCATTTCTTGAATTATCAGCAGCAGATGCTATAACCAGCTAAGGAAAAGAAACGAAAAAGAACTGTGCTATGAACAATGTGTTTTATTAGTCGTTCAAAGTTATTCCTAAGATCATACAGGGAAGTAATAATAATTTTATTTATATGCCGCTCAGCTGACTGGGTTGCATGAGTCAAACTCTGGGCAGCTTCCAACAAAGTATTAAAACATGAAAAACCTCAAACATTAAAAACATCCCTGTACAGGGCTGCCTTCATTAGAAGACCTAATGAAAGATAAGCAGAGATATTGAGGTGCAGCCAGGCCACATTCCAGCTCTTGGAAGGTATGGTCTGGGTATTAGGGCTTGTTTGCCAGGATACCCCGATGATGTAAGAGGAGACTGTATAAATGGAATTAAATGGCAGGATTTGAACCTGTTAAATTTACAGCAAAGGCAGATATATGATACACCCTCCCAACATCATGTTCTGGGGTTACACACTTTGATTACCTGCAGAGACTCGAGATCAAGGGACCAGTGGGAACAGACAGGGTAGGGAATCTGGTTTGAGTAGCTGTCTGTCAGGGATTGGACTCAAGAGGACGAGACGGAGGAGGAGTGGTAGAGATCACACACACCCTTCTCCTGATGTTGCAGGAGAAGAGGAATATAGCATTGATTTACAGCAGGGAGTTGAGGGGGTGGAGGAAGGTTATGACTCAAGAGATAGATGAACAAAATAGCTGGGCAGTTTTAGAAGGGGGGTGGGTGGGATTGTGACAGGGCAGCCAGCTGACATGTCACTGGAGAATATTTCATACCCCCCCCCTTCCCCCAGAACTCGGCGTTCATTAAGGATACAAGAATAACGGGATCAGAGACTTTTGGCCCCAAGCAGACACTTGGGAGATGTTGCTGTTAGGAATGTGGGAGGTGGAGCCCAGTTTTGAGCAACGCCATTGTTGTTCTTTTGTCTCTCGCTATTAAGATTGAATAAAACTTATTAAAAAGGACTTAACCTTGTTATCTCTGCTCTTGCTGCAACCTGGAAAGGAACAGCTTTCCAGAAGCCTTGATACTATCTTTTGTTAGCTTTTTTCACAGCAAACATAGGGAAGTGGCTGCTTTGCATGTTAGGTATGGAAAGGTAAAGGTAAAGGGATCCCGGACCGTTAGGTCCAGTCGCGGACGACTCTGGGGTTGTGGTGCTCATCTCGCTTTACTGGATGAGGGAGCCAGCATACAGCTTCCAGGTCATGTGGCCAGCATGACTAAGCCGCTTCTGGCGAACCAGAGCAGCACACGGAAACGCTGTTTACCTTCCTCCCGGAGCAGTACCTATTTATCTACTTGCACTTTGACGTGCTTCAAACTGCTAGGCTGGCAGGAGCAGGGACCGAGCAACGGGAGCTCACCCTGTCGTGGGGATTTGAACCACCAACCTTCTGATCGGCAAGCTTTAGGCTCTGTGGTTTATACCACAGCACCACCCGCGTCCCAATAGGTACGGAAAGTTAACTACAAATAGTTGTGTAAGTAGGGAATGAACTGCACAGATTCTGCATTCCTGGTGCGGACAATACTGACCTAGGCAGACCAGTGGTTGACTTGGTACAATATGCTTATTGAAAAATGTGTTCTTCCTTTATCCTTCGTGGGCAAGTAAATGTCTTTCCGAGGATTGCAAAATAAACACGCAACCACTGTTGAAAATACAAAGAAAGACACACAGGTATTCTCTAATCACACTATAAATAGATGGTGTGTGTTTTCATTGCCTGAAAAGGCTGCTGGTTGGTAGTAGCCAAGACATGTTTATCAGTTGTCTAATACACAGTGCCATCTTGGTGTCAAGTTAAAGCTAATTTGCTCCCCTGACGGAAGATCAGGGACTCTGTATAAATAGAGGCATGGCGACAAACCTCAGAGCACCTTACAGACAAGTAAATAAATACATCTGAAGAAGTAAATACACATAGGCTATGTTGCTGTGACCAAAAGAGATGTATCTCCAAAATGTAGCAACCTCTTTGACATTTTCTCAATGAACTCTTTAATAACTGTTTACACATGAGGTTCTCTATGAATTGTGCATGGTTTCCGGTCGAGTCGCAGAGGCCCAACACTGGCAACAGAAAAAGAGGTTTTCACTGCAGCTAGTGCGCTATTGGGAAGTTTGCAAAACGCTAACTACAAATGTACATTTATACAACCTTCTCTCTGTTACTGCCATGCCCATTTGTGAACCATAGCTTCCATCACCCCTGCTCAAAAATCTGTGCCACTAAAGTTGGTACAGTGGTACCTCAGGTTACGAACTTAATTCGTTCTGGAGGTCCGTTCTTAACCTCAGGTACCACTTTAGCTAATGGGGCCTCCCGCTACCGCCGTGCTGCTGTCACGCGATTTCTGTTCTCATCCTGAAGCAAAATTCTTAACCTGAGGTACTACTTCTGGGTTAGCGAAGTTTGTAACCGGAAGTGTTTGTAACCCAAGGCATTTGCAACCCAAGGTACTACTGTATTTGCTTATATCACAGTGAACTGCCATAACATTTATCAAGTATAACTTGGATGTAGCTGTTACACATTACCATGCCAGGAAGTAGACACTGTGGTAAAATCATCAAGTGGTAAACCCATACAGTGGTACCTCAGGTTACATAGACTTCAGGTTACATACGCTTCAGGTTACAGACTCTGCTAACCCAGAAATAGTGCTTCAGGTTAAGAACTTTGCTTCAGGATGAGAACAGAAATTGTGCTCTGGCAGCACGGCGGCAGCGGGAGGCCCCATTAGCTAAAGTGGTGCTTCAGGTTAAGAACAGTTTCAGGTTAAGTACAGACCTACGGAACGAATTAAGTACTTAACCTGAGGTACCACTGTACTGTGTCCTTAATGGAAAAGCCTGAACTGGGTTTGAAAAGCCATATGATGATTTAGAACAAAGATCTGAAACAAAAAGTTGCAAAGTGGAGTCTTGCTCCTGTTCAGAAGACGCCATTCCATTTAGCACTGCTAGCCATCCAGCATTCCGTGTCTACTGAGCATGCTCAGTCCTCACTGAGCTGAGTTCCCATCCCCCAACATGCTTCTGTACTTCTGCAAACCTTGGGGTTCCTCTGAGCTTGCTCTGTCTTGCATTCAGATGGTTTTGATTACGCAAGTAATGAGGACTGCTTTTTAGCATATGGGATACTGCTTTGAAAGTTTGACTGCAAAGCTGATTAAGACCAAAAAGCATTGTGTGTTGGCAGGAAAGATGGTCAAAGTCTAGAGCTGCCTTGAAGTTGAAGTGCTGCGGTAACAATGGCTTTATGTAAAACGTCATTCAAGTTTACACTCCACCCAGAAGGCTATGTGATCACCAATATATGCCCAGAGCTCTTGAGGGGGCAAGCTGTCCTTTCATTCCAAAGAATAGCTGCAACTGCACAAAATGAATGAGTGGAGATCTGCTTCTCCCAATCAAGCGATGGGAGAAGTTCTTGCAGCTTTGAGCTTCACATTATAGCTCCACATCTGAAATACATCAGTGCTTCAGGATGCAAATTTGCAAGGTTATTTCCCAAACGATACCTTCTTTATCTGTCACTGCACCCAAACAAGTTATTTTTTATTAAACATCTTCAGCATATCAGGTAGTAGGTAATTAAGTAAAGAGAACATTCTCAGCCTAATAGGCCCCCAAGGTGGCTTAGCAACCAATTAAAAACCATATAAATACTACCACTATTAAGATTAAGTACAGACCCTACAATCCCCAACAGCTAGGAACTGAAGCTGTAATTCTAAGCACACTCATGAAGGAGTAAACCTCATTGAACACAGTAGAACTTAATTCTGAGTTAAACATCTAACACTCTGCATTTGCTTCTGCATTAACCTTCCAGGATTTGTCACGAGGCCCTAGGGATTCCCAAGCTCTTCTCTTGAGCTTGGCTTCAAAGAGGTAAAGCAGGCATAGGCAAACTCCGGCCTTCCAGATGTTTGGGACTACAATTCCCATCATCCCTGACCATTGGTCCTGTTAGCTAGGGAAGATGGGAATTGTAGTCCCAAACATCTGGAGGGCTAGAGTTTACTGTCATTGTTAATGTTAACCGGGACTCTTTTTATCTGGATTTGAAACCAGTTTCAAGCACTGGTTCCAAAATTTTGTTTGTCTAAAACTGACCGGGCACACTGAAAAATATTGATTTCTAACATGTTCATGTTTCAGTAGCAGCCAGTGTGCTGGAGCAGAGTTTTGGATCCGGTGTTATTGCCTGAGGCGAAATGGGAAGTGCTGTCTCACTTCCTGGGGTCTCAGGAAAGTTGTGTGAGGCCTTCGAGTGGAGGAAACCCTTAGATTTTGCCGCCTGAGACAGCTGCCTCAGTCTGCCTCATGAATGGGACAGCCCTGTGTGTCACCGTAGCTCACCTGGGTGGGGAAATGACAGGGCAGAACCACAGCCAATCTGGGATTCCCACTGGATGTTACTCGTGGCTTTGAATAGTGAGGAGAGAATAGAGAATATTGGTTGGAAATAAAGAAACGGGTTTTTGGAAGTTTCTGATTTGAGGTAGGTCATTTGGCTGTCAATCATGTAAGTTGCATTGTGCTAAAGAGAACCAGAATAAAAGCATCTGTAAATAAGTTTCAATCATTTGAACTGCTTTTAAAAATGCAAATTAAAATAATTCTGGGCACTGCAGCTCACCCTCCCACCAACCCTTCACAAACTACAGAGCCCAGACTTCTTTGAAGAAAAGAAGGCACTTTCAATGTGTTTTACAGGTAAACACAGCTTTTGGCTTAACGTCTAGCCTGAGGAAGAATTCTCATGAACTCGACAACTTGTCCACGACTCTCTGCGTTATTGCGCAAATGTCGCTTGTCGGTGTAAGCCGCAGAGCAGGATTTTATAGCTGCTTCCCCAAATCCCCTCCTTTTTTTCTTCTTTTTGCAGGACTCTGCGAGCGGTCGTGCCTTTCTCTCGCCTGCCGGCTTGACGCTTCTCCGACCGGCGCGTAGACCAGCTGAGCAGACCTGTTGCTTCACCTCCTGCGCAAAGAAACCCGCCCCCTTGCGCAATCGGATCTCGGGATGCTCAGAGCAGGAGCTCTCCAACCTCGCCGGGCTCGGGAGGGCTATTTTTAGCGAGCTCATTCCATTTATATCCGCGGCAAACAAAGGCATCGACCTTAAGACGCTCCACGGCTTGGATAACCCCGACCCCCTGCAGTCCTCTCGCCTGCCGCTGCCTCTCCAAAGCCACGCGCAAATTCGCTTCTCTCCCGGACGTCTGGGGTCGCGGACGGGTCCAGCACGCGTTGCGCCTTCATCCCGCTTCCTCCTTCTTAGGATCTTCGGCTTTCTGGAGGAAAAAAGCCCATTCGGGAGCTCAGGAAAGTAGGGTATATTCCGCCCCCCGTCTCCATTTGGTTCCTTGCTGCTGGTTTCCCTCTGAAGCAGAAACATTCGCTCCATCCAAACTTTAGAGACGGTGCGCGCGGTGGATCGTATTAGAAATTCAGATCCCCGCTAGCACGTGGCTTCCCTCCTCTGGGGGGCCCCCCTCAATTTGGGTGATCGGCAAAAAAGGATCCCCAACCAACCTCCACTCCCGGATCCTCGTCGCGCCGGTGAGAAAGAATGGTGGACATTTTCACTGGGCATTTCCTGGTGAACCGGGACGGCCAAGCCGTGGATCCCGAGCAAGCGCTGCAGAACAAGATCGTGGGCTTGTACTTCTCGGCCGCCTGGTGCTCCCTGTGCCGGGATTTCACGCCGATCCTGTGCGACTTCTACAGCGAGTTGGTGGAGGACGCGCCCTCGCCGGCGCCCTTCGAGATCGTGTTCGTCTCGTCGGACCGCAGCCGCGAAGAGATGGTGGATTACATGCAGAACATGCACGGGGAATGGCTGGCGGTGCCTTTCCAAGACACCTTTAAGCAGTGAGTAGGAGAAGGGAGCGGCTTGCGGGTGGAACACGTGTGTGGGAATGCAGAAGCCCGCGCAGAGAAGTGGGAGGCAGAGGAAGACATGTAGATCTGCTTCCCCTCCGCCCACTCCGTGGTTAAACCCCGCCTCCGAATTCCAGGTGTGTGCAGGAATGGGAGAGGGCATCCTCCGGTGCTGCCAGGTAGGGGCAAAGCTCTGTTTAGCATTTATAGAGGTGCCTATGGTCCTCTATAAGTTGGGTGGTGATGTGGTCTAAAGCACTGAGCCTAGGGCTTGCCAATCAGAAGGTCAGCGGTTCGAATCCCCGCAACAGGGTGAGCTCCCGTTGCTCGGTCCCTGCTCCTGCTAACCTAGCACGTCAAAGTGCAAGTAGATAAATAGGTACCACTCCAGCGGGAGGGTAAACGGCGTTTCTGTGCGCTGCTCTGGTTCGCCAGAAGTGGCTTAGTCATGCTGGCCACATGACCCGGAAGCTGTACGCCAGCTCCCTTGGCCAGTAAAGCAAGATGAGCGCAAACAACCCCAGAGTCGTCTGCAACTGGACCTAACGGTCAGGGGTCCCTTTACCTTCACCTATGGTCCTTTACTGGTTTTATGTCATAAAACTTGTACACCGCTTTATTGTAAAACAAAACAAAGCAAAAACTCACAAAGCGGTATACACACACAAAAAAAAGCTACAACAATAAAATTAATAAGAACAATAAGACGTTCAAAAAGTTGAAATAGCAATAAACGAAAAACTGATTGTATCAACTTTCTAAATATCTGGGGAGGCTTGTAGGAACAAAAATGTTTTTAACAGGTGCAGAAAAGAGTACAGCAAAGGCTGCTTCTTCTTCATTGGTGATCACTCGTAGCCGAGTAAAATTGTCTTCCATGAACACTGTCTTAAAAGTGAGTCCGCAAGTGACTGTGCAGGCCAGTTCTGGATACTCATGTCCTTCCCCAGTGGGGGCATAGGTTTCGAGGCAGGAGTTGATCACGGTGAGGGTTTGCCAAGCATGCCTTCCTCTTAGCTCGTTTCTCCCTTTTGTCCTGAGTTCGAGCGTCTTCAAAGCCCATGGCACCTTTGGTAAAAGCTGTTCTCCAATTGGAGCGCTCACAGGCCAGAGTTTCCCAACTGTCGGTGTTTATACCGTATTTTTTGCTCTATAAGATGCACCAGACCACAAGACGCACCTAGTTTTTGGAGGAGGAAAACAAGAAAAAAAATATTCTGAATCTCAGAAGCCAGAAGAGCAAGAGGGATCACTGCGCAGTGAAAGCAGCAATCCCTCTTGCTGTTCTGGCTTCTGGGATAGCTGCGCAGCCTGCATTCGTTCCATAAGACGCACACACATTTCCCCTTACTTTTTAGGAGGGAAAAAGTGAGTCTTATAGAGCAAAAAATACGGTACTACTTTTTAAAAGATTTGCCTTGAGAGAGTCTTTGAACCTCTTTGGTTGACCACCAGCATTACTCTTTCCATTTTTAAGTTCGGAATACAGTCATGCCTCGGGTTGAAGTTGCTTCAGGTTGAGCACTTTTGGGTTGCGCTCCGCGGTGACCTGGAAGTAATGGAACACGTTACTTCCAGGTTTCGCCGCTCGTGCATGCGCAGACGGTCAAAATGACATCATGTGCATGCGCAGAAGCGGTGAATCGCAACCCGAGCATGCGCAGATGTGCAAACGCAGGTTGCATTCGCTTCAGGATCCAAACGGGGCTCTGGAATGGATCCTATTCGTATCCAGAGGTACTACTGTAGAGTAGCTGCTTTGGAAGACGATAATCAGACATCCGTACAACATGACCAGTCCAACAAAGTTGATGTTGAAGAATCATTGCTTCAACACTGGTGATCTTCGCTTCTACCAGTGCACTGGCAATAGTTCGCCTATCTTCCCAAGTGATGTGTAAAAGTTTTTGCGTCAATAGGCAGGGAGTTTCAAAGTTTAAGTGCTGCCACAATGAAAGATTAAAGTCCGTACAAATTTGGAAGGGGTGCTCTGTGGCCTTTCTATCAGTTCTGCCCATTTGTCAAGGTTTTTAACCTCTTGCACCTGTTGGTTTGAGACAGTCATGGGGAGGGGACAAGTCTGTTGCCCTCCAGATGTTGCTGGACTGTGACTCCCATCATCCCTGGCCACACTAGCGGGGACTGAGTTGGAATAGAGGGGAGGGAAGGTGTTCTGGTAAAGAACAATATCTGCAAGTAGAAGGTCTGCAGAGGATCCTCACCTGAGACCTTGGAGATCCACTGCCCAGTAACCCAGATGAATCATAGAATCATAGAGTTGGAAGAGACCACAAGGGCCATCGAGTCCAACCCCCTGCCAAGCAGGAAACACCATCAGATGAGATGGCCTGCTAACCTTGTATATATTTTGAGCAGCCACAGTTCTTTTACCCTGTGCCAGGAAATCTCTTTGCTGGACTTGAAGTCATCAGATATCGAATCTCTGTGTGTAAACTTGCTTTTTTTTGGAAATCTCCCATTTTGAATTAACACTTTGGTCTCAGCAGGTTTGTCTGCTTACCTGCAACACCTGAACCCATCCTTCCTCGAAGTAGCATCATACAAGGGGCTGTCTCCTTTTACTGTCACAACAGTCCCTTGAAGTATTTCAGAGACGCTGCTCTCAGCTTTGAATCACAGAATCTTAGAGTTAGAAGGGACCCAAGGACCATCTAGTCCACCCCTGCAATGCAGGAATTTCAGCTAAAGCATCCATTACAGATGGCCCTCCAACCTCTGCTTAAAAACCTCTAAGGAAGGAGTCAATGACCTCCCAAGGGAGACCGTCCCACGGTCAAACAACTCTTGCTGTCAGAAAGCTCTTCCTGACATTTAGTTGGAATCTCCTTTCTTGCAACTTGAAGCCATTGGTTCGATTCCTACCCTCCAGCACAGGAGGAAACAAGTTTGTTCCCTCTTCCATGTGAGAGCTCTTAAGATATTTGGAGATGGCTATCATATCTCCTCTTTTCCAGGCTGAACATACCCAGCTCCTTCAACCATTCCTCATAAGGCTTGGTTTCCAGACCCTTGATAATCTTGCTTGCCCTCCTCTGCACACGTTCCAGCTTGTCAACATTCTTATTAAATTGCGGTGCCCAGAACTGGATACAGTATTCCAGGTGTGGTCTGACCAAGGCAGAATAGTGTACTACTACTTCCCTTGATCTGGACCCTAGACTTCTGTTGACTTGCCCAATGAGCTGAATGCCTAAAGAAGGATTTGAATGAAGTCCTCACTGGTACATCCGTTCTGCCCCCATGCACCACTACCCCCCAGAGTGGATTCACATCAAAGCAAGCAGTTCAGATTTGTTTGTTTATTTAAAAAAGCCCAAACCAGCCTAATTATGGTATTGAGATGAAATAGCCTCGCTTTAGGAGAGATAGGTGTGCTGAGGGATGGGGGTTGGGGAAGTTGTCACTTAGAATCATAGAATTGTAGAGTTGGAAGGAACAACGGCGGTGAACTAGTCCAACCCCCCTGCAATGCAGGAATTGGAGCAACAACCAGTGATGTGACAGGCACTCTAATGAGTAAGTTTACCTGTTCCCTGGTTTGACCACATAATTGCACCACTGGTTGTTACATTAACTAACATTAACTAAGATTTAGAGGTAATGCATCGCTGTATGGAAAGGAGCCATTTTGCTTACAGCTATAGCAGAGAGCTTGAAGTCTGGATGATTAACTTCACCCTTGCACAAGGTCTTACCAGAGATAATGATAAATGATAATGTTCAGTGGTTAGGTGGTTCCCATGTCTGGAAGACAGACCAGTTATCTGTTCTGGATGGGGTTGCATTGCATCTTAAGGAGCAGGTATGTAGCCTCAGGGTACTCCTGGATACAAGGATGTGGTTGGCGCTGTGATCTAAACCACTGAGCCTCTTGGGCTTGCCGATCAGAAGGTCGGCGGTTCGAATCCCCGCGACGGGGTGAGCTCCCTTTGCTCTGTCCCAGCTCCTGTCAACCTAGCAGTTTGGAAGCACGCCAGTGGGTTTGAGCCCCACATTTGGCAAAAGATTCCTGTATTGTAAGGGGTTGGGCTAGATGACCCTCATGGTCCCTGATTCTCTGATTCCATGAAACCAATA